>NC_048304.1:84259412-84489433 GCF_013100865.1 Trachemys scripta elegans | reverse complement strand
GACAAGGCCCCTGACTTTGCATGTATAACTGAGAACTGGTTCAATGATGATGCAGGACAAATATTTGTGCAGCTGTCTGTGATTAGGTGTATGGTTCAGCATGATATTAGGGGGGATTGGGTAGGAGGTGCTGCTGTGTTTGCATCTGCCTCAAAGTGGAATGGAGTTTGTCATACTATGGATATCCACAAATATAGTGACAATAGTTAGCAGTTGCTTTTACTCTTAAAATCACTTCTGAGACATTTTGCTAATTAATCCTCACAAGAAGTAGGTAAGTGGTGTCATCCCCATTTTACAGAATGGAATGAGGGCAAGAGATTAAAGCCAGATTATTAAAGGTATTTAGGTGCCTACAGCCCCAGATGGAGCCTTTTGAAAACCTTCTCAGGAACTGTCTGCAACTTTAGGTGCCTTTAATTCCCTCCCCCCCACACACACACACAAACAAACAAACAAACAAACAAAAACTGGCCCTTAAGTGTCTTGTTCAGAACTACAGAGGGAATCAGTGTTATGATGGGATTAGGATCTGGCAGTTCTTGGCTCCTAGTTCTCCCATGCTATACAATGAAAAACAAAATGCACAACCCCTGACCCTTCCTTTGCTGTAAAAAATGGGGAACATCACCTCCTGGTGTGACATTTGTGGGACAAAATAATCACATGATGCTGCAGCCTGATTATATGACATTTGTGTTTTCACATCATCCTGGAATATCATCACACACTGGCATTCATGATGTCTTCACCTCGTTACAATGTCATCACTGAGAATCAAGTCATGACTCTCTAATTGCCCGGCAAGATGGATTTACAGGATGTGGGACAGACCTGAGAAAACTGAGATTGCCTAGCAAATTTCAGAACAGGGAGTAACCTTGTAATTAGCTATATTGCCTTTGCACATGTTTCTGGGAAAGTTGCATGCTTTGGAGCCTTGTAAATACCCAACCGAAGAGGTGACTCAGGAAATAACTCAGGTGGTAATACTTTTGAGTCTGGTTCTGAGTTCCCTTCATCTTGGCTGCTGCATTTAAATGTAATTGGGGGATAATGCCATCTTCAAGTAGTAACTGTTTGATTATGCTGTCAGGATGGACTCCAACAACATACTTTAGGACTGTTCCATTTTCAGGGTGAGAATGGTGAAGGTATATTGTGGGTGTGGGTAACTACAAGGTTTGGTATAGGAGCAGAGGATGGGAGGGATGGCCAAGCAGTGCTACCTGTGGGGTGCTCTAGTGCTACCTGTGGGGTGCTCACTCCTTTCACAGGTTGGGAGGGCCTATTCAAACCACAGCTATAAAACCTGAGGTTTAAACTGCTATACTAGAATGGCAAATATAGATGAATACTCCGGAGTTTCACTGTGCAGTCTGACTATCCATGGGTAACTTCAACATGAAAAGAGGCCAGGCTATGGTATTTTGATTGTTCTTGCTGGGACTATCTCTTTAGTTGTATTTGGCTCTGGATGAGAAACCTGTCTGTTGCTGGGAGATTTGCCCAGGAGAACATAGCACACCTGCTGGTATTTCAGACAGGTGGAGAGACAGAGCTTGCCACTGGGGCATCAGCACAAGTCAGCTCCTACCTAGATATCTGAGTTCATCATATATTTCTGGGCAGGGAAAATGAACACAGCTGATGTTCCCCAGTCCTAGCTTGCTGCATTCATGATGAGACATTGGCTCAATACCTCTAGCTTTACACATCAAGGCTCAGGCCTCTGTGCACTCTTCAGGAGCAAACTAGCTAAGCTGCTTGAGTGTGCTAGGCTGATCTCAAGGGAGAGACAGCTGTGAGGACAGTGGCTCAGCACTTCTAGCTTTCTGGGCAGATTTAGAGGAACAGATATCTGATAGGTATCTGTGTCAACATCTATAGCTTGCTGGGCTGATGTCAGGGTGCAGGTCTCTCTAAGCTCACTGACTCGCATCTCTAGCATTCCGATCTGATGGGAAAGCATAAGTCTCCACAAAGTTATTGGCTCAATAGTTTTAGAATGCTGGGCTTGTATCCAAGTAAGAGTCTCTGTGAGGTCACTGGAACAGACACACTAGCTTGTTGGAATTATGTGAAGGCCCGGACCTCTATGAACTCTCTGGCTCAGCACCTCTTGCTTGCTGGGAAGATGCCAAGGCATTGGACTTTCTGTGGGGACTCGTTCAGCACTGCTGGCTTACTGGAATGAGCTGAAGCCATGATAGCTTGCTGGTATCTGGTTCAGCATCTCTCTGCATGTGAACTGATGGCAAGTTACAGGCCTTTCTGAGTTTACTGGTTCAACACCTCTAGTTTACTGGTCTGATGTGAAGCCCAGGTCTCCATAGGATCTCGGGCATTCAAGTCACGGTTCTTGAACGTTAGTTTAGAGTAATGGACCAGTGCGTAGGTGGTCTGGTCTAGTGGTCACGGCTGGGCTGAGGTCTGCCCATCGGTGGATGGTGGTAGCTGGGCAGGAACTGGAGGAATAGCAAGAGACAGGTTCTGTAAGCAAGAATCAGGGGCACGGGCATGCCGGGATCGAAGACTGGAGATCAGAGGCAGTACCAGGTTAGAATTGAGAGGCAGAAATCTGGGTCAGAGTCAGGCTGGAGTCAGAGGCTGGAGATCAGGAGCTCAAGCAGGGTCTGGTGTTATAAACAACTTCCCGAGGCAACCCCTGGGGTTAAATAGGGTGCTTGGCTAATCAACGGGCTGCAGGGTATTGTCAATCTAGGTCTCTTGAGTGGTACTTTCTGCAGCGCCTACTCTCCATCGTGCTCCTTGGCTGTGCCTCTGTGTGGCCTCCCGGTGGCACGGTAGGACTACCAGCTGTCCCAGGCTCTACAGACCTGGGCTCTTGTCACAGAGTCCTTGCATGTAGCTTGCTGGATGTCTGACATCTGGTCTTGTGAGCTCACTAACTCAACAACTCCGGCTTGCTGGCCTGAAGTTGAGGGATAGGAAACTGTGAGGCCACTAGCTCAGACCCTCTATTTAACTGAGCTGATGTTGAGGCACAGGTCTTTGTAAGGTTATTGGCTCATCATCTCTAATTTTCTGAACTTGTCAGATATATTGTCATTGGATCAGCACACAGCTTGCTGGGCTTATGTGAAGGGACAGGCCTGTGAGACCACTACGTCATCAACTTTAGCATGATGTTCTGATGTCACAGTATTGGCCTTTGTGAGGTTATTGCCTCAGTAGCCGTGGTTAAAGTAGATTAAAAACTCGAGAATGAGCTCATACATTTTGATGTTTACAAGTTTAGATGTTTTCTCAGATAACCTAGAAACCTTCCATCTGACACTGTGACACAAGGACCAGCTACTGATCTTCTGGAAACACCCCATGGAATTTGAGAGAATTGTAACTTTTCTACAAAATTTTTAAACCAACCTATAGAACTCAATAGTGCAGAGAGAATTCTCTACTAAATTCTGTGGGTCAGATCCTAGTCTCTATTTGTCTGCTTTGCACTGCTTGGGCTGCACAAAGGAGACTTTAAAACAGGCCTGAATGGACATCTGAGGATTCTCCTTGCATAGAGGAATCTTCCTGTCTATGGTGTAAAGCTGGCACAGCCTGACCTATAGCGCTTGTTGGTGGCCAGATATGATGGCATGAACATAATGCTGGTGTACTCTGGTGAGCCTTGGCTGCCAGAATAGCCCCTGAGTGGCATTGCATCTCAGCATAACTTTAGAACTTTTTGGGAACCCTGAGTGTTCCAATAAGGAAGGGAATTAGGATTTAAGGTTCCAATCCCACTTTAAGAATAACAGGGATACACTCCTGCACCTGTAGAGCCCCATTCAAGCCAAAAGCATGCTGCAGAGCAAAGAACTGGGTCTGTGTGTATTCAATTCCATGTCCCGTTCAGGCCATTCAAAGGACCCAAAGGTCACGTTATTTTACTTTGTTGCTGTCTCGGGCTGCATCACCAGGATTCCTGGCCTGAGACACTATTTCTTCTGGATACTAACACCTATCTTCACTGTGTCAGGTAGAACAAATGAAGTAGGAAACGTCATTTGAACCATTTTGATGAGTTTTCAAATTTACCTTAAGAGGTTCTGTTATATGTAAACTCAGAGAAGGGATAGCTCAGTGGTTTGAGCATTGACCTGCTAAATCCAGCGTTGTGAGTTCAATCCTTAAGGGGGCCATTTAGGGATCTGGGGCAAAAATCTGTCTGGGGATTGGTCCTGCTTTGAGTAGAGGGTTGGACTAGATGACCCCCTGATGTCTTCCAACCCTGATATTCTATGATTCTATGAAAATGGAGACTCTGATGCAGTGGGATGGGGTAGGCACTGACCTTGAATGGTTGGTCCTCCATGAACACCACAAGAAGAATGGGCCTACCTTCTGCCTAAGACTCCAGAGCAAGGGAGTAGGCCACTCTATTCTTACGGGGGTGAGTAGAAAAGAACAATGCCAAACAGGAATGATGGGGACTGTCTGGCCTGATGGAGTCCTTTCATAGTTTTGGATAATGGAGATATCCAGAACTTTGGAAGTGTAGCTATGTGAACTGAACTCTCCATCTTTGAAGTTCGCAAAACTCCACTCAGTCTTACCTATGGAGCTGCAACTGTGGCTCCATAACTTAGTTGTGCTATGATGAGGCTAGTTTGCTGTGTGTGCTTATGTTTATTTTGGCTGGATGTATTGTTGGAGATTTTATCACATGACATAATCTTTAATTAAAGATGAATCTTTAATTCCTGGGGACTCCAAGACAATCCTGTAGGTTGGCAACCCTAGTTGCTGCTTGGTTTTGTAGGATTCTTACTGTATTCCCCCTTATAGAACAGGAATCAAGGCAAGAATTATTTAATGTGGGAAAAGAGATCAGTTTAGGATTCACAAAGGAGAATGGGAAAACCACAACTAGTGGCTTTGGAGTAATGTACTTGACTCTCAGTTTGTACTCTCTCTCTGTGTGTTAAATGCAGCATGTGATGCTCAGATTTAGCAATGCGTTGGCTACATGCCTATGACAATGAGGAGAGATCCTGGATAAGGAGCAGACCTAAAGGTCTATGCAGCACAGGAGCAGCTGCCACTGCGTTATCCTGAATTTAGTATCTATCTACCTGTCCATGTTCGTTAATGGATCATCACTCCTGTCATTCTTTTTGTGCAGTGTTCGGGTCACAAGAATCATTGATTCTCTGGGAGTCATGTGGGATCCTGGCGGGCAACAGGCCACATTATCTGCTGCTTCTAGTGATGATATCTCCATGCAGTTGTGCATATACTTTCTCATCTATTTTGTCCCCTCCCCCCCCCCATTTCTGCTGGCATTTTTTGCAGAGTAATACTGTACTGATCTTGGTGTCTGGTCCCACCATGGTACTCTGTGGAAAAAAATGGTGGTATTCAGTTTATTCCTATTCCCATTTGTTGACTTTTGGAATCTCTGTGGTAAAACAACTCTCCTCACAATACACTTATGAACCAGTTGTTGGACCCTTAGCTACTGTATGTGTGTGAATACCCAATGGCAGGGGACGGAGCTATGTGGGATGAAATTTGGAGAGGAGAAAGGGGATCATTAGCAGCATAATACTTCTTTCTTCTGTCTCTCCCTGCCTCCCTTCTCCCCTGCGAGTGCAAAAGTAACATGGCATGTGGCCACTTGAACACTGCCACCAGATATTTCACGAGCACAGTTATAAGTCAAAGGTGTTTTTATCTGAATTTTCTCATATTACTTTGTTTTAGCATGTATCATATTGAAAAACAGCCAATGCCCCGAGAGTCAGTAGAAAAGCAAAACTAACTGTTCCTGACACCACCCAAAACAAGATGACGAAATGGGTTCCCTGCTGCATACATCAGTTCATAATATTCCTAGTCACCCAATGTACTAGATGCTTTAGGTGAAATACTAGTGACATAACCGGGGAAATCCTTATTTGTTTAACAATTCAGTGACAAAGATGTAGCTTGTACTCCAAGACCTAGCTGTTCTCACCTATAAATCATGCCCTTCCCTCTCCACTGGGTGGCCTTCTTGCAGGGTATGAGGCTGTAAGAGCTATGGGGGAACTGTGCCAGTGAGAGGATTTGAATATGAACAAAGGATGCACATAGGGGCCTGGGCAAAGTATCCCACAAGGTACTTGTTGAGCTGGGTAGAATTCCCTGGAACAGCTGAGGTGTTGAGTAAAGGAAGGTACTTGTTGGACCTGAAATTGTTTTATAATTGTACAGTGCTGATAAATAGTAACTGCATGATTGGGTCTAATCCTGCCATTGGATGCCTTCAGCTCCCATTGGTGTGGAGGGGAGTTGACAGTGCTCTGCCAGTCCCAGCACTGGGACCCGACTGCACAGTCTTAGGCCTGGTCTATACTACCCGCCTGAATCGGCGGGTAGAAATCGACCTCTCGGGGATCGATTTATCGCGTCCCGTCGGGACGCGACAATCGATCCCCGAATCGGCGCTCTAACTCCACCAGCGGAGGTGGTAGTAAGCGCCGCCGACAAAAAGCGGCAGAAGTCGATTTTGCCGCCGTCCTCACAACGGGGTAAGTCGGCTGTAATACGTCGAATTCAGCTACGCTATTCACGTAGCTGAATTTGCGTATCTTAAATCGACTCCCCGCTGTAGTGTAGATGTACCCTTAGAATAAGGTATGTATGCGTGGATGTTGCTAATGGTGCCTAATAAGTGTGTGAAAAGGGCTAAAAGCCTCAGTGTAAAGAAAGTGCTTCAGGCATACTGTTAATGAGATTCTAATTGGGTACTAACCAGGTGTGAATTAAATGAAGCACAGAGGATGGTTGCAAATCTGTTGTAAACTCATTGTTGAGACAAGCTGCAGTTCTTGTTACTGTGTGTATTTGTGGGCATGGGTCACACCAAGACCACCCATTTGTGGGTCACCAAGCTATGTTCTCTGCACTGTTTCTTTGGTACTTGCTAGGAGGGGTGTAGGGTTTGCTTTGTTAAAAAGAAATGTTTAGCAAAGTTTCACAAAATGATTTTGAATTTGCAAAATTTGATGAAACTGGAAGAAAAATTGAGAAGCTTTAGAAAATATGCTTGTTTGTAAGAGGAAATATATAGACAATAATTACCACACATCTTCCATGTACATCAAAGGGCTCTTCCTCCATGAGGCTAAATAGCTGCATACTGCATTTAAATACTCTCCAGTAAGGGACCCAACTGCATTACAAAACAGGCAGATCAGAGGACCCAGTTATTATATGGTTAAAATGTGTTGTGTGGACAGGTCCTAAATGAGTTGTAACTTGTTTACATGTAACTGGGGCAGTTCCACCAGTGCTAACAATTGTGAGAGCCCTAATGTAGACCGGTTTCAGAGTAGCAGCCGTGTTAGTCTGCATCCGCAAAAAGAACAGGAGTACTTGTGACACCTTAGAGACTAACAAATTTATTAGAGCATAAGCTTTCGTGGGCTACAGCCCACTTCATCGGATGCATATGTAGACCATCTCTACTGTCTTCTCTAACCTTGCCCACAGCCAGTCTAGATGACAAGGTTGGCTAAAACGTTGTCAGTTGCCAGCGTCTTGGCTGCACTGACAATTTTGTCCCAGTTGCAGCAATTGGCAGCCAGCCACTATTATATAGCTGCACCAGAGCAAGCTCCAACTGTAGATCAGGAAAGCTGTGATTTGAACTGGTGCAGTTTATGCCACTTTCAGCCATGAGGAAAGCAAGCAGCTCTAGATGTTAGGTGGAGGGGGATGGAACCTCTACTCCCTCTACACAAGAAAAGGGGAAAGAAAAGCCAGCTGTGGCCAGCCCCAATTCTCCCCTCTGAATACTGTGGAGTGTAACTAGACTCGTGAGTAGGGATTTAGGTGAGTGTGGATTGTTGTGCGACTGAGAAAGCTGAAGCTCAACAAGCTGAACGGTGAAGCTGGACTACGGGGTCGGTGATCCTCCCAAACCCTGGATTTACTCATTTGGTTGTATGTAAATATATAGGTTGTTACTGTTTCTTTTTTCCTCTCTTAGCCCTAATATTCCTAGACTCCTGAGTGCTTGCAAGTAGGAATGAACCACCTAGAAGAGTGACTGGGGAAGTTACATTTTAATTGCCATAGCCAGAAATAGGAGTGCAGCTCTGGGTAGAATCTTGAGCCATGCTTTTATTTAGTGTAGAAAGGATCATAGAGAGATGGAACCTGGCCCTTGGCTGCTGCCATTGGCACCTAGGAGAAGGATTACATAGTACTATAGAACTTAATAATTTTTTTTAACATCATCTTATAAAGTATCTAATGTAGATCAGGCCTTTGTGCAAAGCAGTCTGGCTGCCTCAAGTTCTGAGGCTCTCCTTGGGGCTGAGCCCGATGGCAGAAATGAGTAGTCTGTGCTCCATTCAAAGGATATGGCTTTCCCATTCCTGAGAAGTGATACCAGTTATGCCAGAGATTGTATATATGTTCATCACCCCCCGCACATGTGTGCCATTACTCTGAGTGTGTGTGTATGCATTTAGCAGAATTGATTTGGCATTTACAAAGGGTAATTCAAGATGAATAGGCTGGTCTCTGACTGTGAGAGAGATTGAGGTATTACTGAATATGAAATCTGCTTGGATAGCTTCACAAAATGCATTTCAGGTATGTCTGAAAAAAGTTATCAATAATCTGGTGTTTAGCAGGGAATTAGAAGGAACTTAATCCCCACTTCAGTATTTGTTGTTAGGTCACAGTATTGCCCTCAAACATTATGTCCTGTCTAAAACTACACTGCAAACTCTTTGGGGGAGAGACCGTGCCCTCTTATTTGTTCTGTGAAATGTCAGGCACACTTGTGCATGCTATAATGATAACAAATGTGAATATTCTAAACATACAGTACTACAAAACAGCATAATACAAGGATATTTCCAGGGCCGGCTTCAGGCACCAGCTAAGCAAGCTGGTGCTTGGGGCGGCAGATTGTAGGAGGCGGCATTCTGCCCAATCCTAGGGCGGCATGGCCGCTTTTTCTGTTTGTTTGTTCTTGTTCCGCTCCAGCCGCCCTGTAGGGGGCGGCGGCGCGGAGAACCAGAGCATCCTGCAGGGCAGTTCTCTTCCTTCCCTCCCCGCCGACCGGAGCGGAGCCCTCACAACAGGCGGCAGGAGGCGGCACCGCGGGAGGGTCCGCGTGGCAGTGCTCCTGCTGTAGCCCTGGCCGCCCCCTTGTCTCTCTCTCTCCTCCCGCCTCCAGCCGGTCCCCCTGCACCTGCGCTCCGGCCGCACCGCAGGTTTTTTTTTTTTTTTTTTTGCTTTGCCGTTCTGGCCGCCCCCACTTTTATTTTTTTTTTTTTGCTTGGAGCAGCCAAAAAGCCAGAGCCGGCCCTGGATATTTCATATCAGTTCTTGTGACACAAGCTCTTTTCTCATGGTTTCTGATATCATTAGAGGGTTCCTTGATGGCATTACATTCTTGTTCTTCTATATTAAATTAAAAAAATCCCTATAGTGTATATAATATTAAGGCTGTGATCAAATATTCAGAAAGTCAGGCAACTAAAAATTAATCTTTAAAATTGTGAAATCAGCAATTTTGTGTATGCTGTTTATTTTATAGTCTACTAACAGAGCAATACATTCATGTTTACATGTAACAAGGAAGAGTGGAATAAAAAATACTATATATGCAACCTGGACCAAATATCAGACTGGAGTAACCTTTATCTTTGTAATTCCTGATCTTTGAGTGTTAGATCTTACAACTTCTCATGTTACACCGTGACATTTTTGTATTTATTTTGTCTTTTAAATAAAAATGGAAACAGTTGATTTATAGTAACTGGCTTATACAAACTCTGCTGACTTCACCAGTCGAGCCCCAGAGCCAGCTGCTTGGACGGCCTTGGGATCAGCCACCCTGGCTGCTGCAGAAATCCCAGAGATTGTGGACAGTCATGGAATCCATGACTTCTGCAACCTCTGTCTCAGACACAGAGTCCTATGTATAACCTCATCTGGGTAATCTTCCTTCTCCCATCTCTGTGTACTCCTCCTTCCCTGCACTGCTCTTCACTGAAATTGCAGTTGAAATGACAGATGTGGAAAATGAGAAGTGCTAGGAATAGAAAGAAGGTTGAGAGTGGTGCTGACATGCAGTAATTCACAAGATTATAAATTTATCAATTAAATAATGCAAAAATGTGCATTGAGCGTTTTTTTGTTACAGTGCAGGTGCTGTAGTGAAAACTACTATTAAGGCTGCAAGCTAATTTTAATTACATTTTTACACAATTTTCACACTCTTAATTTTCTAAAATTAATCTTTTAATTAAACTTTTTAATGCTTGTGCTCAATTGAAATGTGGGTTTTTTTCCTTCAATAGCTTAAGCAAAATCCTTTCAGTTGCCTTTTAAACTGTTTCCTGCTGATTTAATATATAATTAAAGATCACACTTCTTTTAACACAACTCAAAGGTGGCTGAGCTTTAAAACTTGAAAACTAGAATGCTACTAGTCCTTGTTGAGGAGAATGGCCATAATCAGGTATGAAAATAATTGGGTGAAAGTGAACAGTTATGAACACTTTAAATTGTTTTGTACTGAGCATGTCTACAAAATGTCATTGTCTGGGAGTTAATACTCATAAAATAAACCACACACATGATTAGTGCATCTCTGTAGATGTGGACATTATATTCTTAATTCCTTATAGCTGTTAAAGGGCTTATGTCACCTTCAATGCTTAAAGTAGCTTAATGATAAAGTTTAATCCTTTCCTTGTTTTAAAGAAATAGGGAAATGTAAACTTTTTAATATATGAAAATTTCACAATGTTGTTGTACGACCTGGAAATACAGTAGGTGCAATGTGCCCAAGCTAATATTGCTGCATGAGTCAGCATTTCCTAATGTTTTAACTGTGCAACCTTAACACAAAACTAACATACTCTTGCATTTAACAGATGAATATGTTTGATTGACAGTATAAGTTAATACATTGGTTCCTCATGTCAGACTACTCATACACACTGATGGCTTTTGCATTAGCTGTAACCATTTGGGGAAAAAGATTGAGACAGAATTATGAACAATGCAGTGAAAACATCTCTGTTTGCAGCAGCTGTAAAAAAAAAAAAAAAAAAAAAAAAAAAAAAAAAAAAGAAAGAAAGAAAAAAAGAGAGTGAATAATCTGTGTATCCATTTCTTAAAGATGTATTAATATTGCATTATACACAAGGGGAAAAGATTTCAAACACTTGACCTTTAATGGTTAGTAACTCAATTTTATTCCATTCATCTGTATTGCTTTGTCAAATTATTGCTCTTTTGAATCTCCTGTATTATACTGTGTAGGTTGTCTTTCTGTGTGTGTGCAATTAGGAAGGTAATTCAGTCATATTTTTCTCTTGTTTGTTTACTACTTGAATCTGATATATTTAAAAAAAATGAATATTCAGCTAAAGGAACATGATGGGATGTGCTCCCCAGACAGGCCCTGAAGGGGTTAACGTGGGCCTGAAAGGCCAATTATGGTGCCTGGCTGCACCTGGAGGAGGAACCAGGCTTAACTGAACATGAAGCCAAGCTGGGCAGGAGCAGGCTGGTTAGTATAAAGCCAGGAAGTTGACACCAGAAGGAGGCTGAAGGGGGAGAGGCTGAAGTCACTCTCTGGAGCAGAGAGGTGGGGAGATGAAAACCCGATAGGGAGAACAAGCCCTGGAATCCTAACCCTGGAAGAAGGGTTAACCCCAGAGGAGTTGTGGGGAAAGAGAGCCCGAGAAGGCAAGGTAGGAAGAAGCCAAAGGAAACAGCAGCAAGGAAAGGGGACTGCATAGACCTTGGCTGCTTGTTATAGGGTCCCTGGTCTGGAATCCAGTGTAGAGAGCAGACCTGGGTTCCTATGCCACCCACTGGGAAGTGGCACAGTATTGGAGATGCCAACCGGACAGCTGGTCTGGAGGGAGTTTGATTCCCCGGAAGGAGAGAACCATACAGTGACCTGGCCAAAGGACCAAGTAACAAAGAGGGAGCACCCTGAGTTCAGAGAGCGAGACATCCCATGGGGTGAGAAACTGAAGAAGGCACCAGATGGGAGAGAGCTAATCCCCAACCCCAGATGAAGCCACAAGGTGGCACCCTATAGTGAGTGAACAAGGAGATATAGAATATTATGGATTATGCCATAATGCCATTATATAAATCTGCTACAGCCTCATCTTGAATACTGTTGTTAAATTTTGGTCAGGTAATTTAAAACAAAACAAACAAACAAAACCCCAGAGCTTGCAGAAATATAAAAGGCCCAGAGGAGGATAACAAATGATCCAGGCTCTGGAAGGGAGGGGCTTTCATACAGGTAGAGTCTAATGAGTTTGGAAAGGAGAGGAGAAGGAATAGGTATAGCAGAGAAATACAATGACCAGGGGTATACAGAAAATCAATCCGCTTACTGGAATTTACCTTTTACCGTAATACAAGAGCAATGAAATGTAATCAAAATTTAAACAGTAAAAAAGAAGCACTTCTGTTTGCAGAGTTTTAACATGTGGAATTCAGTGCGGCAGGATATTAAGGCAAATAGCTGAAAAAAGTAAGCAATGAGCCTTAAAAAG
Source organism: Trachemys scripta elegans (assembly GCF_013100865.1). Taxonomy (NCBI): domain Eukaryota; kingdom Metazoa; phylum Chordata; order Testudines; family Emydidae; genus Trachemys; species Trachemys scripta. The sequence goes on along the minus strand of NC_048304.1, from coordinate 84,476,876 downwards.
TATCAAATGTTCCTGACCCTGATTTCAGCAGGGTATATGGGCATATGCTTAACTTGAAGCATGTGTGTAGTCAGATTGACTTCAAAGCTAAGCATGTGCTTATGAACCTTGCTGAGGTCTGGGCCTAACAGTATACTAACAGCATGTGTTTAGCTACACTTTAAGGGCTGTTAGTGCATATGCTTCAGAGAATAAGCTAGTTAGGAAGAAATAGGAGACCAGGACAAAATGTCCTGTTGTACAGTGAGATGCATTATGGTCTTTAGACCTTCTTTCGAAGTTCCTGACTTTGGCTGAAGTCTTGGGCAGTTCCATGTAGCTAAGATCCCTGAGACCTAGCTCCTCAGCTGGTGTAAATAGGCATAGTTTCATTGAACTCACTCATCCAGACAACTAGAAAGTCCATGGACTTTGCAAGACTTTAATCACTCCGTGTTGCTGACCGTAAGCTGGCAACACAGAAGTGATAGACCACCTTCTCCTTTCTATCTTGGCATCCAAGATCTTCCCCCGTTATGCCACTGCTAGCATGTGTGGATCTAATCAGTGAAAGACCAAGGCCAGCTTAGAATTGTCTTCCCACAGCAATGCCCTATTAAAGCAGCCTGTGATGTCTGCAAGAGACACTTCTATTGGCAGATGACTGTGCACGGCTCCCATAGGCCTAGACTAGAAGGGTTGCTCTCTTTAATTCCCCAGACAGAGCTGCAACTGGTAGGACCATGAAAGTCAGAGTCTTGGATGTGCTGTTGCACAAATATACAGAGCAAGTTCCTAAGAGCTGAGGGGACTCAACTCACCAGTGAAACCCATCTGGATTTTCTGCTTGTCCAAATGGTTCATGCAGTAGAGCATGTCAGACTTGAGGTCTGATAATTTTCATAACGTCTCAGCTTGACTCTGCTGAACTGCTTAAGGATGCAACTATGCAAGAGATTCCGCATGCAGACAGCACAGTCCTTCTGGTTATCAATTTTTACAGCTGTTTACTTGCAGTTTTGCTGGCATGAAAAGGGGGGAAAAAATCTCCATTCCAGATATGAATTCTTCTTCGCTTTCCTGGAGAAATTGTCCCTATGATTGGGACATTGTCTGCCGTCCTGTCAGGCACATAGCTGTGAAAGGCAGGTTATAGAAAGCAAATAGTCTAAAAGCTATTACCTTTTTACTTCTGTGGAATTGGAAAAATAGTCATAAATTAATGTTCCATGCTGAAGAGGAGAAGAAAAATAAAACTCCCAAACTGGTAAAGTCATAGTTTGGGGGGGAGGAATAGGATGGTCTGATAATAGCTTTAAACTTCTGATGTCTCTTCCAAATTTACATACAGTCCTGTCCGTGGGGGGGGGGGCGGAAAAGAGTGGCCAGGGGGGCCTACAGAGCATGGGCCACTTCACAACAGTCTGGCAGACAGCAATGGTGAGAAGAGGTTTCTCCTGGCAGATGGAAAGGGTGGTGGTGTTGCCTCAGTTTTTTTAATAGGTGCTTTGTATTTAAGATTTTTTTCCTCCCCCTTTTGCCCCCCTTCACATTGCTTGCTTTACATCTAACAGAAGAAGAGACAATGTATTCTAGTCTGTTGCAGAGAAAGCATTTGGCTTATCTTAAATCCTTTTTGCTGGTTTGTGTTTCTTGATCTGATGAATAAGAGATGGTATCAGTTCTGTCAGGTGGATTGTATGAATTTCAGTTTTTTTTTTTTTTAAAGCTTTGGACTGGGCAGGTGTTCTAGGCCTGGTCTAATCAAATGGTGTCAGAATTTATGGTACTTTTTGTGACAGTCAGGCCTCAAAAAATCTGGCACTCTTTGTGTTGGGAAAATCTTCATTCGTGCAAATATCCACTGTGTATGAGGAAAGTGCTGAGTCCAATACCTTTGCCATTAACCTACTGTGTGACTTCATCTCTCTGTGCTTCTGCTTCCCTTCTCACCCTTTGTCTATCCTGTCTGCATAGACTGGAAAACTCTTCATGACAGGGACCGTCTTTCATTACGTGTGTCTGTTGTATGGTGCCTAGTACAATGAGCCCTGATCTTGCCTGGAGTCTATGTGCTAGTTGTAACAAACTGGGAAGTTGTTTTTTATGACTGTGCAGGCCTTTATGTGTTTGGTTATGATAGGTTATTTGAAATGGAGTTAAATCAAAGGAGATCGTAGATGGGGAAATCACAGGAAATGGCACAATGGCAAAGATAAGACAGCCTCAGGTATAGTAGTCCTTCAAAGCAACTAAGGATGTGTCTACACTGCAGTTAAAAGCTTGTAGCTGGTCCATGCCAGTTGACTCAGGGAAGTGGGGCATGGGATAAAGGGGCTGTTTAAGTGCAGTGTAGACATTTGGGCTTGGGCTGTAGCCTGGATGCTAGGACCCTGTGAGATGGGAGGGTCCCAGAGCTCAGGCTGCAGCCTGAGCCTGATCGTCTACACTGCAATTAAACAGCCCTTTAGCCTGAGCCCAAGACAGATGGCATGGGGCTAGCTGCGGGTTTTTTATTGCAGTGTAGAGATACCCTTGTATAACAATGGCTGAGCTACCAATGGGGAAGAAGCTACCTGACAGACTCCAACCAGGCTAAAATAGTTTACTCTTCCCAGGGCTTAGGCCTGATATACACCTAAAACGTAGGCTGACCTAGATACATCGTGCAGGGCTGTGAGCGATTTAGTTAAGCTGACCTAAAACCCTAGTGTTGACACTGCTAGGTTGACAGAAGAATTCTTCCATGGACCTAGCTTCCACCTCCTGAAGTGGTGGATTTACTAATGTGATGGAAAACTATTCCATTGCTGTAGTGAGTGTCTACACTACAGTGGTGTAGCTGTGCTGCTGTAGTGCTTGTAATGTAGACGTACCTAAGCCTGGGATCAAAGGAGACCTACACCTCATAGACCATGCGTCGGGGCCGAGACACAGGTGTCTGTGTTTAGTGGGTGGAGTAACAGTCTGAGTCAGGGAGTCAAGCCAAGGGTCAGAAACATATTTGAGGACTAGAGGCCAGGAGCAGGAACTGGGGGCAAGGCAAAAAGGCAGGAACCAATGTAGCAGCCAGGCAGAGCCCAGCTGTGTGGACAACTTCCTGTACCTCTTTAGCTTTAAATAGGAAGTCCTGACCAATCAGAGTTCACGGTGTTCCTCCAGTCAGGTCCAGGGAAGCTCTACCTGATGTAACTTCAGGTTTCATGGTCTCTCCTGCTCAGTTGGTTAGTAACAAGCTGCTAGGTGGGAGCAGGGAGGCAACAGTAGGTTCAAGATCTGCAGGGTCATGCCACAATGGAAAAGGGAGGGGCTTTGGGTGAGCTAGGAGAGGCTGCCCAGTGTGTGTTAACACTGACAGGCTGGCAAAACTCACGTGGACATAGAGAGCTACAGATGTCGTGAGCAGGGGCAGCCTGTTTCTCCCTGTTAGAGACGGAGTTGGCTGGGCTGAGTGGAACTTACAAAGGTGTAAATAATATCAACGCAAGTAGGCTGTCTATTGTTTTTACCCTTTGCTCGATATGCTTGTACCCTCTGAGGAAGCAATAAATAATGCTTTGCAGGGGCACAGAAACCGTATCTTCGTAACAAACATATGCTGTCACAGGCTGCCAAAGGGAAACTCTTACAACCAAGTTAGGCCTGTGTCATTCACGTGGTTGGGAACCCAGGCACTGCTGCCCAGAGATCTAGTCTGAGTTCTACGCAGAGCGAAGTGCAGGCAGCCAGGCCTATCACATGAGTGATGTACTTAAGAGGGACTAAAAGGGGTCTAAGGGACAGTCCTTCCTGAAGCCATGAAACTACTGTAATAAAAATAACTGGCTACTGTCCTCTATCTTTCTCACTCTTTACTAGTAGCTCAATATAAAACAATGTCATTATGAGCCTGAAATAACAGGGATCTGCACAGGCTGCATTTTAGAAGAATACCATCATATTAGAGAAAACTTTGGGGAAACTGCAAGGGAACTTTTGTGACAAAGATAGCAATTTCCTGCAAAATCCCTGAAAACCCTTTTTGAATTAAGGTTAAGTAGCTTGGAAGTCCATTGTATTAAAATTGCAAAGTTTTTATGTACTATTGTGGAATTGTGTATAAGGTCTCTAGGGGGGAGACTTGACCACTGTAAACCCAGATAAGTGTTATGAGCTTCAAGGGACTATTTGAAGCAATGTGCCAGACAAGAATGGACTTCTGGGACAAAGTTGAGTGGTTTTCGCAGGAAATCTGTAGGGGGAGGTGAATGGAAATGTACCACCCAAGGTTGTACAAAACCCCCGCCTTTTGAAACTACAGCTTGAGGAAAGAACCATTGTCTGGCTGGTTACCTGTTCATGGTCTCTGCAGATCAAAGACCCAGGCTGTATAAAGGAAAGGCTAACCTATGCATAGAGATGCTTGTTCTGAGCTAAACACTGTTATGAACCTGTAAACCACAGAAAAACTCCTTTGTGGGAGAGAACTGACTCCTGTCAGAGCCATTGGGGTGATCTCAGGTAAGCTTATTAGCATGTGTGTAGGTTCTTTTATTATTTTTAATGTTTTCTCTGTAATGCTTTCACCTTTAAGAATAAATGTGCGTGCTTAGAGAGGGCTGTGTGGTATCATATAACTCTGGTCAATTATGCTGTTTATAGCCTCTGAAAAGCAAGCAAAGCAGGCCTGCTTTTGCAGTCTGACTTGCTGGGGGAACTTGTAATATAGGCAGGGAACTGTGCAGCCTGGGAAAAACCCTGGTCAGGAGCGGGAGAGCCGCAGGTCTCTGCCCAAGAGATGTGACTACTGAGAATCCGGGAGCCTAGCATGGACCACATGCCTTTGCTGGACCACAAGGGGGGAATACAGGTCCAGTTGCCCTGAACTGGGACAACTACTTCAGATAACCAAGATACTTACTGCTGCATCTTGTCTTGCTGTCGAGTGTGGGATTACTAGACTGAATATACCCTGATAGGTTCGGTCAGAGAGACTCCCCTTGAGACTGTCACTCAATGAGCTGGGATACCACTGAGAACAACCCTCTTGCCAGAACAGGCACCCTTCCACTCCTGTCTTGCTGAGTTAGACACTCTAGTCAGCTCCAGCACAGACCCAAAGGTTGGGCCATGCCTCTCTGTAGCTCACTGAAAGTGAGATTCACTCAGCACAGGGGCTTCTCAGTTAACAGGGACTTTCCCAGTGCCCAGTGTTCAGCCTTTTTGGGAGCCTGAACCCCAAATAAATCCATTTTACTCTGTATAAAGCTTCTACAGGGTAAACTCCTAAATTGTTCATCCTCTATAACACTGATAGAGATACACAGCTATTTGCTCCCCCGGGTATTAATCACTTACAATGGGTTTATTAATAAACAAAGTGATTTTTATTAAGTATAAAAAGTAGGATTTAAGTGATTTCAAGTAATAACAGACAGAACAAAGTAAGCCACCAAGGAAAATAAAGCAAAAACACGCAAGCCTAAGCCTAATACGTTAATAAACTGATTACAAGTAATATCTCACCCTGTCACGAGGTGATCACTCCACTCCAGCCCTGGAAGGGTGAAAGCAGCCCTGGAGAGGGCTATAGCAGGGTAAGAGAGATTAAGAATGGCTGGGGAAGCTGAGTGGGTAGCTGACCACAGCTGTGGCTGGCTTAATGCGGGCCCAGCTGGCCCTTATAAGAGGACTGTGGTCCAGAAGCCAAGAGAGAGTCTCTCTGGAGGTTGACAGGGCTGGGCCTGGCTGCTGGGAGCTGAGCAGGGTACCTAAAGTGGAGCAGGGCTGGGGAAAGGCCAGAGGAGCTGGGGAGCTCCGGCCTGGAAAACCTCCAGGCTGCAGGCCTTGTTAAAGGCCGAGAAGGTACTGGGGTTGCAACGGGGCAGCCCAAGGGTGTAGGCAGAGGCAGCAGGTCCAAACCCTCTGTGCCAATGATGAGTGGCTTATACTGCAATCTGCCCCAGTGAGCGGGGGCTAGATGGTGACTGGCAGTAGCCAAAGACTAAGGCGAGGGGGGGATAGGGGGTTGGGGGGTCCTCGGGGAGGGGACACCCAGTGAGATGGTGGGGTACTGCAGGGGGCAGAACCCAGAGAGAAGGGGCATCGGGATCCGGGAGGGACACGGGGGCTGGCGGCAAGGCGAGACACCGATAGCAGAGGGTGCTCCAGAGGCTGGTGAGCTAATTCCCTGGACGACCAGCAGGAGGCGCTGCAGGATGAGTCGTCGTCCCATTACACACCCGCAGAGATGTTCTAATAAGCTTCTTTCACAGACTAGACTCCTTCCTAGTCTGGGCCCAATCCTTTCCCCTGGTACAGTCCTTGTTAGTTCCAGTAGACATCTTAGGTGATAAGCAGGGGCTTTCTCATGACTGGCTGCCACTTTTGTCCTGATCCACCCCTTTTATAGCTTTGGCACAAGGCGGGAGTCTTTTGTCTCTGTGGGTCCCTACCCCTCCTTCTAAATGGAAGAGTGCCAGATTTAAGATGGATTTCATTATCAGGTAACATGGTCACATATCACTGTAAGACCCCTAGTCTCCATTCCCCATGGGCTGGCCCAAACGTACACAGGAAGGCTTTCAAGTAACTACGGCCATTTACAACTGGTTGTTTCCGGAGCACCCTTAATGGACTCCACTTAAAATGTTTACATCAGTGATGCAAGTTTATCTTCTTCTCCTAACTCCAGATATAGAAATAATACATGCAACCAAATAGGATGAACACACTTAGTAGATTACAAGCTTTCTAATGACACCATACAAGGGGTATTTAGCATAAAGCACATTCCAGTTATGTCATATCCATAAGCATATTTCCATAAAGCATATGGAGTGCAACATCACACACCCTATCCTCCTCGCGGAGATAGGATGCACTGCCTTTGTTTGCTGTATAAATAGTAATTAAATATTAATATGGGGATGCTTCCCATAAACTCCTAGCATAATATTGGTCCCCCTTTCCAGGGAATTTAACCAAGTCACCTTTCCCTGGAACCCTAGATTAGCTGGGACAGTGCCAAGTGAGGGGACTGTTTCTTGAACAAGAACACATCTTTCAGCCCTTCCTCCTGGGTTCCACTTCCCCTGGCAGCACAGGTGCAGTTGTCCAGAGCCACTGGGGCGATATAATCAGGCACAGCTCCTTGAGAATTCTCCACAGTTGTACATGTGTTGGATGGGACAACAGCAGTATTGCTGTCTTGATAGGTCATCAATTAAATTTTTTAGGGACTCTTCGACACTGCACAATAAAACCCTAAGGGTTGCCATTTCCTCAGAACTTTAACCCTCCTCCTCTCCCTTGCTTGACAGATTTGTGAACAAGGGCACTGTCCCAGTAACCCTGATCTAGAAGGGACTCTTCCTTCCCAAGATTTATCTGATCCTTTCTCTCCTTGCAGCACCCTTTTCACAGGGAATACCAAGATAATCAAATCATCCAGAAGTTAGTCCTTGTGGTTTGCATTTTCACGTACTCTCTCTTAGAGACTTAGCTGAGAACACCAAACTCTGCCAGCTCAGTGCTTCCGTTGGTTTCATTAGCAATCACGAGGAGAGAGCTTGGTGTCCAGGTCTTATCTATAAAATACCTATTATTTTGGTATCCAAGCACTAAAACCACTGTTCTCAGTGGGCACCTGGATGTAAAGTCGACCTGAGAGAGTCTCTAAAAACAGGGATGTTTTCTGGTTCTCAGAAACTTATGATGACTCTAGATACAGGCAGTAATTTAATAATGGCACAAGTGATTTGATGATTTTCATAGTTATCCACAATGCCTCTTATCGCTGATAGTGTCTGAGTCGTCCAAACCAAACCGAGAGCCATAAATGACCTTCAGCCCAACCAGATCCCCTCCCCCCGACATCAGCTGGAATTCCACGTTTAAACAGAGGGTCAGCTTGCTTTCCTTGCTGTCTGAAGCAGGCATCTGCTTAGAGACACTTTCCTTAAGTAACTCTCTGAGCATCCTCTTAGCTGTGTAATTAAATGCTCTTCCTGAACAGCTTTAGTAGTGTTACTCTGTGTGGAAATTGTTTTGAGAAATAACAAAATAAATATTTTGCTGAATTGGCTGGAGAGCGGCAGTTATGATTACAAGTGATGGTTACAAGGGGCTCGGCTGTGCAATCCGCTTCTCCAATCGTGTTCTCGTCCCTTTTATCTATTAAACCCGCTGTGTTGTAAAAGCAGAAGTGGCCCCAGGTGGCAAGATAATAGCATCTTTAATTGTGCTCTGAATGAGATTAACTTCTTATCTGACAATTTGACATCTTTATTATTATTAATGTGTGAATAACACGTTGGTATTTTGATAAACTCTGTGCTGGCAAATATTTTCTCTGTGTTTCAATGTATCGGTTACTTCCTTAGTTATCCCAGGCTGGATTCTGAGCCTGCCTCAGAGAATAGAACTGGGCTTAGCTAACACTTCTTTTTTTCTTTTCTTTTTTTATTTCATGGCTCCTATTGCTTCTGCCATTGTTCCTCAGAAAGGTGCAGGTGCTGGCAGTGAGCGAGCCCCAGTGCCTACAGCATAGTAATGCTAGAATTTCTGAGCCTAAGAAAAGGAAGTCACGCTAAATGTGCTCCTGGCTGGCTTATCGTTTTAGAACAGCCACACTGGTGGGACAACGGCTTCAGGGCATCACAGCAGTGGTGACCTGAATGGGATGCTGGCTGCAGATCTCCACAGTCACCAGTGGTACAGACAGGGCGCTGGCTGAATAGTCATGGCTATCATACATGGTACTTTGGCAGAAATGTGGATAGAACAGCAGTGACTGCAACATCAGCACAGTAGCGAATGTCAGAGAAGGGATTGGATAGAGGGAAAGGCGATTGTGCTGTGGCTTGCAATGAGTGGCCTGGCCAGGCCAGGGCCGTTGGCATGTGTGCATCCTACTCAAACCAGTGTTGCTACTTAACTAGCTATTTAAGGCCTGGTCTACACTACGGGTTTAGGTCGACTTTAGCAGCGTTAAACCGAATTAAGCCTGGACACGTCCACACAACGAGGCCCTTTCTTTCGACTTAAAGGACCCTTTAAACCGGTTTCTTTACACCACCTCCGACGAGGGGATTAGCGATAAAACCGGCCTTTGCGGGTCGGAATTGGGGTAGTGTGGACGGAATTCGATGTTATTGGCCTCCGGGAGCTATCCCACAGTGCTTCATTGTGACCGCTCTGGACAGCGCTCTCAACTCAGATGCACTGACCAGGTAGACAGGAAAAGACCCGCGAAGGTTTGAATTTCATTTCCTGTTTGCCCAGCGTGGAGAGCACAGGTGACCACGCAGAGCTCATCAGCACAGGTAACCGTCATGGAGTCCTCCCAGGATCGCAAAAGAGCTCCAGCATGGACCGAACGGGAGGTACGAGATCTGCTCGCCATATGGGGAGATGAAGCAGTGATAGCTGAACTCCGTAGCAGTAAAAGAAATGGAAAAGTATTAGAAAAGATCTCCAAGGCCATGAAGGACCGAGGCCATAACAGGGACACACAGCAGTGCCGCGTGAAAATTAAGGAGCTACGGCAAGCCTACCACAAAGCCAGAGAAGCAAACGGAAGGTCCGGGGCAGAGCCGCAAACTTGCCGCTACTACGCGGAGCTGCATGCGATCCTAGGGGGTGCAGCCACCACTACCCCAACCGTGTGCTATGACTCTCTCACTGGAGAAACACACAGGGAAGACGGTTCGGGGAACGAGGAAGATGACGATGGAGGTACTGTAGGTAGCTCACAGCAGCAAGGAAGCGGAGAAACCGGTTTCCCCAACAGCCAGGATATGTTTGTGACACTGGACCTGGAACCAGTAACCCCCGAACTCACCCAAGACCCTCAGGGCACACAGGAGACCTCTGGTGAGTGTAACTTTGTAAATATTTGTAAACATTACAAAAAAAAAGCAAGCAAGTCTGTTAACGTGTATGGGGATGGAGCGGAAATCCTCCAGGGACATCTCCAGAAAGCTCTCCTGGTTGAAATGGGGTGATTTTATTAAGGGGGACATTCAGAGGCGCCCGTTCCTGCTATTCGGACCAGAAATGTTCCCCGCTGTTAACCACGCGGTGGGGGGGAGGGGTGAAGTGATCATCCCAGAGAATCGTGTGTGTGGGGGGGGGTGGTTTACTTGTGTTTGTGCCGCATGTTAACCGGGAAACCGCAGCCCCCTCCTTTTACATTGAAACCCCATTTTAAATGGACAACCCAATTCATCCTTGAGATGGGAAATGCGCTGCTGTTTGCAACCTTTCCCGCATGTTAAGAAGGTTAAATTATCCAAAACACTGTGGCCTACGATGGCTGCCTGCAAGCCGAAATATGCGACCTTGTAATGAAAGAGTGTACCCATTGTTCCCTAAAATGTGTCTTTTTTTAACCACCTCTCCCTTCTCCTCCACCAGCTGCAAATGTTTCTCCTTCGCAGAGGCTCGTGAACATTAGAAAGAGAAAACGTAAGACGAGGGACGAGATGTTCACGGAGCTGCAGATGTCCTCCCACGCTGATAGAGCACAGCAGAATGCGTGGAGGCAGTCAATGTCGGAGATGAGAAAAGCCCAACATGAACGAGAGGAGAGGTGGCGGGCTGAAGACGATAGGTGGCGTCAGCTTGCAGACAGACGGCAAGAGGCAATGCTCCGTCTGCTGGAGCATCAAAGTGATATGCTCGAGCGTATGGTTGAGTTGCAGGAAAGGCAGCAGGAGCAGAGACCGCCGCTACAGCCCCTGTGTAACCAACAGCCCTCCTCCCCAAGTTCCATAGCCTCGTCACCCAGACGCCCAAGAACACGGTGGGGGGGCCTCCGTCCACCCAGTCACTCCACCCCAGATGATCGCCCAAGCATCAGAAGGCTGGGCTTCAATAAGAGTTAAAGTTTTAAAATGCAGTGTGTCCTTTTCCATCCCTCCTCCCCCACCCATCCCTGCTACCTTGGCAATTATCCCCCTACCTCTGTAAGGAACTAATAAAGAATGCATGAATGTGAAAAAACAATGACTTTATTGCCTCTGCAAGCGGGAGGGGAGGGGAGGGTGGGGTGGGGTGGTTGGTTTACAGGGAAGTAGAGTGAACCGGGTCGGGGGGGGGGGTTGGAGGGTTCATCAAGGAGAAACAAACAGAAGTTTCACACAGTAGCCTGGCCAGTCACAAAACTCGTTTTCAAAGCTTCTCTGATGCGCACCGCGCCCTGCTGTGCTCCTCTAACCGCCCTGGTGTCTGGCTGCGCGTAATCAGCGGCCAGGCGAGTTGCCTCAACCTCCCACCCCGCCATAAATGTCTCCCCCTTACTCTCACAGATATTGTGGAGCGCACAGCAAGCAGCAATAACAATGGGGATATTCTTTTCACTGAGGTCTGAGCGAGTCAGTAAGCTGCGCCAGCGCGCTTTTAAACGTCCAAATGCACATTCCACCACCATTCGGCACTTGCTCAGCCTGTAGTTGAACAGGTCCTGACTCCTGTCCAGGCTGCCTGTGTATGGCTTCATGAGCCATGGCATTAAGGGGTAGGCTGGGTCCCCAAGGATCACGATAGGCATTTCAACATCCCCAATGGTCACTTTCTGGTCCGGGAAGAAAGTCCCTTCCTCCAGCTTTCGAAACAGAGCAGAGTTCCTGAAGACGCGAGCATCATGTACCTTTCCCGGCCATCCCACGTTGATGTTGGTGAAACGTCCCTTGTGATCCACCAGGGCTTGCAGCAGCATTGAAAAGTACCCCTTGCGGTTTATGTAGTCGGTGGCTTGGTGCTCCGGTGACAAGATAGGGATATGGGTTCCGTCTATGGCCCCGCCACAGTTTGGGAATCCCATTTCAGCAAAACCATCCACTATTGACTGCACGTTGCCCAGAGTCACTACCCTTGCTATCACCAGGTCTTTCATTGCCCTGGCAAATTGGATCACAGCAGCCCCCAAGTAGATTTGCCCACTCCAAATTGATTCCCGACTGACCGGTAGCTGTCTGGCGTTGCAAGCTTCCACAGGGCTATTGCCACTCGCTTCTCAACTGTGAGGGCTGCTCTCATCTTGGTATCCTGGCGTTTCAGGGCAGGGGAAAGCAAGTCACAAAGTTCCATGAAAGTGCCCTTACGCATGCGAAAGTTTCGCAGCCACTGGGAATCGTCCCATACCTGCAGCACGATGCGGTCCCACCAGTCTGTGCTTGTTTCCCGGGCCCAGAATCGGCGTTCCACGGTATCAACCTGCCCCAGTAACACCATGATTTCCACATTGCTGGGGCCTGTGCCTTGTGAGAGGTCTATGGCCATGTCAATTTCCTCATCACTCTCGTCGCCGCGCTGCAATCGCCTCCTCGCCTGGTCCGGGTTTCGCCTTGGCATGTTCTGGCTCTGCATGTACTCCAGGACAATGCACGTGGTGTTCATAGTGCTCATAATTCCGCGGTGATCTGAGCGGGCTCCATGATCCCAGTGCTAGCTATGGCGCCTGGTCAGAAAAAAGGCGCGAAAGTAGTATCTGATGGACCAGGAGAAGGAGGGCGGGAGGGAGGGAGGGCCGAGTGACGACATGGCGTACAGGTACAGGAACAGGGAGAAACACAAACAACTGTCACACAGAATGGTCCCCCCAAAGATTAAACTGGAAACCCTGGGCTTAGCAGGCCGTTGATTTCACGGAGGAAGGGGAAGCAAATGAACACAGAACAAATCTATTTTTTACATCTTAAGGTGGCAGCCGACGCTGCAGCATGAGTGACAGCCATACCAGTATGACGATGATGGGTACCAATCATAATATGCCATCATCTGCCAAAAGGCAAGGGGCTGCTGCTGTGTAGCAATGCAGCCCCACGTCTGCCAGCCCCACGTCCGCCAGCACCCAGCATCGCCCTCGGCCTCTTCTGGGTGCTTAGCAGACAATATTGGGCAATTGGCAGAAAATAGTATATTATGACTGGTAACCGTCATCATCGAAACAGTAGCATGTCTGCCCAGGTGGCCATGATTGACAGCCATACCAGTACGACGACGACGGGTACCAGTCATAATATACCATCGCCTGCAAGGGGCTGGTGCAATGCAGCACTACGGCTGCCAGCCCCACGGCTATCACTCATGCTACACCGTCTACCGCCAAAAGGCAGTTAGCAGCTGCTGCTGTGTAGCAATGCAGTCCCACGTCTGCCGGCACCCAGAGGACATATGGTGATGGTGAGCTCAGCTGTGCTGAGCGGGCTCCATGTTGTCTGCACAGGTAACCCAGGTAACCCAGATAAAAAGGCGCGAATCTATTGTCTGCCGTTGCTGTGACGGGGGAGGGAGGGGCCTGATGACATGTACCCAGAACCGCCCGCGACACTGTTTTGCATCATCCGGGCATTGGGATCTCAACCCAGAATTCCAAGGGGCGGCAGAGACTGCGGGAACTGTGGGATAGCTGTGGGATAGCTACCCATAGTGCAATGCTCTGGAAGTCGACGCTAGCCTCGTACTGTGGACGCGGTCTGCCGACTAGAGCACCTAGAGCATTTTATTGTGTGGACATACACAATCGGCTGTATACAACCGATTTCAATAAAACCGGCTTCTATAAATTCGAACTAATTTCGTAGTGTAGACATACCCTAATAGAATGACAAGGTCAATAATGCCTTTGCCTCTGTGTGCTTTAGCCAACATCTCTATCAAAACCAACATTAATTTTCAGTAATTAGGAGCTGCTACTAATGAATGTCACAGCTAATTAACTCATCTGTAACTCGGGCAAGGAGCAGATCACATGCCCAGCATCTGAGAATGAGAATCTGGCTCTTATTTGCCTTTCCTTCCTCTCTGTCATGCTTTCATTTATCACCTGCCTGCTCTCTGCATCCATTCATTCTATGAAGACAATTCTGTGCCCATGTGTGAACTTTCTCTGCTCTGTGTATGTGCGCGTGCATTGCTCCAGTGGCAAGTTTGGGAAGGGTGGGGAGGAACTTCATTGAACGACTGCAGGTGTTGCCTGGTTCAATCTGAAAAGAATTAGTGATTTAGCAGTTGATCAGGTGAAGCAAGAATGGTTGGAGGGCGGGAGGGGTGGGGGAAGCTGTAAAAAGAACCTCATATGTTGGTACGTTTAAGAGACTGAGTTGGCCAGCTGTGAATCAACAGTGCTTGACAAAACAAAATTAATGCAAAGGGGATGAGGACAGTCAAGCCTGCTGGATGTCACTAACTATAGAGCTACAAAGTTAGCTCTCTGCAAGTGGTTCAGGGAAGCTTCTTCCCAAAACTGCGACTGCAATAAGAACCATATGGGATGGGGAAAGAATGGGGAGAGTTCTCAGCAAAAAGCATAGGGGGAAAGGTGGAAATGGCCCTGAAGGGGAGTTTTGGCAAAGTGATTTATTCTTCTCCTCACTGGGAGCTCTTGCGGAATATTTTGAAGCTCTGTGCTATATATTCTGTGTTGCCCTCCCCAATCTCTGCTCAAATTAGTGACCCATGACAAGGCAGAGAAGCTGGTTTGGAAAATGTTCAAAGCAGGAGATGACAAAACACTGTACCTGTACCTGGGCATGTTAGGTGATGGTGGCTTTTACAGAGCCTCCTTTTCTTCTTCTAACTCCTTACAGTGGCATCTCTATCATGAAATCCTATGGCTGGGCTTTTATCTTCTGACAAGAACAGGGCAGCCACTGGCAAGACATGATGTGGGAATTTTGGGTATATTTTTATGATTCCAATAGGCACCTCAAGTTTCCCTCAGTGCTTGGTGTTGCTGTGCACACTGAGTGTAAAGAGCACCTCATGTTTCCTGCTTTGTCATATAATTGTGTGCGGTGATATGATTGGATTGTTAAGGGCTGACTGGGACCCTACAGGGTTAATGGAAACCCCAAAGACTGAATAATTGACACCTATCAATGTGAGGCTCCCAGCTTACCTGGGTGGAGACACGTGAACATCGGTTATGTCTACGCTACAGCGTTTGCAGTGGTGCAGCTGGGGATTAGGGTTGATATAACTAAGATCAAGTGTAGTATCTTTCAAGGATGTGGATTTTTCACACCCCGGAGAGATGCAGCTATGCCGAGGTAAGTTCCCAGTGTAGACGAGCCCTAAGACAAGGGGACGGAGACAGAGAAAGGAAACCAAGATGGTCACTCAGGCATCATGACTCAAGGGAGTCTATACGGGCCTATGCCAGGGCTACATCTTAACCTTTAAAAAGAACAGGAGTACTTGTGGCACCTTAGAGACTAACAAATTTATCCGAAGAAGTGGGCTGTAGTCCACGAAAGCTTATGCTCTAATAAATTTGTTAGTCTCTAAGGTGCCACAAGTACTCCTGTTCTTTTTGCGGATACAGACTAACACGGCTGCTACTCTAAATCTTAACCTTTGCTTTTCTGGTGATAACCTAAGGACTTCCCGATGATGTACTCCAGTTGACCGTGTTAAACCCTACCCTGTTTTGAAAAGGTTGCATGGAGTTGCTGCAAATACTTTCTGAGGTGCATTGATCCCTGAAAATGGTAAAAGGCTGTACAGGAGCCTATCTCAGTTGGACTTGCTGGCAAAGCTCCTGGGGAGAAACAAGAGTGCTGTATCTCAGAGGCTCCGTCTTGGAGGTGCTGAAGCCGTGAGATCTGGCACATTGAAGCACAGGCTGTTAAATAGCACAGATTCTGTAGATCCAGACACATGTCCACAAGTAGTCTTTGGAATTTGTAGTGAACAAGCTCAGCCAATGTCTGCACCCCATTTGTGTTTGCTTTCTGCTGAGGATGCTGGCAGAGCCAGTCCATGAATACCGCAGAATATTCATAGAAAGCACATTTCAAATTGATAGTCGTAACTATTTGCACTGGAAATCACAGTCTCCGGTTCATCAACTCAAGGAACAGGACCATATCATATGAATGAATGGTACCAAATTTTGAAATCAACTGCTCCCCAAAGAGATACAGATCAAGAATTATTCAGAGAGTATTTGACAAATAGTTCTGACAATATGTTTGAGACAGTTGTAGTCTGTTTGCAGACAGTTTGCCAACAGAGAGAGAGTCAAAATGCAATGAGTAAATTATTTGTCACAGTTTATTTACCTTGTTCTAACCACCGTACTGCTTCTCAGTATTCTCCTGTGTCTGAAGGAGGCTGTCCTAGGGGCAGAGGGTGAGCAATACTTTCATTGCCATTGCATTTTGAAATTTACTTTGAGAAGGTTAGAAGAGCTGTTCATTGAGTTGTCTGATGAATTTCTCTAACTGACGTCCTTGTACTTGTGCCTCCCCAAAAGCCAGAAAACAGATGGATTTTTCAGTGTGCCTGTACCCTGAATATCACCAAATCAGGCCGTTTTGGACCAAAATGGGGAATGAGCTCTAAAGGCAAGAGCCCCTCATGGAAAATGCCGTGCCAAAAGTGGCTTTCTTTTTGCAATCCTAGCCCTTGGGGCCCTGCTGGTTTTGCTGGAGTGCTGTGGTCAACGATCTTGGTCCTTGGTAGCATGTCACACGTACTTAACCTTGGAATGTGCAGTAGGTTGCTAGGTCCCAAGAAGCAGTCTGCCAGTTGCCTCCAACCATCACACTCCTTGTAAGGCCCCCAGACACCTTCTTGACCTACTCCTCACCAGCCATCGTTCTCCCAGTGACCTAAAACTCTCCTCAGCAGGGAGAAAAGAGAAGCAGCAGATTGACCCTTAGCAGATTTATCACATTATGCTCTGCTGCCCTAAGACAGCCTCTGAAAACATGAGGCTAATTGCTTTACTGTTCAACACAAATGATGTGTTATTGTCTAGGGAGAGAGGCAGGTTCTCAGCTGGGCAGGTTCCAAACCATTTAGGCTTTTATAGTTTGAAAGCAACACACTAAACCCACATGAAAATTAAGGTTTCCCTCTAGGGTTGGCCACAGCCAGAAAACATGTTTTTAAATGTGTTCAATCCTGTCAACACCTGTGTGTGAAATGTTAGTTAAAATATGTTGACTAACACTTTTAAAACACTGTTTTTCCTTGTCTAGATATGGTCTGTGGAGATGATTAGGAAGCTCAGAGAGCTGTCTAGAATTATGGAGGCATGTCCCTGACTGCTGGGCTTGTTGATATAAGCTCATATTTCACAGGCGGGTTCCTTTCCAGAATAAAATCCGCAGATGTGCCATACTGTGGTCTCAGTCCTGAGTGCAAGTGTGTAACCACGTTGCCTGGAGACTAGTTTGAGTCAAACTTGAGTTAAACGTGTGCATAGTCTAGGAGCAGAGGATTTGCCTTACCGGAGCAAATCACGGGTCTATGAAGTATGGGGTCTACTCAATCAGTGTTGGATTCTGCCACTTTTAGAAGAAGAAAACCCACTAAAATGCACTTAACTGATTGTGCTGACCTCTGCAGGTGATCAGCTTCAAGCTCTCAAGTATGAAATCTGAACACTCTTATCTAGATCAGTTATTGACAGTGTGATATTCAGCTTTTTTTAAAAAAAGGCAAAAAGAAATCCAGCCACAGGCTGCATCAACACCAAGATTTATTCCCTAAAATTTTACACCGCTACAGTCACAGTCAGTAGTGATAGCAATAGTGAGGATACTAATATAGACTGGGCTTCAGGTCACTGCATGTGTTTTAACTGCCATGTTGATACACCTTACTTAGAGCAGGTCTAGACAACTTAGTAATTAAAACACTGCCACCTTGTCTAATCTAGAGCGCCCACTAATGGGAAAACTTGGGGAAAAAAAGACCTAGTGTAGACCAGGCCACAGTGTGTGATTTGGGGCAAAGTTTGGACTATGGGGTGTGTGCAGAGCAGGTGCTGTATCTCCCCTTTTTGGACACTGAGCACAAACTAAAAGGGACTGACTGCATTAATGTAGTCCAGTTTAAAGGGGACCACATTAATGCGAACTAGGAACCTTTTAGTTCGTGCCCACAGTGTCCACATGGGGGAGTTACAGCCCAGCATGTTAGTGTGTACTGCTATGGGTGCCCCCATAGTCTGACTTGAGGGGCAATGTAGACATGCCTTTGGTTTCCTTTCGTGGTGAATCCCTTAGGATGATGATCGCTGTGAGAGGACGTCTTTCCAAGATTCGCCTAAGCTTCTATTGCATCTCTTGGTTTTGGGAATCTCAGTGCCAGTCACAAATGCAAAAATACTGAGATTACAGAGGTGGCAAATAACTAACTACAAGCACCCAATGAGTTAAAAAAGTTTCCTATAAATAGTAGCATGTGTGAGCATCCTGCCTGATGCATCAAATGCCCTGTGGAAATCAGTGTCTCATCCCTGGAAATACAGAGTTTGTGAGAACTTACACCAACAGAAGGCAGAGCACAGTAGCTGGCAGCATGCCCCTGCCTTTCCTCCAGCATGCTGACGCTCTCTTTACTTGGGGGCGTGGTGCATGAGAGAGTTTCTTTGCACTTAGTACCCAGGAAAAGCGACCTTCAGGCAGAGTAGTTCTTTGGAAAAACTTCCCCATCCGTGACAGATTTGACTATAAATCTCCAGTATTAATGCCTCGGTTCCCAAGGTCTGTCATCCTGCATGCTGGTTAGGCACGCAAGTTGCTCAAAAACAACGTACTGATTCATCAGTCATTTCTGAGACACGTCGGATCCTGTTGCTGCTACCAGGAGGTTGAAGGAAGACTGCAAGCTGTGTTTCTGTGTGTGCACGTGAGATAGAAGGCTGCCTTGGGGTTGCCACTCCAGAGAGAAGAAATAATGGGGTGTACCTGTGCACTGGGAAAATTATAAATGTAAAGCAAGAAAATCTGCCTTAATATAAGAGAAGCCAATTTGTATAAGGTTTTGATGCACTCCCCTTTCACCTCTGGAGTCCTAGCTCCTCCTCATAATAAGAGGCTAAGGTCTGAAACATTGGAGGAGAGCTTTGTGTGGCTTTCAGATTTGAAGTGGCAGGACTGAGACAGAGCAGTCCTGAGGTACACCTGCATAACTGCCTGAGGGAAGTTTGTACACCACTTCATGCTCTACCCCACTCTAATCACTGCTGGTGGCAATCTCTTCCTTTTGATCTGTCCTCAAAACTTCCAAGCCACAGGGATGCTGCTGCAGGTACTAGTCATTTCCATACATTTGTCTATTTCTTTGTTGTGTGGTCAATAAGATGCCAAATGGCTTTCCTCTTGGGAGGGTCACCATGTTGCATTAATGGCAGTCATGGGCTGAGTAGCCTGCCAGGCTTCTTCAGTTAAGACTCAATTGTATTAGAACCAGAAAGCTATTTTTTTTTCTTTCAAAAATGCCTTTGTGAAT
Organism: Trachemys scripta elegans; assembly: GCF_013100865.1. Taxonomy (NCBI): domain Eukaryota; kingdom Metazoa; phylum Chordata; order Testudines; family Emydidae; genus Trachemys; species Trachemys scripta. The sequence continues at coordinate 84,457,664 of NC_048304.1, read as the reverse complement.
AATTTCTCTAAAAAGGAAGAGAGGAATAGAAGCATTTTCCTGTTGAAGATGGAAAGAGTAAGGTTGATTGCAAAACAGATGCAGTGAGGGTATCTCTTTTATTTGTATAGGCATTAAGAAAGTTATGAATCTCTTGCAGTTCTTTCTGCTAAGAAAATCCTTTTTTTATTCCCTTCTTATTCACTGCTGGTTAATAGGGCTTATTACTAGTCTTCAATAATGATAGTGATAATCTCAGGCTTCACACCAAATCTGAGAAAATTTGGGAGGTGCCGAGGCAACAGTGCTCTCTTCATTGTCGCAAGGACAAGGGCCAGAATCAAGAGGTTTCAACCATTCACCTTTTTGCAGTGCTCCATATCTTAGCTACCTCATACTAAAATGACTATCCTTTAATGGGAGGGAGGAAAAGGGGTGTGTCTCATGTTGATGAAAGGGGAGTGATAACTAGCTAGAATGAGGCACTGTACGGGCAGGCAATGGGCAAGCTTCTGTTACATTGAGTGAGGCCAATATGCCTCAATCCTGCCATGAAGCAGTAACATAAACAAAAGTCCAATAGGGGCTATAGACAGGCTGAGCCTGCCATGTTTGTTTCAAATGTGATTCTAAGTCACAATCATAAGCCCGGGTTTCCAGAGGTGAAAGGTTAGTGCATTAATTTACTGTGCCATTTAGCCTCCTGCCAGTGCATCTTGCCCTCCAGCAATAAAAATCCTGAAGGGGACCTGATAGCAGTCTTCAAATATGTTGAGGACTGTGATCAATTGTTCTCTATGTCCACTGGAGGTAGAACAAGAAAGTAGTGGGCTTCGTCTGCAGCAAGGGAGATTTAGATTTGATATTAGGAAAAACTTTCTAACTATAAGGGTGGTTGTTGTTGTCCTTTGTGACTGAAGATGATGCTGATGATGGTATTCTGTCTGGAGAGTAGTGTGGTTGATGTGGCTAAAAAGACTGATGCACGAGTGGCAGTCCCTCCCACATGAAGTGCGTTGGTAGCTTGATGCCGAGGAAGGGGGTACAATCTGTTCTTGTTAAGTCTGACAATGTGCCTCAAGATCCACAGGGCAGTTAATCTTGAACTGGGTAACCCCAATGTTGACTACTTCTCACCAGCCTGATCTATCTGTGGCTGACTCCCCCGAGCTGTCAACATCAATGTTGCACTGTTTCACATTATGTTTCGGTGTGTCCTGAAACATTTCTTCTGGCTGCCTCATATGCAGTTGACCACTTTCAGATGGTCATACAGCAACTGCTGTAGTGATCTAGTGTCATCTGTCATGTCTGGAATGAGGTCAGATAGACCTAGTGGCCAGAGCAGGAATTGGGAGTAAGGCCGAGTCAGATACCGGGAGGTCAGAGTCCAAGACAGTCCACAGGGCAAACAGAGAGTCAGGCAAGGTCAGGTTACCAGGAGATCATGGTCAGGCACTAGGTTGCAAACAGAAATGAAGCGCAAAGTCAAGGACAAACCAGGGTCAGAAGTTGGAGGATCTGTTGCGAGCAGGGTGTGGAGTGGACGCAGGCAGGCAGTCAGTGTTGCTCCGACAGCTTCCCATCACGGCTTCCCAGTCTAAATACTGGTATCAGCCCTGCAAGGGACCACCATTCAGGTCTTGCTGGGTTGTACTTCCTGCCAAGCCCAGCCTCATGGGAGTCCAGTTTAAGCCACAATGGTGATGTGGTGGTGTCAGCAGCACAGAACTCCCATGGTCCCAGGTTCCAGTCCTGTAGGTTCTTACATCATCCATCCTCAACACATGACCAGCCCAGCGTAACTGTGATGCAATAAGCATGATTTCAATCCCTGTGGCATAACTACATTCCAGAACCTCATTATTGGTACTTTTATCCTGCCATTTGATGCAGAGTATGGCATGCAGATGTCACAAGGGGTAGTTAAGCTCTGGAATAGGCTTCCAAAGTAGGCTGTGGAGTTCCCATTATTGGAGGCTTGTATAGCACATGATGGAAAAACACCTGTTAGGAATGGTCTAGGTTTACTTGGTCCTGCCCCAGCACAGGGAACTAGACTTGATGACTTCTCTAGGTCTCTTCCAGCCCTGTGTTTCTATGAACCTCATGCAAACAAAGACTCAGTCCAGTGGAGTATTGTGACATGAAGAAGCAAAAACATGCAAATCAACCGACCTTCCCTCCTTCCCTAAGAAGTGTGTCCATTTGCGAGAATTTGTGTGGTTGTTCTTTGGCATGACACTAGGTAGCTGTGCTTCTAGTTGGAAACTAACAGTTGAGTGAGGCAGAAAAGGTAAAGGTGGAATTGAGCCACGTTCTGAGCTATACCAGGTGTGATGTTTCCTGTATGACAGTGCTTGTCTCAGGACAATGCCATGGCCCCATACTACACAGTCCTAAGATTCCACCTTTAGCCTTAAAATGTTTTACTAGGTTCCTTCATCTTAGCACTGGCTGATTTTTATCTAGGGACAGAGCGAAGCCAGACCCAGATCAGGGTTTTATACCAGACTTCAGCTTCTGAGCTCAACTCTATCTTCCAATTGTTGGGGCTTTTTAACATTACTGATAACTACTTGAGCAAAATTCCAGAATGCCTATTGGATTGATATTCCCTTCAGTGACCCCTTCTATGAACTACTACAGCCAGTATTCATGCATTGGAAATCATCATAGGCAATTGTGAAAGAAGCTAGGGCTGGAGTCAATGAGCTTCTCCATAAGGAATGTGGGCACTGAGCAGGAAAGGACAAAGTACTAAATACAGATTTGCACTCTGCAAACCTAGTTAGATTTTTCTCTTCACTTCAGGAATGGCTAAATAGCACAGGAAGGGTTCAGTTTCCAGCAAATACATGAGTTTTCAGAATTAAAATCTGTATTCAAAACATTTTCTCTTCCTTTCTGCTTATGTGTCATATAGGGGAACTCATTAATTCAAGTCCCATCTTAAACCTCTTACTCTTGGGAATGGTGCTGGAACATAGTCAGTACAGGGAGTTCATATGGACCCTAGTCCAGGATTCTCATCTCTGTTGGCAATGTACATGTAGCTCAGTGTTCATAGTATGTTAAGGAATTGGCCTTTAGGAGCTAACTGGCTTAGCTGAGGGGCACTTCAAGATACAGTAGACTTATGAGGTGCTGGGAGTGAGTTGGTTTGACACATGAGTCAGCGGTGTTATGGAAGCTGATAGTATTGAATGAGATGGAAAAATACTCAACACACTAGCTATCAGTACATAGGCTGTTGTGTGTTGCACTTTTCTCCTCTCTGAAGTTTACAAGTAGCTGTTGGCAAGCATATACTGAATTTAGTGGTCAATACCCATCTCTCTCTTAACGACAAGCAATTAGGGCTTCAAGGGGGGAAAAAGCTTTTACTCTGAGAAATTGAAGAAAGAAAAGTCTAAAACGGTGACTTATTGGATCATTTTTCCCTCCATAGATTTCTATTTTTAGAATAGTCCATGAAACCAGTGTGTTTACTTCTGCCCTTCCCTCCTTCAAACATCTAGACAGCTGGGATTTCATGTGGATTTTGGTTTTTTTACTTTGGGTTTTTTAAATTTTTGACTCAGGCAGTTTTTATGCTGTGGCTGGGTTGGGCACAGGGGAGAGACACGTGCATAGAATCAAAGCTCCATGTTGGAGCTGCAAACCTGAGTGCAGTAGAAGCTGCATGACTTGCTTCTTATCAGTCTGACTTTTCTAGGTCACCTTGGGCATTCATTGGTCTGAAGTCTCTCACCTGTTCCCAGGGTCAGGATTCCATTGCATTAGTTTATTTCATACTTAGGGCTTATCTACACTTACAGAGCTGTAGCTGCAGCGCTTTGTGAAGATGCTACTTACGCTGACAGGAGAGCTTTTCCCATCAGTGTAGGTACAACACCTCCCCGACAGGTGGTAGCTGTGTTGACGGGAGAAGCTCTCCCATTGACATGGCGCTGTCTACACCAGTTGGTCTAACTATGTTGTTCAGAGGTTTGGAAAATCCACACTCCTGAGTGGCTTAGTTATACCAACAGGAGTTTGTAGTGTAGACCAAGCCTCAGTATTGTTACAGTCAAATGACACCAGAGTGTAGTGACTCCTTTACTCCATCCTCTCTGTCTCAACAGGGCTGAGAGAGAACCAGGCAGAGGAAGGTCTAGACTATTCCCATTGCTCCAGAGCCCCTATTTCCCCCCACATTTAAACTGCTACTTCTCTTCATTCTATAAGAGTTACATTCCTACATGTTCATGGAGGTTTATATGAAGTATGAGATGTTGAGTATGTCCCTAGACATGCTGTTTTGTGAGAAGAAGAACCTGACTGGGTAATACCTGTATCCTCCAGTAGGAATAAGGAATGGAAATGCAAAGTATAGTAGCTCCTGCACTAATGTCTCTAGGGACTGGGCACTGTCCTACTTTTCAAGCCATCTGTCCACCCCCTGACAGTTATTTTTAACGAACTGTTGATGTACAGCACAGGTTTGCTACTTCTGAGTCCTAGACTAGAAAGCTGTGAGCTCCACTATTGTCAGAGCTTCTCCTGTATTCCCTACAGCAGCTTCTGCAGTGCCTGAAGAAGTAGTTAACTTTCTCTGCAGATGGGAGACACTCCCTATAAATATTAGGTAAAATTCTGGACCTACTGAAGTCAATGGGGCAGGATTTTGCCCACTATCTTTCACTTGCATAACCCCTTTATTTCTGAGGTAGAGATACCTCAAGCTTGCAATATTATGCAAATTTACCAGTCCATGCACAAATCTTTCTCCACCTTTTACCACAGTGATGAAGATAATGAAAAAGCAAATGATTTCACTTGTCTGTCCTAAAAATAAAACTTACTTGCTCCAGAATAGTAATGTTTTTCCAAATCTACTTAGAATGCTTTACAAGCCATAGAGGAATAACTTCACCTTCTACTGAAAGCAACTGCATCTGAAGTGAAGCCTGGTAATCAGTTGGGCAGCTGGCGCAGAGCAACAACGTACAAAAGGAGCCACGGGTTTAGTTAATATCCAGGTAGAGCGGACACGTAGTCCTATGCACATTACTACAGTTTATCTGCTTCAGAGAGTTGAAGGGTTGAGTCAGTCCTGCAGGGGTTAAAACCTGTGGTTCCAATGGAATTAGGTATTTCAGACCTGATGTTTGTACCACATAACCATAATACCTAGCAGCACTCTAGCTGAGGGAGGCTGGGACTAGTGTAACTCTCTGAGGGAGCTGACATATTGATTATTTTACATGGAGATTTGATTACTGTAGAGTTGATGGGGTTCTTCCATGGAGAATCTCTTGGTGTTTTGAGGTTTCTCTTACGAGTCTTTATTGTTTGCATTCCTGATTTGCTTTCCTATCCCACTGCTGTGCGGTAAATGTTTGTTGGGTTGTTGAGACAAAGAGCTGAGAGAACAAGATAGGGAAATCAGAAATGTATAGCTGGGATGCTGGGTGAGGAACCACAGATGGGTGAATGCTTTAGTGAGATGTTCATGAATGTTCTTCTGAATACAACAATGTGACTTCATCTTGGTATTTCACAGCTCCTCTTACTCACTTTGTATTCATATTCATGCAAATGACATTTTGTTTTCAAGGAAATTCACAGAAAGACAGTGTTGTTAATACTCCCCATGATTGCATAGGTGTTCACATGGCCATCTTGGAAGCTGTTTCTGGATTTAGACATCATTCAATATAGAGGCAGAAACAGTTCCATGTGCCTTAGGTGACCAATTGTGCAATGTGCATTGCAAATTGCCAGTACTCAGAACAATAGTCATAATAAGCAGTTAGCAAGAAATCCATAGACTGAAATATGTTTTTAATAAACCACTCATTGAATATACTCAAATAACGAATACATTCGTAAGAATCCAAGCCTATTTGAAGATAGCCCTTCTGACTGTTTGAGTTAAATTCACTGAGTAAATCATTCACTGTAACAAGGACCTCCAGATGTTTGTTTGCAGTAGTATACTCTTTTATGGATAAAATACTTCTGGGTACATTAACTCAGAAGCAGACTTCTGGTGCATACTTACTTGTATGTTTCCACACCCTCACCAGCACCTGAGAAGTTCTATTGTAAGAGAGCCTGTTCAAGCAAAAACTCTTTATTTCCTGTTTTTTTTATTTTATTTCATCATTCTTCTGGCCACATTTGGCATTTGACACATGCAAACTGATGGAAGATCCCTGTGTGAGCTTTCAATGCTTCAGCTAATTCAACCCTCCATGGCACACCTCACATTATTAGTACATCAGAGAGGCTTGCTCCTCTAACACAGGCCAACTGTTAGGTCTTGACTTTTGTTTTATTTGGTTGGGTTTTTTTAGATATAACTGTAGGAGAGAGGGATGATGAACTCCCCAGTCTGTCAGCTTTGAGAGGGTTTGTGTTTGTCCTGCTCTTATGCATTGTATTTATGAGTGGAATTGTGGTTTCTTATGGGATGTGGGAGGAGGGCTTGAATATGAAGTTGTTGAAAGGTGGAATGTCCTGGACTTGAGGTCAGCTGGAGACCAGAACTCTGACCAGCCCACTCTAAAGGAGGAAGGATTTATCAGTTCATTAGTGAATCATTAGTCCAGTGTAATCTATTTATTTCCCCCAGGTTTATTTTGTTTCTGGTGTTAAACACCCCAAGCTGGTTTTTAAAGTCCTGTAACTGAACTGCCCCATTACTCACATGTGAGAGGACAATAGAACACCAGGCAGCTCTTAAATGTCTCTCCACATCGGTGTCATTAATAACTGTAATGTTGGCATCACTCGCTCCTAAATAGCCTCATTTATCAACAAGCAATTTACCGTGGAGCGGTGGCAGGGACGCAGATAAGCAGTCGTGGCTGAGATACCATGCGCCACCTGCAAAGTCTGTCTCCCCACCTTCTTTTTTGGCACTTCTTTGCTGGAGAGGGGAAGAAAGAGAGAAAGACTGGAAAAAACCTAAAACGTGACTTCCATTGTGAGCAGCCATCTCCTCCCAGCAGCCTTGGAACTAGCTTCTGCTCTGCACAAGGCCACTTCAGAGCTAGAATTGATAGCTTAAGGTGTTCCTGAGTTCCACACACAATAGTAGCACAGAAGCATCCACATGCAAAGTGTGGTTTTTGTTAAAGATGGTGTACGTGCATCTCCCTAGTCTGTAATCTCCCTCAGACCCTCTCACCTCCGTCTTTGTTAGGTATTCATCTACACTCCAATTTGTTAAATTAACTGTCCAGTGGCTGGTTATTTCTGTTGGTCTTTTGATTGTTTTGTTTTTGTGGTAGGGGAGGAGAAGGGGGATATGGAGGGTATATAGCTGATTAACCAAGAATTAACTCTTTAAAAGTGAGTCCTCCCAGCTCCTGGTCTATTCCCATGGGTCCCACTCATACTACAGCTGTAGCTTGGGGATCATGGCTTGTAGACTCTCATCTGTGCAGTGGGTGGAGGAAGGATGCAAAGCAGTAAGGTTTTTGTTGTATCTTAAATACATATACTTCATAATAAGTGGATTGAATCATCTAATGTAAGTTCAGGCACTGAAACCAGTTCAGTAATGGTCACTACTTGTAAAAGCCCCCTTTGGTTAAGGACTCATAACCTTATAGTACAGCTCTGGCCATTGACCCCAGACCCTTTTGACTTCAGCCAACCAGCATGACTTTGATTTCTCTAGAGAGCTTTCCCCCCCCCCCCCCCCCAGCCAGTGCACTTTGCTGTTGCACCAGAGTACACTCTGGCCACCAAACCACCATATTGGCCAGCCTAATGATGATGATGCTGATTTTGCTCTAAAATAGGGATTTGTAGCTGCCAGTTGAACAGCAACCACACCAGTTGTCACCAGAAGGGACCTTGTCCAAAGGACAGTACTTCTAACACTATGCCATATGCCTAATAGTAGACTATACCATCCACACTGGATAGAACTAACCTCCTAGTTGGGAACACACCACACAGCTTTCTGGCCAATGGAGCCCCTTTTGAGGCACTCTGACAAATGCCAGGGCATGCCTGTATTGGAGCAGAATATCACAATATAGACAGAATACACAAGCAGGGTGAAAATGCTAGCAGCTAGGTGTGCACTAATCTTGTGTGTATGTGTATAAACCAATGCCCCATTTCTTCAGCAGTTCAAAGTAGCATAGTGGAGAGGCAGGGCTACAAGTAAGCTCTGCAACACTGTGGCTTTTCTTCCTTCTGACAGAAGTAGGAACCTTAAGGCCACTTCAGCTTCTTGCCAGGCAAAAAAATAAGATTTCTGGGAGAGCCATTGCTTTGGAGCATGTGTAATAAGAGTTGTACACTGCCTCCAGCCGAAGCATCTCCAGAAGGGACCAGCTCACTTCCTCTCCTTCAGCTCAGGTCACCAGAGCCAAATCTTGGTCAATATTATATGAACCTGAGTATGCCAGATCAGTCTGCTCTTTCCAGAGTCCATTTCACATTGAATGCACAGTACTCAAAGTATTGTGATATGAGAGAGCTGATCTCCAGTGGAGAGAACCGCTGTGCCATGCCTGCTGGTTCAGTATGCCAATGGATAGAGTGGAGGATTGGGAATTAGGTCTACTGGGTTCTACTCCTAGTGCTGTTCCTCACTTGTTTGTATCACAGCAGCACACAGTGTGCTACATGTTGTCTAAACAATAGAAAGACACAGTCCCTGCCCTGAAAAGTTCTGTGCTCAGTTTCTAGGAGGGATAATCACTGAGTTACTTTGCAAGAACATTGAGGCTAAATGATTTGTTTGTAATGTACTTTGAAATGCTCAGGAAGAAGATGCTGTAAGCCTGCAAATGATTATTAGTCTCCATTGGTTCACCTGGTAAAGCTGCTACCTCCGGTCTGTGAGGATCCTGACTTTGAGTCTTGTTTGCAGATCTTGTAATCAGGAGCCTTTGGGTCCAAGGTCCTCTATTTGCCCTTGAGCCCTTGCTAGTTGGCAATTACCATAATGAGCACAATCTTCCCAATCTGAATCTAGAAAACCTTTGTCTCACCTCTCCAGGGCCGGCTCCAGGCACCAGCCCACCAAGCTTGTGCTTGGGGCGGCACCTGGAGGGGGGGTGGCATGGTGCGGCGTTCCGGCTCCGGGGAGAGCGGGGCCACGGCTGGGCTCGCCGCCCTCCCCCCGGCGCTCCGTCTGCCGGGGAGAGCGGAGCCCCGGCCAGGCACTCCGCCCTCCTCCCAGGGCCCCGGCCGCCGGGGAGAGCGGAGCCCTGGCTGAGGCTCACCGCCCTCCCCCCGGGGCTCCGGCCGCCCTCTCCCCCCCCCCTCCCCCCCGCACCCTCCCCTGCCGCGCTGAGAGGGGCGGCCGGAGGCTTTTTTGCCTGCGGCGGCAAAAAAGCCAGAGCCGGCCTGCACCTCTCCAGTTTCCTCCCTGTACTTTCAAGCTGGAACCCTTCATAAGTATTGCAGTTCTGCCTATTAATAATCTCTGTGATTCCTTGTACAACTAGCCTTGTGGCAATCTGAATAATTTATACAAATCATCTTTGTTTCTGGATGTTGGTGCATAATGAATCCAAAATAACATCAACCACTACAAAACCCAAGCCAGTTTGGAAATTCTACTGAGAAATAATCATTTTGCAGTTGCTATTTGATATGAGTTTTCCCAAATGCAAAACTTGGTCACTGCAAGATGACTTTCTGACATAGTTGGCAAAGCCATGCCTTTAAACACTTGGGGGACTGAATAGCTCAGAGAACCTCTAGTTCAATATGGAAACTCTGCTGAGGCCTGACACAGGTGGGTTGTGAATGAAAGTCATTTGCTGTCTGGTGCTTGAGGGTGCAAAGTTAGTCTGTGGACTCAATCCAGTTGTCAATGGATTGGTGTGTTTCTTCTGCCTTTGTCTGGCCACCCCACGTTTTCCCTCCTTCTTAGTTTCTTTCTCCTCCTACCTACCCTCCAAAGGACACCAAACTCAATTGACCACCTTCTCCTACCCATTCCCCAACTCTCCAGCCTTCTGCCCTCCTTCCTTCCCTCTCTTCCTCCCCCTCCAGACTTTTGGGTCTGGGCCCTGCTGGTGCTGCTGACTTTCCCACACCACTCTTGCTGCTGCTGCTCCTTTCCTTCCTTCTGTTCGTGCTGCTGCTTCTATTCCTGTGCTGTGTCCATATGTGCCACCCCCATCTCTGCCAGCCACCATCAGCTCTAGAATTAATTTACCATATAGAAACTATGGGATGTGCATATGCTTAATGGATAGCATGACCTAATTTAGAGAGGAAAAAATGGCTGGCCCTGAATACATCATTACGCTAGAACCCAGGACAGAGATCCCCAAGGAAGGAAATAAGGAAGTATGAGGGGTTCTGTAGTGGGAGGGGAGTTGAAACAGTAGAAGTGCACTTGTTGCACATTGTGAGCTGCCCTCAGTTGCGTATGAGCAGGAGTAAACGGCAAGATCTAATCAGTGCCAATATGGAGAGCTGTCAGTAAGTGCTGGTGTGCTGTTCCACACACTGCCCTTTCATGTCCCACTTCAGATCAGGGTTGACGCATGTTCGTCGGAAAAATCATTCTACCTGTCCTGTGAGCAAACGGGACTTTGTCAGTTTCCAGAGCTGTCTAGTACTCTTCACAAGCACTATTCACTGATAATTCACCCAATGAGATTAAAATCATCCTCGGCACGGCTTTATGCAAATGATAAAATTGGATCTTGGTGCTCTGTGTAACTGCCACAGGGAGACTGTGTGGAAATGAAGATTTTATACAAGTGTTGTCTCTTCCCAGTGTTTTGCCCTCCATTGTTTGTAACATCAACTTAGAAGTCCTGCCCTCTCTCCCCCATATCCCACACATGCCATGTGGAACAGAAGAAAACTTGAATGAGGATCTGTGTGAAGGAAAGTGTAATAGCAGCTCCAGTTTCTTCCTCTTCTTTCAGGTCTCCACTTATCCCCACCCCATTTCATTTTATGAAACTTCACTGTGTAAGCAGAAAGGCAAGTTAGTTGTGGAACCAGCCAAGAAAACTGGTGATTAGATGAAAAACTGTAAATTGGCCTGGATTCCTAATTGAAGTGGGAGAGGACAGCTGTTCAATTCCCTTATTGAGAAATATCTATAATTGATTACGTTGCCCTTTGAAGAACTGTTGGTAAGAGGAGCTCTCCATCTCCATTAAAGAACTGACTTGGCAGAATGATGGAAGAAGAGTGTGATGGTTGAAATTTGTGTTCCAAAGGATTGGTAGGGCTTGCTCTCCTGTTGCTGTACCTATATGTCAATAGTAGGGTTGGTGCTTTGATAACTATGTCTGTATCTGCTGTTTTGTTGCTGCTATGTTTAAGCTCCTAGGAATGATGTCCTGTGCGGTGCTTGAAGGTGTATCCCTGCTCAGAGGTGCAGGTACTGCTTTCTGGGGGCCCAGTTCTGTTATGGCAGCAATATCCGATACCACTTGTCAGTCTGACAGACACTTTTCTTTCAAGCAAAGCTTGTACTTACTGTTCAGGAAAGCCCAACGTTTCTCCACAACACTGTCAGCAATATTGTAATAGACTCTGAAGGGGACATTAGTGTCTTTCCAGCAGGGGATCAAGCTGTTATCCTTGGATTGGTCAGGATGTTTTGATGGACCACCAAAACTGTCCATTATTGGAGTCCTATTCCAGAGTAAGGTCCCACATGCACAGAGGTGATTCACTAGTCATTGCCCCCTTGTAGCTGGGTGTGGGGTTGTTGGGTCTTCCCCTTGGCTTCCGCCTCTTGTTGGTCACCGTCATCTGGGTCTATCATAGCCTAACCCTCCAGCCAAGTCACTTAAAAGTTCAGTCCCCCTCTGTGATACTTGTATTCCCCAAATAAACACCACCTTCCACAACAATCCCATGTTAACATAGGTCTTGCACCCCTCCTGGGCTCAACTTGCAGTTTTTCTCACTCTTATCAGAGCACAGGCTCTGTGGGCTTTTGCCCACTGGGAGTCCAAGTACAACATAAACCACAATGGTCTTCTGCCCCTCCTGGGCTTCTCTTCAGTTCCCTGTTCCTCTTGCGGAACACTGGGTCACAGTTCAGGGCAACCGCACCTGCATTTCCCCTCAGTGGTCCAGCAAGGATACCCACTTTCAGACCTCCAACTCCCCAGCTGTTGTCTTGCTCAGGTAGAAACCTGCGTCTCGCTCCCTTGTGACTGGGATATTCCAGGCTGGACTGTTCCTTGCCTTCACTGTGTTATTCCCAGCAGAGACAGGCTGCCCAAGCACACCTGCTTACTTTCTCTTCTGAGACTGCTGACCAAGTAATTGTCAACAGTTAGAAGTACCACACAGCACTTCCTATGCAAGCCCATTTATTTCTGAAGGTAAAAAGCAATACAGAGAAAACGTATTAAAACCAAGAACCTACATGCATGCTAATAAGCTTACCAGAGATCACCCCAACCCTATCATGGATTCTGCCAGAGAAGTCCTTCAGACCTCCACTCAAGAGGATTCCTTGTGGTTACTGCTTCAGCTCAGAACAGAATCCTCATGACATGTTTAAAACACACTTACATGGTTTGGGGTGGGGTAGGAAGCTGATCTGGAGTTTCCAGCAGTAGGTAACAGACACCCGGTGGAGAAAAACCCTTTGAATCCACCCTTTTGAAGATACAAGTGGGTCATTTGCATTCCCCTTACTCCCAAGTACTTTGTAGGAAATCCCCTTTATGGGTATTGTTCCAAAAAGCCCTTTGAAGCTCCTAATACCTTGCAGAGATTGCATTAGTCAGTCTCCTAGAATAAGTGTATACAATTCCACAATAACACCTACTCAGTTACATTTTAATACAATATACCCTGAAAGTATTAAAACTAATTTAACAAGGTTTAACTTAATTGTTAAGTTATGTTGTTAGTCTGTTGCATACTGGCTTGAGGATTGCTTCTTTGGATCCTACCCCATGTCCAAGGGGCTGCCCTCAAAAATTAGCTCCACTCCTCTAGCTCAGCTCAGCTCAGCTCTCCAGCCACAATCTAGGTCAACTCCTCTCCTCCACAACCAGCCCCTAACTGGTGGGCTTCCTCCTTTTTTAAATCCTATGCCCAACATAGGTATGCAGGACATGGCTAATTAAACAGGGAAGGCTAGCCCTGGACCACCTGGTCCTTAAAGGGGCAGGCTATCCTGTTACACCCTCCCTTGCAGCCCCCACTCAGATTATTTCGGTATGTATCCAGCATGTACAAGGAAAGACCTGTTTAAGGAGCTTCCTTTCTTGAAGAGTAGGGCAAACACAAAAAGGATGCTTGCAGAACTCCCAGCTGAGGCAGTTTTTCTTGGAAGTCTCTAGAGAATCTTAGAGTTAGAGTTCAGAGGCAGCTAGAGAGCTGGGTTAAGGCTCAGGACTAGAGGAAGGAAGTTTTTAGCCCAGGGACATCAGCAAGTGTTGTTTCAAAGTTCCAGCCTGCAGGAAGCACTGGAAGAGACAGCCCAGAGAGTAAGGACGACAAGGGTAGAATGACATCTGCCTGTTACAGATAAGCCTTGATTTCAGAAGGATGCTCATAACCAACAGCCATGTTTTGCTTTGTTTTGTTTTGTTTGTTTTTTTCCTGGAGGAGCATGCGTTAACCACCAACATTGAATGGACACTAGGGAATAGAACTGATCTGGTCCACAAATGGTCACTGTGAGCCTTTGTTGTTTTAAATTTGTTGAGTGTAATCCCTTGAATTGAACTACCCTGCATTCTCTCTAACCATGCTGGAGGCGCCAATCACCAGCCTCGGACAAACAATCGGCTACGTCCAGTTCAGTTTATAGCCCTTGCCTTGGGGCTCAGTTTATTACTGCCTCTTTATAATCCTCTGCTGTAGCTACAAGAGTGTGCTCGTACCTTTCTTCGGGTCCTAGATTCTCGCATGGACTTGGGGGCCTCCTTTATATCCCACACCTGGGACTCATCTGTCCCAATCACTTGACGCTCTACAGCTGGGTTGGCTGATGCCCAGCACTTGACTGCTGGATTCCTCTCCTCACTCTTAAAGGGGAAGACCACCCTGTTACATATGACTCTACTGAGTCTCGGTTAGTCTGAGAGTAAAGGTTAATTAAATTACACGACATGGAAGAAAGAGTGATCCCCTCCAGGGATTAGATGCCCACATAGTGATTAATGGCTCGATGTCTAGTTGGCAACCGGTATCAAGTGGAGTGCCTCAGGGGTCAGTCCTGGGGCCGGTTTTGTTCAACATCTTTATTAATGATCCGGATGATGGGATGGATTGCACCCTCAGCAAGTTCACAGATAACACTAAAATGGGGGGAGAGGTAGATATGCTGGAGGGTAGGGATAGGATCCAGAGTGACCTAGACAAATTGGAGGATTGGGCCAAAAGAAATCTGATGAGGTTCAACAAGGACAAGTGCAGAGTCCTGCACTTAGGACAGAAGAATCCAATGCACCGCTACAGGCTGGGGACCGATTGGCTAAGCAGCCGTTCTGCAGAAAAGGACCAGGGATTACAGTGGATGAGAAGCTGGATATGAGTTAGCAGTGGTCCCTTGTTGCCAAGAAGGCTAACGGCATATTGGGCTGCATTAGTAGGAGCACCACCAGCAGATGGAGAGAAGTGATTATTCCCCTCTATTCAGCACCGGTGAGGCCACATATGGAGTATTGCATCCAGTTTTGGGGCCCCCATTAAAGAAAAGATGTGGACAAATTGAAGAAAGTCCAGCAGAGGGCAACGAAAATGATTAGGGGGCTGGGATACATGACTTACAAGGAGAGGCTGAGGGAACTGGGCTTATTTAGTCTGCAGAAGGGAAGAGTGAGGGGGGATTTGATAGAAGCCTTCAACTACCTGAAGGAGGGTTCCAAAGAGGATGGAGCTCAGCTGTTCTCAATGGTGGCAGATGACAGAACAAGGAGCAAGGGTCTCAAGTTGCAGTGGGGGAGGTCTGGGTTGGAGATTAGGAAACACTATTTCACTAGGAGGGTGGTGAAGCACTGGAATGGGTTACCTAGGGAGGTGGTGAAATTTCCATCCTTGGAGGTTTTTAAGACCAAGTTTGACAAAGTCCTGGCTGGGATAATTTAGTTGGTGTTGGTCCTGGTTTGAGCAGGGGATTGAACTAGATGACCTCCTGAGGTCTCTTCCAACCCTAATCTTCTATGATTCTATAGCACTAACAGAAGCAACCATAATGCTTGCCCTTTAGGATTCTGATGTGGTTGTCATGTTTACCAGCACTACAAAACTTCTGGGCATCATTTTTTTTTTTTTTTTTTTTTTGCACAGTATCAGGCCTATCTAAAACAAGACTGGGATCCATTACAATACAATTCTATGTAAATGAGTTTCAGGGTGTTCTGTAGTATGACTTCAGAGCCCGATTCTTGCCACAAAACTGAATAAAAATAAAGGAAGGAGGAGGCCCCAGGTAAGAACAAACAACGTAATCACTTTTAAGAGAGAGATGGACAAGCTTATGAGTTCAGTTGTATGATGGGGCTGCTTGTGATGGTAGGGGGCAGGGCTCAGCAGTCCTGGGCTCACTTCCAGTGCATGTTCCGAAGAGCTCATGCTTCAGGGCATCAGGAAGGGATTCCCCACACACAATATATTCTGGGAGGAATGTTTTAAATCTCCCTCCTCTGAAGCTTCAGAGATGGCCATGGATGGAGATGGGACATTTTTATCTGCAAAATTAAATTAAAAAAAAGGATATTCTGTGGATTTAGGGTTCAAACTTTGTGTCAGAAATGTTAGTCAAGACTTCAAGTAGCTTTGCCAAGAGGAGTGAGTGGGTGTGTATATAGAGCACTTAAGTAGGATATTTATAAGGTTCTGTTGATGTAGGTGCAGGAATATATGTATGTACACGTGTACAGAGGAGGGGGTGTATTCACAGGTGTAGGATTTGATCTCTGAACCTCTTTTCTTGGCCAGCAGGCCAAAGCCATCTCAAGTAATGCAAATTAGCCCTAAAATTCATTAAATTTCTTTTCCTCCAAAAAGGCATCCAGAGTCCCAGGATTCTCCCCACCCACGCTGCAAACAGCCATAGGTCCCTTGTTTTTGAGTCTCTGGTCTGGAGGGTTCACCAAAAAGCAATGCAAGGTGGATACTCCATGCCAGGCAAGTTTTCTGATTTGATATTTCCAATAGTAAATAGGGATTTCTGCTTTCATGTTAAGTCAGTCCTAGGATTACCAATACCACCCTAACACCTACTCCATAAAGAGGGTGCTGCCACATCTTGGAAAACACACAATCTCCTTTAGAGTTGAAAGCCAGAGGGATTTCACTCTCCATACTCATTCAGTCCCCAGGCAAACCCTTCTTTTCCACTGTTTCTTCTCTGCCGCCCCCTACCCCCCGCCCAGTGCCTTAAGATGGAGGGGAGGGGACCTCTACTCTCTTAGTGTGAGAAAGGGATTTCAATCTCCATGTTGATTTCATTCCTGGATTGTAATTTCTCTCTCTGTCATCCCCTCTTCACTGCAATGTTCACAGCATAATAGAAATTAGAGATGGAAAAGACTATACATCTAATCCATGCATGTGGGGACAGATCAGGATCCCAATGGTGTATACTCTAGGTTTTGTCTTTTTTGGTTGTCCCCCTGCCCCATTTAGTTTTAAAAGTTCCAAGTGAATAGGGCTTTTTCCACTGCTTCCTGGAGACCCTTCAGCACCCTAATAGATCTCACTGTGAGGAACTTTCTGCTAATCTCCCATCCACATTTTTTTCCTTTACTTCTAGTCACTCTCCTCCCCCCAGCCTAAATTCTCTTCATCCTTGGTGGAAACACCTGGCAAATAGTTGTATATGGCCATGGCATTTCAACAGGATGGCCCCACTGAAGCCAAGCTCTATGTAGTTGATTGATTTAAAAAGAAAAGAAAAAGAAGCTCTCGCCTAGCCTTCTAATCACTTTCGATACTGTTCTCTGCACACTCTCAGTGCTTAATTTGTGCGGGGGCTTGCCAAGGCTGAGCCGGCACCTCCGGGCTTGCCACGTCAGTTATGAAAGTACAAAAATTGCTTGAGCCCTGGCACCTAATTACGTGAGCTCTGGCACCTCTTTCATTACAAATTAAGCACTGCACACTGTCCAGTTTGAGATGCCCAGAAACCAATGTAGTAGTCCAACTACAGTTGAATTGGAGATTATCACACCCCCGCTTCGTGGCATGGCACCTTGTTTATGCCCTTCACAATCACATTTGCCTATAAGAAACCTTAGGAACTGCTAGAGCTGGGGAGAAGCTTAGGCTGAGGCTTGTGTCCGGTCGTTGTTTGAGTTACTAGTGAAGCTAACCCAAGCTGGGGAGTACATTTGACTTTATATAGCATGAGCAGACTTTACCCAGAACAGAGTGGGACTATCACCTGCTCACAATGTCCTTCAGTGAGTTTTCATGCCCTGAAACAGTGCTTATAACTGAGCCACTTTGAATTAATTTTGTAAGACTTTGTAAGACAGTACAACTGATGGTACATTTTGTACATTCCTTTCCTCCACTCATTTTATAGTTCTGTCATAAAAATCAAGTTTATCTGGTGTGATTTCTTCCTTTATAACTCCATGATGCTCATTGCTCATGTTTCTTTATACGTTTACATCTTTTTCTCATAATATTTATTCTATTACTTTACCGGGGACTGACTTTAGACTTTCCAGAGGGTAAATATTTGTTTTTTTCCAATTCTCTGGTACCTCTATAGTTCTCCAACCCTTCTCAGAAGTGGTTTGCTAGCTAATTTCCTTCAGATTAGTTTAAAATGTTCTCCTGAAGACCCTTGAAATGTTGTTCTTATTAAGTGATCCCAACCTTATCCTAGATGAGCCATCATCCACTGAGAGGAGAATATAATTTTTTATGCTTGTTTTGATGGCTAATTTTGGAACTATATGATCATTCTGTGGTGCATATGGAGATCTAAAATATAGCCACCCTCTGATCCATCATCTTTTCAAGAGACTAAAGGGGCAAGGATGGATATCCATAAAAGTGAATGAGATTGTTTGACGGTGCAGCTTCTGAGACGGAACTTTTTATGGCACAAACAATGGATGGAGCAATATTTGCATAAATCTCATTAGAAAATGTGCAAGTTTCATAAATCTTGTGATAAATTAGTGTGATATCATTCCAAATGTGATGTATTAATTTTAAGGTAAAATATATGGTTCTGTGATCATTGTTGGTAATTAGGCTTCCAGGCAGTATGGAGAGGAAATGATTTTTTTTTAAAGGGGCCTTTTAGCATAGGAACTCCTATCAATCTGGGGATGGTTAAATAGACACTGACACCGTCCTTTTACAGTGTTTCATTTTTTCTACTCCTTATTGTTCTGTAATTTGATCTTATTGTTTGACATGCCTGTGACAGGTTCCCCCCAGGGTGCTACCTGGAACTGGGGTACCACTGAGCCCTCTGACTCACCAGTCTGGGCTCCCTCTCACACTGTGCTGCTGTGACAAGCAGGAGACCACTCCCAGTCCTACAGTCCCACCAGCATTCACACAGGCAGGGACACACCCAGCTGCAGTTACATGCAGGTTTGGCCAGCCACTGCATGAACCAACAATAGAGAGGCTATCATAGGTGCTGACTACGTGGGTGCTCTGGGACTGGAGCACTCATGGGGAAAAAATGGTGGGTACTGAGCACCCACCGGCAGCCCCCTGATCAGCTCCTCCCCCACCCCAGTGCCTCCCGCCCACTGGTGGTCCCTGCCAATCAGTGCCTCCCCCTCCCTCCCTGCACCTTCCGCCCGCCACAGTAAGCTGTTTCGCGGCGTGCAGGAGGCTGGGAGGGATGGGGGAGGAGTGAGAGACGTGGCGCGCTCAGGGGAGGGGGCAGAACTGGGCGGGAAGAGGCGGGGTGAGCATGGAGCGGGGCCAGGAAGAGGTGGGGCGTGGATGGGGCCTTCGGGGAAGGAGTGGAGTGGGGGCGGGACCTGGGGCAGAGCTGGGGGTCGAGCACTCCTCGGCACTTTGGAAAGTTGGTGCCTGTGAAAGCTATAGCTAAGATAATCACCAGCTCCTCAGGCACGCACCCCCCACTGGGGGGGTATAAACCCAGAATTATACTGCCGTACATTGCACAGGGATCTGTACAAAGTAAGCTCATTAATATATAAGTTTGCCTTCCCCTCAATGTGGGGAGCTGAGATTTTCCCCCAGACACTTCACTTAAAGGCACACTGGTTTAAATTAAAACATAAAACAAGTTTATTAATGACAAAAATAGATTTTAAGTGATTATAAGTGATAGCAAACCGATCAAAGCAGATTACTTGGTAAACAAACAAAACCTCAAACTAAGCCTAAAATACTAGAAAGATTGGATATGAATTAGCAATCTCTCACCCTGACTGTTGATACAAGCAGACTTGCAGATTCTCAAGGCACAAGCTGCACTTGCTTTGCAGCTTGGGATCCCCACCTCCATTCCAAGTCCTTTCCTTTTGGAGCTTCTCTCAGGTGTTGAGTTGTGCGGGAGTAAAGAACAGATGATGTCACTCCCTGCCTTACATAGCTTTTCCATATGGCGGGGACCCTTTGTTTAACAAACAGTTCCCAGATCACTTTGTGGAAAAACACAGGTACCCAAAATGGAGTCCAGAGTCATGTGGTCTGGTCACATGCCCTTGCAGAGTCATAGCAGCTATTACTTACAGGCAGTCTGGAGCATTCTCAGGGAGGCTCACCAGGTGGGGGATAAGCTTCTCCTAAGGCATATTGTTTTTTCTAATGGACCATTACCCTGAATAGGCCCTTCCCCACCAGCTGTCTAAGCTGGAAGCACTTTGCCTAGTGGGTGTTACCCAGGTGTACCCACATTTGAAATACAGATACACAGTCAATATTCATAACTTCAGATACAAAAATGATACATGAATACAAATAGGATAATCATACTGAGCAAATCATAACTTTCCAATGACCCCTTACGTGACCCATCTTGTACAAAATTCATCATAATTATGCCATAATCATATCATAATAATATTACTGTGATGGATATGGGGTGTAATTTCACAATGCCTTCTTTAAAGCTAATAAGTCTTTCAATTTTTTTAAACCTTTTTCAGTTTAGCAAAGTGCTTGTTTATATTCTCCCACATCTCACTCCAGCATGCCAGGGTGTTTCTAGTGGAACTGGAATCAATAATGCTACCTATTACTTCCTTATTTGTGCACCCACATCATTGATAATCTCAGCAGGAATGTGCCAGTTTGGGAAAAGGTTTCAGAGGGGTAGCTGTGTTAGTCTGTATCAGCAAAAATAACGAGGAGTCCTTGTGGTACCTTAGAGACTAACACATTTATTTGGGTGTAAGCTTTCATGCGCTAAAACCCACTTCATCTGATGCATGGAGTGAAAAATACAGTAGGCAGGTATATGCAGGGCCAGCTCTGGCTTTTTTGCCTCCCCAAGCAAAAAAAAAAACAACAAACTTGTGGTGCGGCTGGAGCCAGGGTGCAGGGGGACTCCCTGCGCTGGTGTCCCGGCTAGCGGGGGAGTGGGGGAGGGAGCGGGGGGAGCGAGAGAAGGGGGTGGCCAGGGCTTCAGTGGGGCCACCCCCAAGTGCCCCAACCGCCGAGCTGCCTACCTGGAGGGCTCCGCGCCGCGGTCAGCTGGGAGGGAAGGACGCGGGCTGCCTTGCCGGGCTTGCTGCAGGGTGCTCCCCTCCTCCGCACTGCTGCCCCCTACACGGCGGCCGGAGTGGAACAAAAAAAAAAAAAAAAAAAGGCGGCCATTCTGCCCTACGATTGTGCCAAATGCTGCCTCGTACAATCTGCTGCTCCAAGCACGAGCTTGCTCGGCTGGTGCCTGGAGCCGGCCCTCGTATATGTATATTACAGCACATGAAAAGATGGGAGTTGCCTTACCAAGTGGGGGGGTCAGTGCTAACTGGCCAATTCAAACAGGGTAGATGTAGCCTATTCCCAACAGTTGACAAGAAGTGGTGAATATCAAGAGGGAAAATTACTTTTTGTAGTGACCCAGCCACTCCCAGGCTTTATTAAGGCCTAATTTGATGGTGTCAAGTTTGCAAATTAATTCCAGTTCTGAAGTTTCACATTGGAGTCTGTTTTTGAAGGTTTTTTGTTGAAGAATTGCCACTTTTAAGTCTATTATTGAGTGTCCAGGGAGATTGAAGTGTTCTCCTACTGGTTTTTGAATGTTACAATTCTTGATTCTTGTGTCCATTTATTCTTTTGCATAGAGACTGTCCGATTTGGCCAATGTACATGGCAGAGGGGCATTGCTGACATTGGGAAAGGGGTTTGTTAACAAACTGCTACTGCACAACCAGGAAAATATTAAGGGTTGTTTATAAAAAGGGCTGTGATCCATTGTTTTTTATGTCCCTTGGACCTGGGCTTAATCTGCAGCAAAGGAGATTTAGGTTCGATATTAGGAAATACTTTATAACTATAAGGGTAGCAAAACTCTGGAATAGGTTTCTAAGGGAGGTTGTGGAATCCCCATCATTGGAGGTTTTTAAAAACAGGTTAGACAAACACCTGTCAGGGATGGTCTAGGTGTACTCTGTCCTGCCTCGGAGCAGGGGCTGGACTTGCTGACTTCTCAAGGTCCCTTCCAACACAATACTTCTATGATTCCATGAAAGGGGGAGCTGACTGGGAGAGAGGACAAATCCGTGCAGTTAAAAAAATGGCAACTTTAGTAAGATTTTTTGGGGAGAAGGGGAGAGATTTTTCCATTTGCTCAGATGCCTGGACCCAGAACGGGAGATGGAATGAATAAGAAAGAATACATAATTCCTCAGTGGTGTATTTTTTAAACTGAGATAGTCAGTGTAAGTAAGGAATCCAGTCTGGAAATGCTTAACATAAGTTTTGCTTATCAGAATGTCATGTGGGACTGTCAGGTTTTGTTATTAAATATATCAATATCCTTTACCTAGATTTTACCACCTGGTTTATTCAGTTGCATTTGCCTATCTATCTAGTGTATATATTGGGGTGATAGTTTTTTGTGAGCCTGCTATGCTGATCCCATATTCCTGATACATTTTTTGCATCTAGAAGGGCAACTCCCATTCCCCATGTATCTCCTAGCATGTGCCATTTTTTTTTTTTTTAATGGAGATATCCCATCTTCTAGAACTGGAAGGGACCTTGAAAGGTCATTGAGTCCAGCCCCCTGCCTTCACTAGCAGGACCAAGTACTGATTTTGCCCCAGATCCCCAAGTGGCCCCCTCAAGGATTGAACTCATAACGCTGGGTTTCGCAGGCCAATGCTCAAACCACTGAGCTATCCCTCCCCTTCATCTCTGTGAGCCTGACAAAAGAAGAATAAATCAATGTACAAATAGTGGGAGCATTTCTTGCTTGCTGTGTCGTTTAGCTGGAAACCAGATTTTTTCCCCGTCAGAGAATTGTTGTCCCCTTCATCCCTCATGGGCACACAGGTTGGCTGTCATAGGATTGCCCAGTGATGCAGAAATGTTGGCATTAAATTATCTTTAGGGAAAACATCAAAGAAACATTTTTCTTAAAGGTGAGGGGAGGAAGCATTTTTTTAAGGTGTGCTTTGGGGGGAAAGAATTACATGGATTGTGCAAACATAGAAGGAAAATGGAACAGGTGAAGAATTAGGAACATTGGATTTGCCTTTAACTATTAGATCGTGCAAACTCAGTCTCCAGGGTGGAGGTGTATTAGAAGCTTCCCTGCTATAATGAACTGGGCAGCTTGTGGAATGGGGATTGCTTCTTCGCTCCTACAATGATCATCTTATATCCGAACACCTGAGATGTGTTTGTCCTGATCACAGCATGCATAACTCTCCCCTTAGTCCTGCAATCAGAGTCACTCAAGTGAGGGCTGCCATGCCAAGCCTGGATTGCCACTGAAGTCAATGGGGCTCTGCATCAGTACACAGGCCCTAAATGATGATGATCATTATCCAGTCCTAAAAAAAGAATTGCAGAAAAGCCAGCACCAGTGTTTGACTTGCTGATCATCTCCAGCAGAGAATTTCGCTGACTCTGCCACCCCCTTTTAACTTTGTTTTGACAGGAAGCTTTTACTGGAGCAAGATATTTTGTAATAAAATGAAGCCCTGAGACCTGGTGCTGTATGTATTGAGTGCTCCTCAGGATTGCCCTTTGCTGGGGAGGGCCACATAGTGATATTATTATATATGTCAGGTGTAAGACTCGGCAAAAAGATCTGAAGTTTCTTGAACTTACATTTATGCTTATCCAGAGTACTCTAATAGCTGTTGTCTTAAAGAGCTCTCAGACAGCCCCCTTGGAAAGCAAATATGGGCAAAGGCCATGGTACAAAGAGCTGCTTCTGCCTTCTCTCCCCTCGCTCAGTGTGCTTTATGCAGTTTGGGAATGAAGTGCTGGTTCCTTCTTTCCCACCCCTCCACTTGGGAGTATTTAGTTTTATTTAGTAAAGCTTCTTTTCCATAAGCTGAAGCTTTGCTGAGTTACCTCCAGATTGTGGTGTACCCTTGGTATAAATGACAAGAAACAGCGGTGTAAAGAAACTGTACAGAGAATGCACTAAAATATTCAATCATAAGGCCAGGTGGAGTGAGACCAATGAAGAGGTCAAGGCTAGGGAAACAAAGTGCCTTTTTAAAATGAGATTTTAAAACATAAATATTAAATGTACTTGGGGTCAGAAGACCTGACCCAAAGCCCACTGAAGTCAGTAGAGAGTCTTACACTGATTCCAATGAGCTTTGGAACAGGCTCATTGAGAGTGTTTTTTAAAACAAATAACTAAAAATCCAATCTCTGGTTCCCAGCGTCCTCCCCTCCCCTTCCCCCCCCCCCCCAATTTCCAATACCAGTGCCCTGTCACACCTCTTGTACCAGTTTCCAGCATCCTCCCCAGTCTCCATACCAATGCCCAATCCCACCTCTTGTACCAGGTCCCAGCATCTTGGTCCTCTCTCTGGTGTAATTCTCCATGTTGTACCCTCTGGTTCTTTCCTGCTTCTGAGGTTCAATGTTTTTGAAAACTCTGCTGCATTTTGAGGATCTTTATTTTTCTCAGGGAATTCATTGTCTCTTCTTTCAAATTCCTTATTTTTTAAAAAAGGAAAGTGGTTAATGGTGATGCTAGAAAGTCCATTCCAGGCAATTGGACACAAAGCAGCACCTTTTTCTCACTCCTCTGCAGCTCTGATGCAGGTGGAGGGAGGGGAAGTTATAAAAGCATTGAGTTACCAAGCAACACCTCTCTGAAGAGAGTTCTTAGTTTCCAGGGGGAAGGGTGGGGGGCGGGGGAAACTTGGCAACCTTTGAAAGGTCACTCTGTCAAGCCCAGTGCTCTGTGGTCCATGATAATCGGTATTTGCTGTGCTAGAAAACCCCAGATTTAGAGATGAAAGCAAGACGTTGAGATAGGAGTTTTCTACTTGAAAAACTAAAAATCCCCAGAAAAAAAAATCCCCTGAGGTCAGTCTAAGTTCAAGAATCCGAGAAGAAGAAAGTGAGAGAGAAGCAGCCATGATTGAAAGAGGGAAAGCAAAAGAAGACAAGATAAATTGTGATTATCTGGAGAAATCAAGACACTTAACTGCCCTGTCTGATTCCTGAGGGGAAACAAATGGAGCCTATAACTTTGCACTACAAAAAGATTATTTGTCCTGGTTTCCTTTGTCCTTCTGCTAAAGCAGCTGACACATGTAGACTACTCCGTGCTTCTCAATGTCCAGCACATTACTTGTGAGATGTCATGTTCCTTTTCCTCTCTAGCCCCTGAAAA
This sequence comes from Trachemys scripta elegans, assembly GCF_013100865.1. Taxonomy (NCBI): domain Eukaryota; kingdom Metazoa; phylum Chordata; order Testudines; family Emydidae; genus Trachemys; species Trachemys scripta. Next base: position 84,432,949 of record NC_048304.1, on the reverse strand, counting down.
GTGGGCTCTGCACCAGCTGTGCACACATGGAGCAGGGTTCAGTCCCTGCATAGCCCATCTAAGAGGAAATACAACTCCTTGTAACGAATCCATGTTAAAATTTTCCAATGATACAGGAACCATCATCTGATGATCTTGAGCCCTTTCTTAAATATTCATGAATTATGCCTCTGTCCAGCAAGGAAATATTAATATCCCTGTATTACAGATGAGGGCAAAGAGGGGGTGCGCACCTTGCCCATAGCCAGACTGGAAGTCTGTGGCACAGTGGGCAGTAACAGCTAGGTTTCCTGAATGGCTGTCCTTTGCCTTGCCTCCCAGGATGATACTTCCTCCTCGAAAGTAGCACTGATGACTAGTAACCGAACTGGCGGGCCTTGGGGGTTAACTAGGGCTTTTTCAGACTGGACAGTGTGTATTATTTGGCATTTGATCTCACTTACAAAGTCCCAACCTTTGCATTGCTGGTAACTTTCCTGTACAGGGCAGCCTGAGAGTGAACATACCAGCAGGTTAGAGAAGTACCTACCAGGTATAGCAAGGGATGAGTTACAATCATTCCATAATTGAGCTAGAAAAATCCCAGGTTCAGCAGCAGCTCAGAAGGCCAAGAGCGGAGCAGGGTTAGACGTTGGGATGGGTGAGAAGACTACCCAGATTTGGTATTGTAACTGTTTTTAAATGCAGCCCCCTTCTGGAACACCCCTGGTTGCCAGGAGGGGTAGTATCCCTAATCTTGGCTCTGTGGCCCACCTTGGGATCAATGGGCCCTGGGTTCTCTGTGCCAACTCTGGGTAGTCTTTTAACCCATCCCAACATCTAATCCTGCTCCGCTCTTGGCCTTCTGAGCTGCTGCTGAACCTGGGATTTTTCTAGCTCAATTATGGAATTATTGTAACTCATCCCTTTTGCTATACCTGGTAGGTACTTCTCTAGCCTGCTGGTATGTTCACTCTCAGGCTGCCCAATACAGGAAAGTTACCAGAACTGTCATGGGGTAGCTCAGTATGACAGAGTGGCAAAGGTGGGGGCTCTACACGCCCCTGCTGAAGTATCTTAAACATGGACCCTGGTTGGGGACCAGCAGTGAAGAGCCACAGCTAGTGCAGCTGATAAACAGCACAACAGGGGAAGTGAGAGAGGGAGAAGAAAGGGTGCCCACAGGTCCCACAGCAAGGGTGATAATATGAATTGGAAAGGTAGAAAAAACTCTGCACTAGTTCTGGATTTCGCAGTTGTGTCCTGTCTTCTCAGTGTGTCTCTTTGGACCTGTAAGCTCCCTGGAGCAGGAGTTATTGTTAGCTTTGTGCTTTCTTCAGCACTGAACACATTGTTGACACTTTAAAAAATGAGATGCTAAGTGAAAATTTGTCTTTTTGTTTGCTCTTTTGTGGGTATGAACCAGAATTGCTGGGATTGGGTTTTTGTGGTTTGAGTTTTTTTCTACTTGTCCACCAGCAATGAGAAATATTTCACATTTCTCCCTTTCTTTCAAACAGATGTGCCATTACTCCACTGCTACATCTCATCCTCAAGTAAACTTTTTTCCTAGGAATTTTGGTTAAAAAAAAAAAAAACAGAGCTGAGTTATGCAGCTTTGCAAATGAACATGGAGTTTACTTTAAAACATATTCTAAGTTGTTTCATGGCTCATCACATATTTAAGATGGCTTGGCCTAGAAACTACAAATCTGCTTTTGTAGGTCTTGCTGGCAAGAGTCTTTTAGTACTTTTGGAAACGCTGGTGGGAGATTAAAGAAATATAAAGACTTGTTTTTTCAGGTTAGCGAGAACAATATTTGTTGATAAATATGAAGTGAGCTCCTGACTCCAGAATATATAATATATATATAATATAAAATTGTGGGGGGGAGGGGGGAGGGAGGACACCTGAGGGAGAATTTGTGAAGGGGCATGGAAATGAGGCCAAGGATGGGGGGGGAGCTTGAGGAGAAAACATGGGGAGTGGGGGGCAGAAGACTGAGGTTATATGGTGGGCATAGCATGGCGTCATGCTTCCCTAGCTCAGAATGGGAGGGAAGAAGCTCTAGGCAAGGTAGGGGGAGGGGGCACATGGATGGGGGCAGGATGGTAGTGAGGTACGAAGGAATGATGGAGACTGCAGAAATCTTCAGGAGCATTGGCAGGGGTGGGTAGGGAAGTTAGTTTAAAGCTTTTATATGGGTAAAGTTTTTTCCCTCCTTTGCTGTCTACCACCTCTGTATTCCACACGTCCATAGCTGTGTAACAGGCTCCTTGCCCCCTTGAAGGCCTAGAGGCCTTGGGCTAACCTAGGTTTACCATAATCCAGCAATCAAAAAAGAGGATGGGAGGAGCCCCGCCCCTGTCCTGCCCTAGCCCTGCCCCATCCTGCCCTAGCCCCGCCCCTGGCCCTCCCACTTCCCCCCCTCAGAACTCCCAACCCTCCCCCCACTCCTTGTCCCCTGACTGCCCCCTCCTGGGACCCCTTCCCCTAACTGCCCCCCAGGACTCCACCCCCTACCTAAGCCTCCCTGCCTCTTGTCCCCTGACTGCCCCCTCCTGAGACCCTCCCCCCATCCTAACTGGCCCCCTAGGACTCTACCCCCTACCTGTACCCTGATTGCCCCAACCCTTATCCACACCCCCACCCCCAGACAGACCCCTGGGACTCCCATGCCCCATCCAACCACTCCCCACCCCCTAACAGCCCCCCCAGAACTCCCAACCCCCCCCTTATCCCCTGACTGCCCCCTCCTGGGACCCCTGCTCCTAACTGCTCTCCACAACCCCACCCCCTACCTAAGCCTCCCTGTTCCTTGTCCCCTAACTGCCCCCTCCTAAGACCCCCCCCAAATGCCCCCCAGGACCCTACCCCCTACCTGTACCCTGACTGCCCAAAACCTTATCCACACCCCCACCCCCAGAAAGCCCCCCCCGAACTCCCGACCCCCCCGTCTCTTGACTGCCCCCTCCAGAACCTCCCTGTCCCTTCTCCGCCCCCCTGCCCCCCTTGTTGTTGGCCTTTCTTCACCTAATGTCTGGTGAACTTGCTCAGAAACTGCCTGAGCTGCTGGGCAGCAGCGGGGGAGGAGCTCCAAACTGCCGGAGCCGATCTGCGATGCAGGGAGGGAGGGAGGGAGGAGGAGGAGCCCTCTCTGGCTGAGTGTCGGAGCCCCATGTAAGTGACACCGTCCGGCCGGCGGCACTGTTAGCCGCGCGTGCTCTGCATGGGGGGGAAGTCCGGACATTTACAAATTCCCCCCGGACACTATTTTTAGCTTAAAAAGCCGGACATGTCCGGGGGAATCCGGACGAATGGTAACCCTAGCTAACCAACCTTGGTTACTGTGGAGTCACAGGTGAGCAGGGATTAGGTGATGTCACCTATGAGAACAGCAGCAAGCTGGAGAAAGGGGGCTGTGATAGCCAGGATATTATCCAGACCAGTGAGGGGCTGTATCATCACCTACCCTGTAACGCCTTGCTGCTGTAGCTCCCAATCTGGAGCGCTGACCTGAGTGTCTCTGTATAACTGCAGCCTGCCAGCCATGCTCTGGTCACACTCTGGCTCTCACCTGCCTTGGTTACTACTACAAGGTGACCCCAGCACTCCCCCAGTCCTGGATTCCTTCCCCTCCCCCTGAAATGTTTGTTCTGTACTGTCCAGCCCTCTCCTGGAAAGTCCAGAGATATTAGGTCTATTATCCTTCTAAGCGAACAATCCACAACAACTTGCCGCCTTAAATAGAGCTACCCAGACAATTTAACTTAAACACACTGGATTGGATTAAACAATAAAACAAGTTTATTAACAAAAAGGATGGGTTTGTAAGTAAGTATAAGCATAGGCAATAAGGTCAGAAATGGTTACAAAGGAAATGAAAAGAAAATGCTTTCTGAATCTAAAACTTGACAAACTAGACTTGATTCAAGGTAAGGTTCTTAGTACATGATTCCAACAGCATTGCTGACCAAACTCTTTAGGTCAGGATCTCTTCCACAAAGTCCAAAGGCTGTTTCTTTTGGTGTCTTAGGTGCAGAGAGAGAGTGAGTGACAGGGAGAGAGATTTGGGATGTTTCCCCTCACTCTTGTAGTTCATTCCCCCTTTGAAATGCAAGCTCTTGAGAGTGACTCCTACGGTAGGTAAAAATTCTTTGCAGCTGAGAGCAAGGCAGCATGAAGTCCCATGCTGTTTTCCCTCTCCTGTTTGCTGATATGGAGATTTTCTTTATCTCCGGCCTTCCCCGGTTCCTTGCCTGAGGACTCTGTTTACAGTTGATATGCAAATTTGAGGCGAACACATCCCTTTAAGACCTGCTTGGCCCATTTTGCCTTAATTGGTGCTATGGGAGTTTGAACATGTGCCTTTCATGTTATACAGTGGGGATTTTGTAACTTTACACACATTGTTGCTACAGACATTTCATCATGATATGCATCCGAAGAAGTGGGCTGTAGCCCATGAAAGCTTATGCTCAAATAAATTTGTTAGTCTCTAAGGTGCCACAAGTACTCCTGTTTTTTTTGCAGATACAGACTAACACGGCTGCTACTCTGAAACCTGTCATCATGATATTGTTGACCAGTGAGTTATGAGTTTTCAAATGATACCTCACAAGGCATATTTTATACAAAGATTATTACAATAGTGGGTAGGGTGTGAATACAGGAGTGCTTAGTGTCATAGGGACCCAGGGAGAGAGAACGAGAGGAAGCTGTGGCAGAGATTGCAGAAGAGCTGCAGTGAGCAGGAGGCCCTTGCAGGAGACCCTTGACCAAGAAAAAGGGTTTGGACCCTGGGAGCCAGAGCCAGAGGGCTGGAAAGGGCTGAGGGCCAGGGAGAGAAGACTTCATGGGAGTAGAAAAAGACTCCCACCAGGAAAGGATGGAGTGTCAAGGCAGGGAAGTGCTGCAATGAGCAGATTTGGGGAGAAGAGAAACCCCTGGACTGAGTTTTGTTTGTGGTCAATAAATTACATCTGGGGTGAAGGGATGTTACTGGACAAAAACTGACTGTGAATTTTATTTAAGGAGCCCCTTGAATGGGGAAACTGAGGCAGGCTGCCTGTAGTGTGACCTCAGGACATGGGCATGCAGGAGGTGGCCAGCCAAATGGCATACTTCCACCATCACAAACAGCTATAGAGTTATTAACATTGGGAAGAGGGGAAACCTAATTTGGTGGGCCTCATTAGTTCTATCTGGACCAGGCTCCCCTTTTGCAGAACCACTGCTACTAACTCTCACAGTTTTATCAGACTCTTGCTACTTTTGGTGTTTTTTTCTTAAAGCACATCCTTCTGGAGTCTTGGGATTACGTGAGAAGCTCAGCTTTGAAAGCAAGTTTCTAGCCCTCCTGGTTGCAGAGAGAGTTGGAAACATGACCCCTAGAGGCTCAAAATCAAAAAGTCAAATAAAAAGAACCCTAATTTTTTTTTAAACACACTTGCTTTGGTGGGTTCTGGCTCAAGATTTTTGTATGCTTGGGGCTGGCAAGGGGCATTTATTCATCAAAATAATTTAAATTCTTTGCACTCACTCAAAAAGGGAAAAGGAGAATTAACAAAAAGTTGGATTAAAAAAGAATTAAGGTTGAGTTAGTCTCATTGGAGTCTAGCTCAAACCTAGGGCCTAATATTACACTTTCTTTAGAAAAACTTCTATAACTTTTGAAAGAGCCAAATGTGAGAAGGTCTGACAGTAAGCAGTGAAGTTCCCCACCACTCTCTAATCTGTCATCCCTCATTCTTGCCACACCTGATTTACACAGCATACCGGAATTTAACACGTATTGCTAGTAATATTTGCAAAAATATATGCAGAGGTCAAAATAACAAATGACTAAGAATTTATAAAATCCCATTTTTTTATTCAAGGGATCTATTTCTAATAATCTCCCAGTCATTTGTTGTTTTGACTTTTGTGCATTTGTGTGTGTGTATATCTGTATGTATGCAGGGCCGGCGTAACCACTAGGTGAACTAGGCGGCCACCTGGGGCGCCCAGATTTGGGGGTGCCAAAAAGCAGTGCCCCAAACTTTTTTTTTTTTTTTTACACTATTGCTTAGGGGAATGTACCTGTCAGTCTCCAGCGCTCGGGCCGCGCCAGCAGCCTCTTCACCTCGGAGTCTCCCCCGCTTGCCCAGGGGCCACTTCTCCTCTCAGGCTCCCCGGCCGCTGTGGCTGCCCAGGAGGACACGGGCAGGGGGCGCCACCGCGAAGGACACGGGCTGGGACCCCACACCTGCTGGGCACTGCTTGAGGGGAGCCAGGTGTGGCGGCAGCCTCCGCGGCAGCAGGGGCAGGCAGGGAGCATAGCCCGCCATGAGACAGGAGAGGCCGCACTGCTGCTGCTGTTTCCTGCTTACAGACGTCCCTTACACCGCGCGGCAGGGCCGGGGAGCCTGTATTTACCTGAAAAGTCTGCTTTATAGACTTGGAGTAGAAATTAGTCACCAGGGAATAATGGCCCTTTGGGGCAAGGGGGATTTGTCACCTGCCTAACATGGCTGGTGATGCAATGCAAGGCTCAATTGTTTAGCTTTGCACAATAGTAAGACTTTGAATGGAACACCATCAGAGGCAATGGCAAACAATTGAAACGCCTTAAAGGTAAAAAATAAACATTACAACAGCCGTTACCTGTTCTGACAGGCTGTTTATAATGCTACGTTTACTAGTTTTCAGCGGTTGTGGAGGGGGGTGGGATTGGACGGGGAGGTGGCGCAAGGTGGAAGTTTTGCCTAGGGCGCAAAATATCCTTGCACTGGTCCTGTATGTATGTATGTATGTATATATAATTGGGAGAGTATGTGGAGTCTGGGTGAGAGGTGTGGTGGTGCTGACTGATGAAGGACTTTGGCACTGGAGAAATGGTTCTGCCCCTTAGCTGTTCATTTCCAGGCTCTCCCTTTTGAGGGTTTGTCTTTGAGGTAGAATTCTCCTATGGAAACTGACACTGTAATGCATTTTCTGTATTAAGTAGACTTTGAACCTTAACTATTTGTTAATGACGCCTTTTGTTTTCTAGTGCATTTAGAAAGATGAAGAGGGTGTGGATTTTGAATTCTCTGTATGTGTTTCTCTGTTTTGGCATAAGCTTTCGAGTAGTTGCTTCAGGTTGGGGGACTGTCTGTAAGCGAGGACTGGCCTGTTCCCCAAGGTCTGCGAGAGTGAGGGATCGTCCTTCAGGGTAGGTTGTAGATCCTTGATGATGCGCTGGAGAGGTTTTAGTTGGGGCCTGTAGGTGACAGCTAGTAGCGTTCTGTTACTTTCTTTGTTGGGCCTGTCTTGTCGTAGGTAACAGAACGCCACTAGCCATCACCTACAGCCCCCAACTAAAACCTATCCAGCGCATCATCAAGGATCTACAACCTACCCTGAAGGACAATCCCTTACTCTCACGGACCTTGGGGAACAGACTAGTCCTCGCTTATAGACAGCCCCCCAACCTGAAGCAACTACTCACCAGCAACTACACACCGCACAACAAAAACACCAACCCAGGAACCAAACCCTGCAACAAACCCCGGTGCCAACTCTGTCCACATACCAACTCAAGGGACACCATCATAGGACCTAACCACATCAGCCACACCATCAGGGGCTCGTTCACCTGCACATCTACCAATGTGATGTATGCCATCATGTGCCAGCAATGCCCCTCTGTCATGTACATTGGCCAAACCAGACAGTCTCTATGCAAAAGAATAAATGAACACAGATCTGACATCAGGAATCATAACATTAAAAAACCAGTAGGAGAACACTTCAGTCTCCCTGGTCACTCAATAACAGACCTAAAAGTGGCAATTCTTCAACAAAAAAACCTTCAAAAACAGACTCCAACATGAAGCTGCAGAACTGGAATTAATTTGCAAACTGGACACCATCAGATTAGGCCTGAATAAAGACTGGGAGTGGTTGGGTCATTACAAAACCTAAATTTCCCCAATACGAATTTCCCCCTACTGTTACTCACACCTTCTTGTCAACTGTCTGAAATGGGCCACTCTCATTACCACTTCAAAAGTTATTTTCCCTCCCTTGGTATCCTGCTGTCAATTGAATTGTCTCGTTAGACTGACCTCACACTTGGTAAGGTAACTCACATCTTTTCATGTATTTATAACTGCTCCTGTGTTTTCCACTCCATGCATCTGGTGAAGTGGGTTCTAGCCCACAAAAGCTTATGCCCAAATAAATTTGATAGTCTCTAAGGTGCCACAAGGATTCCTCGTTGTTTTTGCTGATATAAACTAACACGGCTACCACTCTGAAACCTTTCTCTATTTTATTTCCCTTGAAAAAGCTCTCCCTGTTGCTGAAGATATGCAGGCCTGGGGGCAGCCTGAGTTACGCAGGCCGGAGGGCAGTCTAGCACAACATGATGCTTTGCAGGGATCTGAGTTTGTCTTCCAGTGGCAGGGGCTAGGAATGCTGAGGAGGCAGCATGCTGCGCCCCTGCAGGGCAAGGAGTGCCTCCTGTTGATCTCCAGGGTGTCTCTGGTGGATTTCAGGACTAAGCAGAATGACAAGCTATGGAAGGAATTGTCTCCTCCCTGTGGAGCAGGGGTGATTGCTTGCAGCTGATATCTCACTCCTGAAGTTAACCAAGGCCGCAAGGGTCCAGCTCCAGCCTGCATGCGGCTACAGACAAAGACTGTATGCTGCTGCCCTGTGTGCTGCTATGGTCCCTGCTGAAGTAATTGCTGAGTGGTGTGGCAAAGTTTCCTTCTGGGGGGAAGAAACAAAGCAGCCCTCCCAAGAAACCTTTGGCAGAGGATTGTTAGCCAAATGGGCTCGTTTCCCCCTGGAGCTGCCCAATTACCCCAAGGAGGCACGGGAGTCTAGAAGACGGCTTCAAGTTCTTTATTGATCAGTCAGCTGAGCGGGTGTCCCCCTCGACTCATGCCAGAGGGAGGAGCACACCTTACAAGCGTAGAGCAAGCCTTTTTATACCCAGTAACAAATGACTTAACGTGCATACATTCTGCTGACCTATGGAATTTTTAAATTCCCTTTTAGGGGTATATAGAATACATCTGTTGGGGCCGTAAATAGGATACATTTGTTGAGCCTCTTTGATTGATTGTCTTGCTATATGTTCATATATGGGAAAGGGAGTTTATGGCCATGGGGAACAGCTGAAATAATAGGCGAGTATTTGGCCTTTGTTCTAACAGATTGCAGGTTAGCTCCAGAAAATTTTTCTTAGAGATCTCTATGGAGGATTCATGGGACATCTCATTCTGCATAAACAAACTTTTCTGCAGGGCCCCCTCTGCCTAGCTGTACCAGGAAAAGAGAAGCAGATAGAAACTGTTCCTGTGTTTGGTTATTTCACTACCTCTTGTAGCCCAGTTAAAAAAGCAGTATATGACCGGATGTGTCCCTGCAGTACTGAAGCAGAGAAATTACCAGAGATTCCCTCCCCTGCATCAGGCTCTGCAGAGCTGCTGGGACTAACTAGACTGCTCAGGCCTCACAAAGAAGTCCTGGCTTGCCATGCCATTGGATCTCCCTGTTGCCTATCTACCATCCTCCTCTGCCTGCACTTCCTTGTTCAGCACAGCATCCAGTGGGTTCACTCCAGTGGCCAGCAACTCGAGCCCCTCCAAAGTATCCATGGGGCTCTTGGCAGTAGAAGTGGGGTTGCCTCTGAGGATGGCGTGTAGCTCCTTGTAGAAGCAGCACATCAGCGCTCCGCACCAGCGCATCTATTTGCCTCTCTGCCTCAGCCCTTGATTTTCACATGGCACTGCTGGGTGTCCCTGTCATAGCCCTTCTCCACCATGCCTCAAGTGATCTGGCCATAGATCTCAAAGTTCCTGCGATTGGAGTGGAGCTGTGACTGCATAGCCTCCCCTCCCCACAGACTGAGGAGATCCACCATCTCCCATGTGCTCCAGGCAGGAGCGTGTTTGCTGTGTGGAACTGGCATGGTCAGCTGGGCAGTTGCTCTCCACGCTGAGCAAACAGGAAAAGCAATTTTAAAACTTCCTGGGGCTTTAAAGGGGGAGGGGCATACACCTATGTACCTGGCTGCAGGGTAGCAGAATTCAAAGTGGTGACCAGAGTGGTCACAGTGGGCATTGTGGGACACCTCCTGGAAGCCACTTAGGGCAATGTAAGCAATGCAGTGTCTACACTGACACTGCATCGCTCTAACTACGGCGCAAAAAGCTCTGTCGTTCGTCCAGGTGGTTTTATTAGGTGGGGTAGCAGGTGAGTTAAAGTGGCGGAAGGAGCATTGCAGTGTGTACACCTCCATAGTTAGGCCAGCATAAGCTGCCTTACACCAACTCTGTAATGTAGACAGGCCCTAAGACTTACCAATGTGTTTAGATTTGTACCAGGAATAGGTAGGAATGGCCTTGCTGTAATACCAAGGAATTTATGCCCCTCGCACTGTGCTACTCGCCAGCTGTGCACTGTTATCAGAATGATTAAAAACTGGCTGTCACTTGTGCTACCTTTCTTTCATATTTGAAAGATAGGTCCAACTCTTATAGGTGCTCCTATTGGCTCTGATTATCCTTTAGATACTCACCCACTAATGCCATTGGCGTCACTGGCAGTTGCAAGCAAACAAGCTTCTGAGGGGGTAGTCAGGCCCATTAACTATACTCTGATCCATAAGAATATTACTGCAGTGTTCTCTCCTTTTCTGCCTTCCTTGTCTTTACTTGCCTTAATATCACTCTGTGCATATGCCTTCCTGACTTCCACTCTAGAAACCAAGTTTCACCCCTCCATTGCCTCCAAATCCAGCTCTCTTGAGTGGCAGTACAGTGTGCCAGTGGAGGTGAGCCAGAGAGTACCAGCCTCATATAAGATCAGGTACCTGCTTTATACAGTGTTGTAAAGAGATGTACAGTTTAGGGGAGAAGCAACCTCTAAAACCCCACTAGGAAGCAGAGATCTTTCTGCAATGCCTTATGCAAGGGAGAGAGTTTCCCATGCAGGCAAGAATTAGCAAACTCAGCACGTTGGGCACAGGCGGTGCTTGGAGCGTCAGCCTCCACTGAGGTGTGACCTTCCTGACCTTTCTTCCTATGAATGTGAGGGGGAATCTAAGCTCCCATTTGCGTGCACAACCCCCACTCTGCTTTCCCTTGGCTGAGAAATGGCCTCTGGCAATATAGGGGGCTTTATGTATGTCACATGGTCTGACCGAGGGCTGGAATTCCTCAGGGCTTCCCTGACTTTGATACAGAAACATACTCTGCATTTTGATCCATTTCATTCCTGCTCCTGATGTTTTTGCCTTCTCTTTACCAAGCATCTGCGGAGGTTTTCTCTCTTGCAGTGATGAAATCAAAGTCATAGCTGTCTTCCTCTTGCTTCCACTCTTTTTTGTAAGACTGCTTTATACAAAGCATACCAAACTTTTCTTTTATTCCTAGTTTAGCATCTTGCCTCGGCTGCATGAGGAAAAAGGTTTGTAACCCTCCAGCCACACACGACCACAACTCATATGGATGGCAAAACCATGCACACTTATACTAATATGTGCATTGCACACACAACCTTCTATCACACCTCTCCGCCCTCAAAGGCAGATATGTACAGACTTTCATACATGTCACATTCATGGAGCAAGTGTAAACTCATATATGCCTGGTGCATGTATAACGTCTTTGACTCTCTCGGCATGTTGCCTGCACACACACAGATATCAATATTACTTGACCATAGAGCAGATGCTGGACATTTTTGTTTTTAAGCTGAGGTAGGGCTTTGGCAGGGGGACAGAGGGTAGAGTATTTTTTTTTAATAGTGTAAATGAGAAATGAACTCCGTTGCATTCCGTGGAATTACTCTTGCGTACATTTAGTGCAAATAAGGGGTGAATCAGGCCGATTCTCTTTAATCAGTTTTTAAATGTAGGGCATGGGGTTGCACAGGTATAACTCAAGGCAGGATTAGGCCATGTTGTTTGTATTGTACAATATCAACAATATCGATAGGCAAAGTTCTGAGCTGCCTAATGGCAACTATTCCTAGAAAGTGAGTTGTTTGATGATTACAGAGACAGCCATAAAGGGAATCTAGTGAATGAAACTGTAAATTGTGTGGAGTGTTTGTTAGCATTTTTGGATAATGCCTCACCAAAGCAACATGATGAGCCTTTCACTGCACAAGATCTGGGTTATGTGTTGTAGGGGGAAAAATGAAGTCCTGGGTCTAATTCTTTCTTGTCCACATCACAAAACTGCTGCATGATTTGGTCTGACTCCCAGTTCAGAAGGTGACCAAGTCTGGAACAGCAGACCATACCGAAGGATGGGACACAGATGCAATGCAGAAGCTCAGGTAGTGCTAACATCTGGCTTTAACCACGACTAATTGTCTCTCACGTTGGGCACTAGAATTCCCTCACACCACCCAAATCTCCCCTCTATTCAACAAAAACACCTCTGTTACTCTGCTACTCGCTAACTAACACAATTATGTTATTACCAATGTACCTGAGGAGAAGGAAAGAGCCTAAATGTTCCAGTGCTAATATTTCTGATCCTGTTTGTCTGCACTGATTCCTGACTCTAGCACTTCCTGTGGGTGGTGCTGTTGAGTAGGTGTGACATTGCCCAGGGTACAAGGTGGACTGCTGTGTCCTGTTAGGGGCTTTCCCTTCGCCTCTGCCCTGGTTCTTATCATGCAGACAGAAAGCAGAAGACCAGACATCCAAAGTGCAGGCAATGCGATGTTTATTGGGGTTAATCAAGGAAGCATATTCATAGCTCTGCACACCAGTAAAGCCTTTTTCCCAGTGTCCCAGTTTCCCTTTCCTTAGCAGGCATAATTATACCTGTAGCGCATGCCGTTGGTCCCACCCCTTACAACTTATAGTCATATTCCATTTTGGAAGGTCTGGGGGCTTTGGTACTACCTCTTTTATACCTTATGGGAGGGACAGGGAGTGAGGTTGTGTACTGGCCAAGGCCAGGCTTTCCTTTGGCTTGTAGGGTTTCTTATACCTTCCCCCTCCACCCCCCTTGCCCTTACCAACTGGTTGCTTGACCTTGTCTTGAAATAAGAGTCAAGGCAGTCTTCAAGTGTACACTCGTATATTATATTCCCACCATACCCAACAACACTTTAACTCTCTTCCTTATCTCCTTTCATTGTACTAAAAGCCCCATATGGTTGTGGGAAATGCAACACACAGAGTCTTTGTTCTTTGTTCACACATATTAGTAAGGACATAGGAGTATCAAAAATCAAACCCAAAATTCTATCTCAGGCTAACAAACATGCCTGTATGCTAACATGTCCCCTCAGCTGTCAAGCCTGTGATGCCTTTTACACGGCTTTTCTGGTAAACAGCAACCCCTCTGGGCTTTGCTCATTCACAGCCACTAGCATGTAAAATCACTCCCAGCTGAATACATGAATGCTATGCCCAGCCATCCCATAGCTACATCCAGGGCACCACCCGCATATCCCCAGTCCCAGCCTTACTCCCCAGAAATGTGCGTCTTGTACTACTTACTTGCCCCCTGGACAGTACAAGCTCATAGAGAGTTTGTCATTCCAACACTGGTAATGATTATGCATCAGCCGTGTTTATCAAGTAGAGGTTCCCCACACACTTTAATCGAAACACACATTGGTTAAGATAAAACAATAAGAGATTTTGTCTTTCCATAGTTAATAAATGTAAGTGATTACAAGGTGATAAGGCATAAAAGTCAGAATTGGTTATAAAAGAAGTAAAAAGATAAAAACATGAGCTAGTCCCTAACTTTACCCAGCCTAATAGGTTTAAAAACAAAAAAAGGAGTTTTTCTCACCAAAAGCTTACAGCTTTCTTTATTAGCTGGAAAACCTCCAGGCCAGGACCACTCCCCCAGTTCAATGATGCTGCTTCTGTCTTTTAAGTGATCTATCTGCCACAAGTAGAGATGGAGGGGAAGAGGTGAGGTGGAAGTCACTGTCTTTTCATTTTTGTATCCCACTCCCTTCTTTGAGAATTACCCCCCACTGGGGTACAGACAAACTGTCTCTGGTGTATGTGAGGGTTGAAGCATTTCTGCGAGGAAATGTAAAGATTTTGTTTATCCCCCACCCTGTCGGGTGAATGGCCTGAGATAGAATTTTGGGTTTGATTTTTGATACTCCTATGTCCTTACTAATATGTAATGGCCCTTTAGCACCTTGCTGGCGTGCTAGGGTGTCTTTGTCTCTGAGAAATTGGTTTGTGCGTATTACCCAGAACTATAACATATTTCACTAACAATCATACAGTAAAATCTCATAGCTTTACACACAGTGTTGTTATACACATCTTAACAGGTCAGTGATGTTCAGCAGATTACGAGTTTTCAAATGATATCTCACAAGGCATACTTTGTACAAAATATATCATAACCTTATAAAATAATAAATAATAAAATAATATAATAAAAGTAGTGAACATGGGGTACAGGGTGTCACCATAGGATATATACTTGATGGATGAGGAGAAATGCAGGAAGAGCCTATATTCCCAACATCCTATGTATCTAACACCAGCAGGAAGTTAGCAGCAACTCCAGGCAGTTAGACCATTTAAAATCTTAAATATAATATTAAAAGTCCATCTTCAATTAATGTACTCAGGAAAGGTCACTTGCCATTACATGCACAAAGAGAGATGTGAGCGGAGGCTCTGAATACTATGCTAAGCTATTCAAGATGCTGAAAAGGATGGCTTCTGGCAGTGGATAATTGCTGAAAAATGGATAAAAGTAATAAAAATTGCAGGTTTGGTGACAACTGATGATGGCCGTGTCCTAACTCCCTTCACGTTACTGAGGTATTTGGGCTCTAAATCCTCTAGGAAGATCTGCTCTCATTATGAACATTCCAACAGATGTTTGCATTTATCCCTCTCTAGCCTCCTGTATAAAATCAATGTGCTGTATACTCATGCCTCAGTGACTAGCGAAGCACCTGAGTAGTGGTTGTGTGTGCACCCCTTGTTTTGTGATGGTGGTCTTAGTGTGGGATTGTTAATGTGTTAACTGTTCTTGTGCTGCCTTCCTTGCAGCCCGTGGCATGGAGGGAGGGAGGGATGGAAGGAGGAGGTGTGTCAGGTGTGGGAGGAATTGTCTCTCTACCATTGAGTGTTAGAGATGCTGGACTGCTTTGAGCTGTGAGGCAGCCTATATAAGGCTATTGTAAATTAGAATAGCCCCCAAGGCTGCTGTAATTTGTTGTGGGGGCCACTCTATGTGCTCAGGCAGCCCAGAATCTGAGTGGCACATAAGTGGTTTAAAGCCACTTTTGCTGCCTATCCTCCTGGGCTCCACGTTCAGTTTCTTGGGTACTAATTCTGTCTCAAGCATAGTGAAAATTAGTCTGATATCCCCATAATCCCTAGTGGGTGTCTGTCCACAAAAAACACCCTGAAATTTGGTACAATTTAGTGTTATTGGCAGTCTCTGCTCAAGGCCCAGAAATGCAGCGAGAGCATGTTGCCAATGAAGACCGAGAGAGACATTGGCAGATGGGTGAAATGGGGCTCTAGGATTGAAATGAGAGTGGATGCACTCGCAGAACTGAGTGAAGGAAGCACGCATAGTGGCTGTTCCGTTGTCCGCGTCTAGCGATTATTATTGTTCCTATTACTTCCATAAGCACTAAAACTCAGTAGCAACAACTTAAACAACATGAAAGTAAAGTGCCTGACAGCTCTGAGGATGGATGTTGTTGGCAGATTTTTACCAAAAAAGATGCCTGGATTATCTCTGTTTCTAGTGATTGGCACAGCTGGATGCTGCCACTTTTACTGAACTAATTCGACTTTCCCATATGCAACAATTCCTTCTCTACGAGGGGTGCAGCTGTAGGAAATGTGGACTCAGCATGGCAGTGGTAGCTCTGCTGAAGTGAGCAGTAAAGCCATCCTCAATTCCACCCTTGCTACTTAGAGCATGGATTGTTTGTTAGTCATTGCAGCATACTTAAATATCTTTTGAGGGTAAATTTTTAAAGTGAGCAGAGATGGGGCCGCAACACCGACTTTCTAAAGACGAACAATGCCATTCGGCAATAAGAAGCTGATTAGTTCCATGAGTCTGACATTTCCTCCCTTTCTTCCTCTCATCCACTCATCCTTTTTTTCTCGCTTATGTTGTTCTAGGCTCATCAGTGACCCAGTTGCTTGCCCGGGACCTAGACAACGACCATCTTGTGTTTGGTGTGGTCGGGGAGGAGGCCAGCAGGTTCTTTGCAGTGGAAAGCGTGACTGGAGTTGTATGGCTCAGGCAGCCCTTGGACAGAGAGGTAATGTCATTTGCTGCTAGAAGACAAGCTGCTACACCTTGATGTGTTTTTTGTCAAAAATATTCCCTATTGAAGGCACCTGGTAACTGGAGGGCAGGGGAAAATTGATAGGATCTTGACCAAACATCAGAATGGAAATTATTGCTCATCTTTCTGTCTGCCTCTTGTTTGGGGTGATCAGGAGCCTTCTCAAAGCCCTACCTGTGAAGAGTGAGCGCTCCTTGTGTGGTAACTTTTTGAGGTTTAGGCATTCATTTAAAAAAAAAAAAAAACAATCGAAATTTTCCAGAGACAGCCGACACCATATGTGATGAAAATTCATTTAATTGAAAGTCCAATTTTCTGTTGGAAAAACTTTCAATGCACAATTTTTGTCCAGCCCTAAATGAGCCTTTCCATAGCAAGGTGGGCACGCATCCCCTTCTGGTACTCTGAACCCTTGATCCAGACCTCATGGTAGTGTTAGGAGCTATGTTGATACCCAGTTCTGCAAATGTGTCTGGACTGGGCTGTGGTTTATATACTAGCATGGAGCCAATCAGTGGGCAGTGGAAAACGATCCCGCACTCTCACAGACCTTGGGAGGCAGGTCAGTCATCGCCCACAGACAACCTGCCAACCTTAAGCATATTCTCACCAGCAACCACACACTGCACCATAACAACTCTAACTCGGGAACCAATCCATGCAACAAACCTCGATGCCAACTCTGCCCACATATCTACACCAACAACACCATCACAGGACCTAACCAGACCAGCTACAACATCACCGGTTCATTCACCTGCACGTCCACCAATGTTATATATGCCATTATGTGCCAGCAATGCCCCTCTGCTATGTACATTGGCCAAACTGGACAGTCCCTACGTAAAAGAATAAATGGACACAAATTGGACATCAGGAATGGTAACATAAAAAAGCCAGTAAGTGAACACTTTAATCTCCCTGGACATTCTATAACAGTTTTAAAAGTAACTATTCTTGAACAAAAAAACTTCAGAAACAGACTTCAAAGAGAAACAGCAGAACTAAAATTCATTTGCAAATTTAACACCATTAATTTGGGCTTGAATAGGGACTGGGAGTGGCTGGCTCATTACAAAAGCAGCTTTGCCTTTCCTGGAATTGACACCTCCTCATCAATTACTGGGAGTGGACTACATCCACCCTGATCAAATTGGCCCTGTCAACACTGGTTCTCCACTTGTGAGGTACTCCCTTCTCTTCATGTGTCATTATATAATGCCTGCATCTGTAACTTTCACTCCATGCGTCTGAAGAAGTGAGGTTTTTTTACCCAAGAAAGCTTATGCCCAAATAAATGTTAGTCTTTAAGGTACCACCGGACTACTTGTTGTTTTTGAGTTGATCTGCTGGCATATCAGGAAAGATTCCAGGAACTGGTGGACCAATTTCCAGAAGGGTGGAGATGCTTGGTGGGGAGCCACACCTTTTGGCCTAATGCAAATGTTGGAGCTTCTTGTCACTGATGATCCGCATGCCTCTTGAAAGCCTTCTTTGCCTCTTCTAGATGGTTCCTGAGCTCCTCCTGAATGACGTGGATCTTTTGGATCCATTGGTGGCTGCTGGATTCAGGGAGGCTGCTGGTAGTCCCTGGTGAAAATGGGGGTGGAACCTGTAATTAGCCAACAGGGGGCTCCAACCTGTAGAGGCATGGTCAGTGTTATATGAAAACTCTGCGTACTGCAGGAGTCTCGAGGTGCTGAGGGGTTTGGTTCAGGGCATCTTGGTATGTGCACAGGAGTCTATTATAAGCTTGGACTTTGGCCTGCATGTGAGGCCATCATTAAAAACAGGCAACCATGAGGGAAATATTAAGGTAGCCAAAGTGACCTGTCAATGGAGCATCATGGCACAGCCATAGCACCTCCAGTTAGGGATGTCCCGGGGGGGATATATATGCACTTGTTGAAGTATGTTCTCCTATCCCACACGGAACAATGCATCTTAGCTCCTAATGGCATAGACTGTGTTCCTTGGGCAAGCAGGGTCGTCTTTTGAGGCAGACTGGATGAGGGAGAGTACGTCTTGCTGAATTGTGACTTTGACAAAATTACTCTGTTTGAGGAGGTAGGGAGGTTGAAAACTAGGTTCCTTGTTTTCCAAGTAGTCATCGGTGGCAATCCCTTGAGGTCGAAGATGATCTCTTTCACAGGTTTTATTTTTCATGGGTCCTTTGGTGACTGAGGAGTCCAGTTCTTGAGCCACAGGCTCACTGGCAGACATTGACGGTTGTGTTGGAAAACAGGGTTGGGCCACAATTGTTGTGTGACAGTTGTCTTTCCTCTCTTTTCTGGCATTTTTCTGCAACCAAGGCAAGGCGATTTTCCTCAAAAGTGGATGTTCCCTCTCTGACAAGTCTTCACCAGTTATTCCTATCCTGGTCTGCTGTCTTCCAGTGTGTTGTGTCGATGCCACATCTCTTGGTCTTTATCTTGAGGGTGTCTTTAAAGCGTTTCTTTTGGCCTCCCCATTTCCTTTCTGCTTTGGTGAGTTGGGCATACAGCAGTTGTTTTGGTAAGGATACATCAGGCATGCGCACATAGTGCCCACTCCACCTTTGCTGGTGCTGTATAATCAGGTCCTCAACACTGAAGATGTTGGCCTCTGTGAGGACACAGACATTGCCTGATCCCTCTTGCAGAGGAAGTACTTCCAGAGTCCCAGTGTGGCGTCAGACCATCACGAGGCACAACCGACATGATTTATGTAGCCAGGCAGATCCAGGAAAAATGTCAAGAACACCACCAGAGCCGTGTATGGCCTTTGTTGATCTGACCAAAACCTTCGATTCTGTCAGCCATGAGGCTCTGGGGAAAATCATGTCAAAGTTTGGCTGCCCAAGCAAATTTATCACCAGTGTAAGACTCCTTCACGACCAGATTACTGAATCCATCCTGTGCAGTGGCTCTACCTCTGAGCCCTTTGTCATATGAACTGGAGTAAAACAAGGTTGTGTACTGGCACCCACACTTTTCTCCATTTTCTTAGCAGCTATGAAAACACTAACCCAAGACCATCTACCGCAGGGCATTGGCGTCCAATATTGGATTGACGGCAGCCTCTTCAACCTTTCTCGTCTCCGTGCCAGAACTAAAGTAACATTGGCAACAATAACTGAACTCCCGTTCGCAGATGATTGTGCTGTAGTTGCACACTCAAAGGAGGATCTTCAAACAGCCCTTAATTGCTTCTTTGAAGCTTACAACAGCCTAGGGCTAACTCTGAACATCAGCAAAACAAAAGTTCTCCACCAGCAGGTCCCCGGTCAATCATCGGACCCAGCAAGGAAGATCTACATTGACAAAGAAGAACTGGAAAATATAGACTACTTTGCCTATTTGGGCAGCCATCTCCCACAGAGGGCAGACATAGATGTTGAGATTCAGCACAGAATTCGCTGTGCCAGCCTTGTCTTTGGCAGACTGCCTTGCTGGGTATTCAACCAATCACAACATCAGAACACATACTAGACTTTTAGTTTATAAACCGGTGGTAATCGCAACTCTCCTCTATGGCTTCTCCTCTGACTTCGGTGACTTACAGAAAACACCTGAAAAACCTGGAACACCAGCACTTTCTTTGGAAGATCCTCAACATAAAGTGGGAGGATCATCACACTAATGTCAGTTTCCAAATAGTATTCCTCCTTTCGTAATAGTGTTAGCTTTCCCATTTCAGTTTCCCAGGCAGTAGGTAGTTGTAAACTTGAATTGAGAGAACAACAAGGCTCATTTTAACTGCCTCTGGTTCAAAGCATGGGCCTTGTGAAGGTACACAAGATACTTGTGCTCTGTAAAAACCTGTACTGGTGCTGAGCTCCCTCAAGGTGATGACTCCATACTTCAAATACGTTTTTTCTCCTAATCCAGTATTTCATAGTCCATCTCTGTGGGGGTGAGTTTTAGAGAGTAGAATGCACAAGAGTACAGAACTGACTGTGAGATCACAAATCGCTGTGAGAGTGCTGCCCCAAGATCTACGTTGGATGCGTCTGTTTTCACTGTAAAAGGGCACATTGGGTCAGGGTGTGACAGAATCAGGGCTATGGTGAAGGTGGTCTTGAACTGGTCCAAAAGCAAGCTGGGCTTTAGGCAGTCACATGAATTGAATGGCTCTAGGAAGGAGGAAAGTCAGTGGGGCTATTTATTTAGAGAAGTTGGCGATGAATTGCCTAGAAAAATTCATAAGGCCCAGGAAGCACTGAAATCCTTGGAGGGTCCATCTCTGCTGTCCGGTTGTGGATGGCTTTCGCCTTCTTCAGGTCCATTTGAATGCCTTCCAGGAAGATGATGATGCATAGAAATTCAATGGTGGTCTGGTCGAAGGTGGACTTCTGTAGTTTGGCTTACAAACAATGCTTCCATAGTCTCTCCAGGACAGACCAGACATGATGTCAGTGCTGCTCAAGGTTCTCAGAAAACACCACCAAGGTAGATGATCACATACTGGTCCAGGATGTCTCTGAACACATCACTTAGGAAATGTTGCAGGGTAGGGTATTGGTTAATCCAAATGGCATTACTAAGTATTCAAAGTGCCCATATTGGATATGAAAAGTGGTTTTCCATTCATCCCTAGGTCTTATTCACAGTAGATTGTATATCGCTCAAATATCTAGTTTAGTGAAGATCCTGGTAGTCTTCAGGTGGTCCAACAATTCCGGGATAAGGAGCGGGGAGTACTGGTTTCAAATAGCCACCTGTGTCACTTTTTATGCAAAAAAAAAAAAAGAGGACTGGTATCCCCACAGGAGAGGTGGATTTCTGAATGAAGCGCCTGAAAAGATTTTCCTGGTTATACGTGCATGGTGCCTCTAGCTCTGATTTAGACATGGTGTATATCCATCCATAGTATCAGAGGGGTAGCCGTGTTAGTCTGGATCTGTAAAAAGCAACAGAGAGTCCTGTGGCACCTTTAAGACTAACAGATGTATTGGAACATAAGCTTTCGTGGGTGAATGCCCACTTCATCGGATACATGTAGTGGAAATTTCCAGGGGCAGATATAAATATGCTGGCAAGAATCAGTCTGGAGATAATGAGGTTAGTTCAATCAGGGAGGGTGAGGTCCTCTGCTAGCTACATCATCACCGGTTCATTCACCTGCATGTCCACCAATGTTATATATGCCATCAATGCCCCTCTGCTATGTACATTGGCCAAACTGGACAGTCACTACGTAAAAGGATAAATGGACACAAGTCAGATATCAGGAATGGCAATATACAAAAACCTGTAGGAGAACACTTCAACCTCCCTGGCCACACAATAGCAGATGTAAAGGTAGCCATCTTACAGCAAAAAAAATTCAGGACCAGACTCCAAAGAGAAACTGCTGAGCTTCAGTTCGTTTGCAAATTTGACACCATCAGATCAGGATTAAACAAAGATTGTGAATGGCTAGCCAACTACAGAAGCAGTTCCTCCTCCCTTGGTGTTCATACTTCAACTGCTAGCAGAGGTCCTCACCCTCCCTGATTGAACTAACCTTGTTATCTCTAGACTGATTCTTGCCAGCATATTTATACCTGCCCCTGGAAATTTCCATTACATGCATCCGACGAAGTGGGCATTCACCCACGAAAACTTATGTTCCAATACATCTGTTAGTCTTAAAGGTGCCACAGGACTCTCTGTTGCTTTATCCGTCCATAGGGAACCTTTCCCCTGGGTTATAGGTCTATTGGACAGTCATAGTCCCTGTGTGGGAATAACAAATCCACATTTTTCTTTCCAAACACATCCAGGTAGTTTTGATACTTGGGGAGCCCGAGGTTCTGGTTTGGAGCTGCTCCCTTCTGGTTAGCCCCTGTTGTCCAGGGTTTCACTTCTGTCATCTCTGGAGGGACTGCATGGGGTTGCGAGTGGGCAATGCTGATCTGAGCAAACTTTTCAGGACAAGGCGGTGAGTGACCTATGTGTACTGGTCAGTTACCAAGCTGAAGGCAGGAGAAGAGTAGAGGGGTCAGGATTGAGTCTGGTCAGGATACCAAGAAGTCAGGGTCAGGTACCAAGTTGCACCAGAGTCGGGGACAAACTATGGTCAGAAGCTGGACTATAGGGTCCTCAGCAAGGGAAGGTCTGGAGCAGAAGTCACTAGTTAGTTCTGCCTCGTTACCTACCCTGGATTTTACAATTGTGATCTACTGTAATATTAATAAAAAATTAAATTGACACGAACTGCCAGAGAGCATAGCACTCAGAGGCTCAGGGAAGATTACGTGCTTAGCCTGTCCCCTTTTAAGCCTACACTTCTAGTTCAATTTTCACTTCTAAAGAAAATCTGAACCTGCATTTAGGATCTTATTTAAAGAGATACTGGGTATCACTATTCATATTGACTTCAACTAGGTGTACACGGCTTCTTCTCTCAAGATCAGGCACTTGGATACTAAAATTGGCATAATCTCATACATAAATGACCATTTTACATACTCACAGTCAATGCCTATTTGAGTGCCTAAATGCAAAGGATAGTTGTCCTATTTAGGTGCTCATCTTTGAAAATTGAGCTTTGCTGGTCCCTTGGCTGCAGCATCTCCCCTGTTTCTGATGAGAGGGAGGATGGGTTCATATGATGAAGTCACTGGACTGGAACTCAAGAGATTTTGGATCTCTTCCTGCTCTGCCACAGATTTCCTGTGTGACCTTGAACAAAGGACTTAATCTTCCCTGTGTCTCAGTTCCCTATCTATAAAACTGAGAAAGTACTTCCCTACCTCACAGAGGCGTGTGAGGCTAAAATCCACTAATGCTGGTGAGCTGCTCAGATACCATGACCTCACAACTGCTGGCAGCAAACTCCCAAATCTTCCCATATTCAAAATGGTCACCATCTTTCATTACTTTCAATAGACCTGAAACCAAACAGTCTTTAGTCAAGATGGCCACTATTTCCCTGCAGTTTTGCATATGGAAGCAAGGCTTCCCTTAGTGAAGATGACTATCCTCTTCCATTGTCTTCAATGGAATTGAAGTCAAGGAGCCCTTAGGGGAAGATGTCTGCCATGTTATGAGTGAGGGGCTGACCAGGAATTATGAGGAGATGGGGGAATGTGAGAAGCAGGAGGGGACTGAGAAGTTGCAGGGGAGAGCCTAGAGAGTTCAGGGAGATGTGTTGTGCGTGAGGGTCTTGAAGAGACAAGGGGAATCAGTGTGCAAGGAGGGAAACTGAGGGCTTGCAGAGGAATATAGGATGCAGGTGGAGACTGGGAGGAGGGGAGGCTGCTTGTGTCAAGGAGTTGGAGTGTTTGTGAATTTTTTGAGATTAGCCTTGTAACAATCCCATGTGGGTTGTGGTTGGGGAGAGCCTGTATGTATGTATAAAGCAACAGAGGGTCCTGTGGCACCTTTGAGACTAACAGAAGTACTGGGAGCATAAGCTTTCGTGGGTAAGAACCTCACTTCTTCAGATGCAAGTAATGGAAATCTCCAGAGGCAGGTATATATCAGTGTGGAGTTAACGAGGTTAGTTCAATCAGGGAGGGTGAGGTGCTCTGCTACCAGTTGAGGTGTGAACACCAAGGGAGGAGAAACTGTTTCTGTAGTTGGATAGCCATTCACAGTCTTTGTTTAATCCTGATCTGATGGTGTCAAATTTGCAAATGAACTGGAGCTCAGCAGTTTCTCTTTGGAGTCTGGTCCTGAAGTTTTTTTGCTGTAAGATGGCTACCTTAACATCTGCTATTGTGTGGCCAGGGAGGTTGAAGTGTTCTCCTACAGGTTTTTGTATATTGCCATTCCTGATATCTGACTTGTGTCCACATATGTATGTATGTGACTGGATTTGGGGGGAGAGGAGTCTGCATATATGAACTGATCCTGGGGGCGTCAGCAAGTGTTTATGTATTGGCTTGATTGTGAGGGCAAGTCGAGTGAGTGTGTGTGTGTGAGAGAGAGAGAGAGAGAGAGAGATATTTTGGGGGCGCAGGCAGGAGTGTGTGTGATTTCCGTAGGCAGGAAAGAAGTGTGTGAGAGAGTTTCTGGTGGGGTAAGCAGGAGAGAGCGTGTAAGAAGATGAAGGTGAGAAGAGTATACAGAGCCTGGGAGTGGGGAGCATGAGAGAGGAAAAGAGTGTTAGAGGGAGAAAGGGAGGAGAGATTACAAAATGGGAAGAAGAGAAAATCACATAAGAAAAGCAAGGTCGAGGGGCGCAAAGGAAATATATCAATTCTTGCACAATGTAGTAAAATGAGATGGAGGGGCAAAAAGACAAAGGGCAAACTAATATAATAAATAGTAGTAGAAAGGGAATGAACAGTGAAAGGGAAAAGAACAAATAAGAGGGAGACAAAGTAAGCTTTAAAAGATTTACTGAATAGAAAGAATTAGATGCAAAATAATGCAATAAATAACTAAGTCTAAAAAGGGATGTGATTGAAATGAGCTGTGGGGACAGAAATTAGGCTGGGGGCAGCCCTGTCTGTCTGTCCTGTCTCTTCCCTGGTTTATCCTTTTCTATGTTCAACAAAATCTGATCTTGGTCCCCGTTCCCCAACTTTTTTCCCCTGTGGTTGCACTTGTGGGTGGAGAAGTGGTGATGAAAAAGCTGATGTGGGAGAGTCTTGTACAAGGAAAATTGATCTCTCTCCTGTGTCCTTGGCATTTGGGCTGCTAGACTGGCTACAGGCATTGCCCCGAGGCCTTCTCGGATTGCATTACCTGAGCCTTCATGGAGGGGAATGTATGCTTTGGTAAACCATCCCTGAAACCCCCTCCAAGGTAAACCGCTATCCTGATGAAAGAGAGGTTAAGTTGCAGTTTGAGAAACCAGAGCCTCCTGGCTATCCCTGAGCTTTGCTTCCCCTTGACTCTTTAGAGTCCTTCTGGATTAAAGTCAGGGTCACAGGGTCAGTGCTGGGTTTTCATTTATTTAGTTTTGTTAGACTAAGCTGTTGAATTAACTGGGATGCTGAGAGGCATGGGGCATTTGACTTCTCTAGCCCTTTCCCTTATGTGGGGCCTCAAACCTTTGTATACTGCAGACCACATCTTGTTAGAGAGCTTGTCTCATGGACACCTCCCCTGGCATACCCAGTAGCAGAACATCCTGGCAGTTGCAGTGTGTCAGAGTAATAGTAGGAAAGCAATGCTGTATTTTAACAGACTTCAGTGAGATAAGTGTGGTATCTGTTTTGATAAAACTTCCTCGTATTCTTTGCATTTACTCTTCATTTCATCTCCCCCTCACATTTGTGCTGGAACCAAAGAGGACAGGCAGCTCTCTACAGACCACTAGTGGTCCATGGGCTACAGCTTGGGAACCCCTGTCCTAGAGGAGGTCTGTCTCTCCCTCGCCTACTCCTCCTTACTGCCATTGCAAACAGCCTTTGTTGCCAGGGTCACAACGTATGCCGGAATAATGCTGGAGGGGGTGGGCACAACAAAGGAGGTTAAACAGCAGATTTCTTCGATCTGTATGGCTTTCATGAAGTACCCGCCTCTGGTTAGAGTACTCGGCTGCCAGTTGGCAAGCTGGCTGCTTCAATACCTGCCACCTATTGAGACAGGGGAAGAGCTGCCTCTTGTGTACAGATAATGTACAGGAGCCCCATGTGGTTAATATTTCTGAGTAATTGCACTCATATACAATGTATGTAAGTGAGCTTCTGACCCCTCCCTGTTCTCTTCAAGGCCACGACAGTATTTTGCATGTAATAATACTCGGCTAAAGTTCAAAACCTGCTATCTACTGATAAACGCTACAGTACCTCTAATTATATGTTTTTCTTCAATTTTCATTTCAGACTAAGTCAGAATTCACAGTTGAATTTTCTGTCAGTGACAGCCAGGGGGTAAGTGTGACTTTTTTCATTTCGTGATCTGAGACCAGAGAAGCATGGAGTGGGACCAGGAGAACACTGGCTGTTGAGGAGTTCACAGCCACTGCAATCCCAGCCTCTCCCCGAAAAGGGCATTAGAGAGTGAACAGGAGAGCACTGTAGGCCATGATGTAGAAATACAGCTGCAAGTTGTTTTACCGTTACATAAAAGCTGTGGAGCTGCAGGGAGTAGTGGAGAAGCACTGGCTCAGGAGATCTTGCAGCTACAATGCTACCATCTCCTAGAAGGAGCGCTGTAAGGAGTGGAGTGGCTACACTGGTTACTGGGGAATGGAGAAATACTTAAGTCCCAGCATCTACCAGCAGGGGGCATTGTAAGTCCCATTGGACCTCAGGCTGTTTGGGATCTAAAGAGAATGATGTACAGGAGCTGTGGCTCTAGGGGAGTGACAGCTGCTGAAGTTTTAGTCTCTTCCTGCCTGGATCTTCAATTTTACATCTGTCCCTTCTGTGAAATCCTTTGAAATTGAAGAAAATACCCAGTAGCCTAATGCCAGCTGTATGTTTTTATCCTTCTGGCCACAGGTGATCAAGGGGACAGTGAATATCCAAGTGGGAGATGTGAATGACAATGCTCCAAGGTTTCACAATCAGCCCTACAGTGTTCGCATTGCAGAGGTAGGAGCCTAGATTTCCTCTGGAGAGACCTTTTCCCTGGACACTTTTTCTTCTTATGGGCAGAGCTTGCCCATTTGTTTCAGTTAATTGTAAAAGGAGCGGAGCTCTCTGTCCAGCTATGTGGTGATGGTGATGGCCCCCTGGGGTGTTTGGTCTCTTCCACCTGTCCTGTCATTGGGGTTCAGGGAAGGATGAAATCCCTGAAAGTCTAGGCCATTTCTTTCCAATGGGTAGTAGCGGAGTGATAACGCTCCAGAGGCAGAGTATATCTGTTGGGAAAAGGCAGGTGGAGGAGTGGGGTGTGAGCTCAAAGAAATGTAATGCACACTCCATGTGGGGCTTTAACTCAGGAGCAAGCTTTGGGAAAGAGTGAAGATTGAAAGCAGCCCAAAATAGGAATCTGGTTTTTGCTTCTGCTTTCTTTTGGGGACAAAGGAAGAGGTGTCTCCATGGAGGTAATTTTGTGTAGAAGTAAATGTTCCCTCAAGCCTTTTTAGATTAGTGGCAAATGCTGGGAAAGCTCTGCCTGAATGGCTCTGCCCTCTCAGCTATTTAGTCTCCTTGTAGACCTCTCTGTAGTGACGAGATTCTTCTTCCCAGGAGAAGACTGTCACGCTCCTTCCAGGGTGGCTTGGCTATGCTGGCTGCCAGGAAGAAAAGAGCTCCTATATGGTCGCTAAACTTATATAAAGTTGTGTAAAATCAGTCAAGTAGAATGATCAAGGAGCTTCTCACTCTGGAGATTTCGGGCTGATTTCAGGCTTGTTGGGTACAGCCTAGCAGCCAGTGTTTAGTGAGGGAGAGGATGGAGACCGACAAGCTGCACCATGGCTGGTACTAGTCTTAGTCAAATGATTAACAGTTTTGAAATGGAGAAATGAACTGATGGAGCCTTCTCCCTGTCTGACCCCGGGCAGGCCCTTGTTATTCCTAGAGCATGCGTCTGTGTGCAGATAAGGGAGTGCATCAGTGTATGTGAAACTGAGCAGTCTTTGGTCATTGAGAATTACAAATGTTTGGTTAATATGCTGGCTACAGGCTCCCTGCTGTGCTGGAGCTTGGATCTCTCACTGTTCTTCTCCTGTGTGGGTGAGTTTCCTTCATTAGGCTGCTCGTGATAAATTGGCCTGAAGTTTGTCTCCCATTTGCTTTGTCTGCTTCTATGAGAAACAAATAACCTGAAACACCCCTTTGAGAATGACAGTGCGTCAGAGGCGTTTCTTTTCCTTTTTAGAGTGTAAACTTAAAAAAAAAGTCAGCAATACTTGTGTTACCCATTCCCTGCTTCCTTTGTATGCCCAGACCTCTTGAAATGAATGAGGAATGACTGGATCTCCATCCTGCAGATCCTCTGTACAGTGATATGTCTGAAGGGGAGGGTATTTTAGTTGGTCTGTGAAGTAAGCAAGCAATCCGTGTTAGAACTGCATGTCCTGTCTCCACAAGGCCACTCTAGGATATGGAAGAGAAGGAAATTGGCTTTTAGGTGACGTCACCTAAATCCTTGAACACATAGACCCTTGTTTTCTATTGCTCTCCTCCTTTTCAAACTATTTTCCTATCTACAGAAGCAATGTACTCCCCCCTGGAACACAGGTAAGACTAGAAGAGAATGTTCTCTCCTTCTTCCTCATCCCAATATCACCCCATAAAAACCTGTTAAAATATTTTATGGTGTGTGTTAGTGAGAGGGCTCCCTCCTGGTAATGAAGAAATGAATGGAAACTGCATTTCTGTACCCACCTGGAATTGATGCTAGAATTGACCGCGCCATTTCTCCTCTCACTTGTCGCCTCCATCTTGAGAACTAAGATCATAAATTCAGATATATGGAAGGCTGGAGATTTAACTTACTGGCATCGAGTATGGGGAGGAAGAAGGAGGGCCAAGGTTCAGGAATGGATGTGAACGTTAAACTCAGTTGGGAAAAAGGCATTGTGGCAGCAGTGCTGGAAGAGATGAAAAAAAATAATCTGTCACACTTTCTCTGCTGGCCTCTTCTGGAGTGAGGGGTCTTTCAGCCCATCTTGCTGGATTTGGTTATAGTTGGCATCGTGTTACCCATAATGGACCAACATTGAAACTTAGTTTTCAGAGCTCATGCTTTTTTGGAAATTGGTCTAATGTAATTACGTGTGTTCATGTGCCAATTTGTAATCTCTATCCATGATCTTTAAGCAAGGACATGGATCAGAGGTAATGAGCCACATAGTCATCATTCAGCCAGTGTCCTGAAAGCACTCTGTTCTACCAGGAGATAACATTTCCGTGGTGTCTTTTTAATGTGTTGTAAAGTACTGAGAAAAAGGGAGGGGGTGCTTCCTTGAATCCAATAGGACCTTCTAAAGGTATCAGTATGGTAGAAAAGTCATCGCTATAGTTTGTCCTTTTTTCCTCCATAACCCTGCTGGTGGAGTCACTTCTAGCTTATTATACTACAGGTTCTGGGGCCCTTGGGAGGCCACCATCTGGCTTCAAGCTTACACTTTTTTGTGGAGGGCATTTTCATTTTGTAGGAACTTCGGGTTGGCAAGAACATGCCCTTCTTCCCACCACAGTATCACATTACATTTTCCAAAACCTATCAGTCCATCCCTGTTCAGGTGGAAATCCTAGGGGGAGGAGTCACAAGCCCACCTACTGGCCAGAATAGAGTAAGCAAGAGAGATGATACCTTCTCATTTTTAAAGCTGATAATTGGGTGTGTTTTTTAGCTGTATGCTGCTACAATCCCCTGGTACTGAATGCCTACAGCTGCCATTGACTTCACAGGGAGGTGTAAGTTCTCTTGGAATATCAGGCCCTTGGCACAAAAGGGTGGCTTTGCTTCATGCTAGGTATGTTACTTTGAAATGCCCAACGTTTCACTGAAAGGACAGTAGTTCCAAGGAATGTAGACACATTGTTGCTATGGAACACAGCTGTGAAGGGTATTAGCAAACTCCTCTATGATATTGCTTTTGATAAACAGTGAGGTTACTAATAGTCAGAGATGATCCCTGCCCTAAAGAGCTTACGATCCAAGTTTAAGACCAGACGTGAACAGACAAAATGAACAAATGGAACTGTGAAGTTGGAGAGGGAGACTGGGCTAACAGTAATGCAAATGCGATTTCCCCTAGATTAGCTGTTGGCACACTTTGTAGATATTGAGGGCTTTCCCTGGTTCTATTCCTGTATTTATTTTGAGATAAATGAACATATTGGTAGTAGTGGTCCCAGCTAAGAGATGGAGCAGCAGGGGAAGGGCTGTTTAAGCCTACTACCATTGTATGGCAATAGAGAATTCAAAAATAATGTGCATAAATAAATGGAACATGAAAAAACACCCTTTAAAGGTACTGCTTCTGAATAGGTATACCAGTGCCTTACAAAGCCCATTTGTTTCAAGAATGTAAATTATTTGGACATGAGCTGTGTAGTGCAGTTTGTGAGTGCGTGTGAGTGAGGGAATGTGTGAGTGGGATTAGTGGGGAAGCAAATGCACCCTTTAATGTTAAGCTCCGTGTGTTGCGCTGATTATTGGACTGGCAATCACGCCTCTTTGTCTTATGCTTTTGTATGGTGCCTGTGGCATGGTGATCTTCAGTGCCTGTCATGTCTTAATTACATCACAGTCACCTGTTTGGAATAGCAGAGCAGGTGTGTGTGTTTGTGGAAGGAGGGAGGTCTCTCCCCAAACCCCTCACTATGCTGTTCCAGTGCAATTATCCATTTTATCTGGGCAAAAGGGCCTACAATTCACTTGTCGAACTCTAATGAGGCAGCACGGATGCTTTCAAGTCTGTAAAGAAAGGGGAATCCAGCTAGAATTGGCAACTTAATTCACCAAGCTGGCCTTGACAGACCTCATTAAGTTCCCGTGTATTCATTTCAGGCTAATGGCTGTCATGCTGACTGCTGTTTGATTTGCTATAATAGACTTTTATGGTTTTCCAATTTGCTAAAACGTGTTTGCCTGTGTCTGTGCCCCGCAGTGCTTCGGTAGTACATTAGTTAGGCACCCATGTGCATGCTACACTGACCTTCAGGGTTTGTTTTCTAAGATGCATTTTTTCACTGTGTTCTCCTTGCCCCTACTACAGAGAATCATAGAAACATAGGGCTGAAAGGGACCTTGAGCAGTCATCAAGTCCAGCCATTGTGTTGAGGCAGGCCCAAATATACCTAGACTATCCCTGATAGGTGCTTGTCCAGCTTGTTCATAAAAATCTCCAGTGACGGGGATTCCACAACCTCCCCATGAAGCCTGTTTCAGAGTTTAGCCAGCCTTATAGTTGGAAAGTCTGTCCTAATATCTAACCTAAATCTTCCTTGCTGCAGATCAAGCCCTTACTTCTTGTCCAACCTTCAATGGACATGGAGAACAACTGATCATTGTCGTCTTTTTAACAGCTCTGACCATATTTGAAGAAAGTTATCAGGTCCCCCTTCCGTTGTCGTTTTTCAGGACTAAATGTGCAGTTTTTTAACCATTCCTCATAGCTCAGGTTTTTATCATGTTTGCTGCTCTCCTCTGGACTCTCTCCAATTTGTCCAAAAATTCTGACTCCTAGAATTGGACACAGTACTCCTGATGAGATCTCACTAGTGCCAAGTAAAGCAGGAAAATTACCTTCTGTATTTTACGTACAACACTCCTGTTAATACATCCCAGAATGATATTAGCCTTTTTCGCAACTGTGTCACATTATTGACTCATATTCAGTTTGTGATCCTGTATTATCCCCAGATCCTTTTCAGCAATACTACTACCAATCAGTTATTCCCTTTATGTAGTTGTGCATTTGTTTTCCTTCCTAACTGTAGTACTTTTCACTTGTTTTTATTGAATTTCATCTTGTTGAATTCAGACCAATTATCCAATTTATCAAGATCATTTTGAATTCTAACCTTGTCCTCCAAAGTGTTTGCAACCCCTCCCACTTGAATAGTACCACCAACTCCAGGACTGACCCCTGTGGGATCCCACTAGATGTGTCATCCCAGTGAACCATTGATAACTACTCTTTGAGTATGGTCTTTCAACCAATTGTGCACTCACTTTAGAGAAATTTCATAATCTCTTCCTCCCCCCCCCTCTGTATTTCTGAACCTTTTCCAATTCTAAAATATCTTTTTTGAGATGGGATGACCACATCTGCATGCAGTATTCAAGATGTGGGCATACCTTGGATTTATATAGAGGCAATATGATATTTTCCGTCTTATTACCAGGGGCAGCTCTAAGCACCAGCAAAGCAAGCACGTGCTTGGGGCAGCCCATTTGCAGCGGCGGCAGGGATCCAGCATGGGAGCTGAGAACCAACAGGGGGCCCTGGGAGCTGTAGTTCCTTGGTTAGCTCCCTGCCTATAGAGCCAGCCCTGGAGCAGGGAAAGAACTACATTTCCCAGCATTCCCTTGGCCACTACCAACAGGAAAGAGGGGGAGGGAGTGAGGTAGCTGAGACCTCATGCTGCAGTGAATGGAGAGCTGCACTGTGAAGGTAGGGATAACATATTTTAACATTCAAAAAATAGGACACTCCACGGGGAGGGAGGGTAGCCCCACCCTGCCCCCATCCACACCCTCCGACAGCCCCCCACAGAAACCCCAACCCATCCAACCCCCCCTGTTCCTTGTCCCCTGATCACCCCCTCCCGGGACCCCTGCCCCTAACTGCCCCCCAGGATCCCACCCCCTATCTAAGCCTCCCTTCTCCTTGTCCCCAACTGCCCCCTCCTGAGACCCCCCCTCAACTTCCCCCCTAGGACCCCACCCCCTACCTGTCCCCTGATAAACCCCCAGGACTCCCATGCCTATCCAACCGCTGCCTGTCCCCTGACTGCCCCCCCAACCCCTGACCCATCTAACCCCCCCCTTCTCCCTGCCCCTGACTGCCCCCCCCCGCAAACCTCCACCCCATCCAACCCCCCAGTCCCCTTACCATGCCACTCAGACCAGCGTGTCTGGCTCCACGCAGCACCAGACACACTGCTGCATACATGCTGCCGTGCTCCCCCGCAGAGCCACAGCCCCCTCCCCCCCCGCACCTGCCTTCCAGATTTGAACACCTCAAAATTCAGGAGTGCTCAAGCTCAGTTTGGGCAGCTGTTACTTCATTTCTCCCAAATCAAATATACTGATCCACTGTAACTTGCTGTAGAAAAAGTAGAATAAAATTGAGCAAGAAATGCTTCCCAGTGGTTATTAGGACTGGAATTGCTATTTTCAACAGCCATTGCCTTTTTTGTTTGTTTGTTTGTTTAAAAGGAAGACAGTGATATTGCATTGGCAAATTCCCCATAGAAAGAAAGAGAGGAACAAAAGAATAATAAAGGCACCTCAACTTTTCCTCATTTATGTAGGACAGTCTTATAATATGCATCCAGATATCCTCCAGTCACACAAGCTGAAAATTGTTCCACTTTACTGCAGTTCTGTAACCATATGGGAACCAATCCTGTCTGTGTTCTGTTCACATCTAAAATTTCTGCTGAATGACTTGCCATGGGAGCGAGTTACCAGTGACCCAGGGCTGCGGCGGAAGGAGGGTGCAGGTGGGGGGGGGAGAGCCCAGGGCTGGGGCGGCAGGAGGTGTGTGTGTGTGGAGCAATGGTGAGGGGGAATGAGGGAGCCCAGAGCTGGGGCGGCAGGGGGTGTGGGTGGGGGGGAAGAGCCCAGGGCTGGGGCAGCAGGGGGGTCCGGCGAGGAGCCCAGGGCTGGGACTGGGGGCAGCCAAATTTTTTTTTGCTTGGGGCGGCAAAAAACCTAGAGCCGGCCCTGCTTATTACCTATCCTTTTCTTAATGATTCCCAACATTCTGTTCGCTTTTTTTGACCGCTGCTGCACATTGAGTGGATGTTTTCAGAGAACTATCCACAATGACTCCAAGATCTCTTTCTTTAATGGTAACAGCTAATTTAGACCCCATCATTTTATATGTATAGTTGGGATTGTGTTTTCCAGTGTGCATTACTTTGAATTTATTAACATTGAATTTCATCTACCATTTTCTTGCCCAGTCACTCAGTTTTGAGAGATACTCTTGTAGCTCTTCACAGTCTGCCTGGAACTTAACTATCTTGCGTAGTTTTGTATCATCTGCAAATTTTGCCACCTCACTGTTTACCCCTTTTTCCAGATCATTTATAAATATGTTGACTAGGACTGGGCCCAGTACAGACCCCTGAGGGACACCACTATTTACCTCTCTCCATTCTGAAAACTGACCATTTATTCCTACCCTTTGTTTCCTATCTTTTAACCAGTTACCAGTCTATGAGAGGACTTTCCGTCTTATCCCATGATTGCTTAATTTGCTTAAGAGCCTTTGGTGAGGGACTTTGTCAGAGGTCTTCCGAAAATCTAAATACATTATATCCACTGGATCCCCCTTGTTCACATGCCTGTTGACCCCCTCAAAGAATTCTAGTAGATAGGTGAGGCATGATTTCCCTTTACAAAAACTATGTTGACTCTTCCCCAACAAATTATGTTCATCTAAGTGTCTGACAGTTTTGTTGTTTGCTATAGTTTCAACCAGTTTGCCCAGTACTAAAATCAGGCTTACTGGCCTGTAATTGTCAGGATCACCTCTGAAGCCCTTTTTAAAAATTGGTGTCACATTAGCTATCCTCCAGTCATTTTGGTACAAGCCTGATTTAAATGATAGGTTACCGACCACAGTTAGTAGCCCAGAAATTTCACATTTGAGTTCTTTCAGAAATCTTGGGTGAATACCATCTGGTCCTGGTGACTTATTACTGTTTAGTTTATCAATTTGTTACACACCTCCTCTTATGACACCTCAATCTAGGACAGTTCCTCAGATTTGTCACCTAAAAAGAATGGCTCAGGTTTGGGAATCTCCCTCACATCCTCAACCTGGGGAAGACCGATGCAAAGAATTCATTTAGTTTCTCCACAATGGCCTTATCTTCCCAGAGTGCTCATTTAGCATCTCGATTGTCCAGTGGCCCCACTGATTGTTTAGCAGGTATCAGTCCTTTGTCCATCCCCTTCCATAAATCAAAATTCCTAGAGATTTTGGCAGAGTGTCTCAATGTTGCTAATGGTACCAGCCTCTGTGTGTGTGTGTGTGTGTGTGTGTGTGTGTGTGTGTGTGTGTGTGTGTGCATAAATTTATTGTGATGTCATGTGTGACCACAGCAAAGAATGTTCTGCTGCAGCATTCTTGCCTTGCGTTCAGTCTGCCAACTTGCTTGGTTGACAATGGCTGATGAACCAAGGAGCTACTGATAGACATGTACTAACCATCTGTCAACAACTTCTTGAATCAGCTATTTCCACAGGTTTTAGAAAAGAGGATGGGTTTTTACAAAAGGTAATCCCCAGATTAATTTCCTGCTCATTGGATCACACATTATAGGTTGGTGCCTCCTTGTCCTAGGGACTGGTGGGGGCTAGTATTGCAACAGTCAGTTCTCAACGTTCCATTTTGATTTGAATGTGGGCATCTTTCAGTTCTCCTTCTGCTTCGGGATTTTAAGTTCCTCGGAGGCAGATTTAGATTATTTTATCTTTCTGAAGACTAGTATGAGTCTGCTATATTCTGTTATATTTAACACATTGGATAATTTATAGAGTAATGTGTATTATTGGGTTACATCTTCTGGCATAAGACTGTCTTCTCGGTCACGCTTTAGGTGCCAGACTGCCACTTAGTACCTCAACCACCCATGAGATGACACACCAAAAGAAGTACCTGTAACTTGACAGGGCATATTAATTTATACTAGAGCTTGTTTACAGCACAAGAAGCTTCCACTGCATCTATAACCATCTGCCTATTGATCTGTGAGAGAGAGGAGCAGAGACCAATAAATCATCTCCAAATTTCTCTGCTGTTGGATTGAGCCATTCAGCTGCCAGTGCCTCTGGGCTACAGAATCTAAATATCTCTCATCCACTCCAAAGGGTATTTTGTGGGCAAAGGTTCTTTGACCTTTCCCTCCTGTTAGTATGGTGAGGAGGTAATGAGAAAACTCCTCTAAACATCAGATAGGTGGCATCATTTAGAAAACTGCCATCTTTGGCTTTGTAGCCCTGTGAATTTTGTCTGCAGCAGTTTAGCATATTAAAAAGCATCAGGCATAAACAGGTGTGTGTGTGTGTGTGTGGGTGTGTGTGGGTGTGTGTGGGTGTGTGTGTGTGTGTGTGTGTGTGTGTGTGTGTGTGTGTGTGGTGTGAGCCTGCGTGCATATGTGGTTTCAAGTAAACTGCCCCCCACAACACACACAAGTATCTGCATTGTAAGTAGCAAGTCTTTCCGCTATCAACTTGCTAGTCTGTATTCTAGCCTTTGCTCTACAGACCTCTTTGCAGACTTGAACCATCTAATGTATCTGTCTCATTCAAAGCAAATAAATAAGAACAAACTCCAGTATGAGACAGGGCTGGAAGAAAAGGAAAACTCTAGCCTGCTTTTATAGATAGAAACATAGACAAAGGAAGTTTCTGCAAAGCAGAGTCCTGCCTCTGCAGCCACAGTCCATCTTGTCAGTGTTGTATCCCCTGACCGTGGTTTTGATTGTCATTTATTTTATTTGGGAATGTAGTGGAGATACAATCACTTGCCATTTACAGCAGTTATTTCTGTTCTAGCAAAAGCCTCTGGGAATGAGACTTCACAAGTCTGGGGTTACCATTTTCATTTTTAATGTGTTGATGCTGCTGAAGCAGCATTCTCTCTCTCTCTCTCTCTTTTAAATTGGGTGGAAAGGTGTGCTGCTGCCCAGAGTGGGGGCTGCAGGAAAGGGTCGTCATCACACTGCCTTACCTGGAATGCAATCGTGGTAGGAGAGGGTGGGGAGCAAAAAAGCCAAAGCCCCAGATGTAATTAAAATGATTATTTTGTTTTAATGGTAATCATGTTAGTAATTACATCTGTTTCCCAGCCGATCCTGCCCAGGAGTCTTTGGAGACCCATACAATTCTATTGCAATGGCTACAAGGCCTGATGCTGTGAATATGAAGCAGTTGGAATGAGTGTGAACTTCTAGTTCAGACACATTAGTAATTCTCTTACATACTCCAGGCCATCTTTGATTATTTTTTTCTTTAAATAAAAAACCTTTAAATTGAAGGAGATGACAAAGCTCTGATAGGACAGAGATTCCTGCTACTCTGTAGAGCTGTCAGTAATCAGTGCTGGCCGTTTTCCTTTCTTTTCTTTTTTTATCCCTGCTTGCCGCCTTCTTCTCTATCCACTCTTTTGCCTCTGTGTGTTTTTTAGAGCTGCATGAATAATTGGCAGTGAATAATTTATCTGGCAAATCTATCCTCCTCCTCTTGGTCCAGCCCCCCTCACAGGATACCTGTAAACAGATCAAGATTTCCTTAGATGTACTTAATATGCAAAATTATCTGACGGAGGTTTTTAAAACTTTCTAGATTGATCACAAACAGTGCTGTGGAATATTCACTATTCAGACTGTGTTGGTTAATTGCGATTGGTCAGAAATCACATTGTTCTGTTTCTGGGATTGGTATGCAAGCACTTCCAGCACAAATACTCTCTTATGTGAATGTAAACTTTGGTTTATTCAATTACTCATCTTGTAACTTTGTAATTCACTTTCTGCAAACATCAATCCCAGTAACACTCAGTGGCACAAATGTCCATGGGATGTGAACACCAAAGAAGGATGCAAGCATAGCCTGAGAGAATGAGTTTAAACATTCAAAAGAATAGTCATTGGAAAATAGTTTTTGTAGAATCCACCTGTGACGGTGCCCCCCCATAAGGCTTTATGAAATATGCTTATGAATGTATGTATGACATAACTAGAATATGTTTTATGCTACATGTGCCATGTAACATATCTATGTAAAGGTTATGATCTACTGAATACATTCTTCCTATTTGTATGCATGTATCATTTTTGTACTTGAAGTTAGGAATTTTGGCTGTCTACTTGTTTGATAGCCTTAGTAAAGCATTTGGCCAGCAGATTAAGTGCCCAATCAAGAACCACTTAAGCCAACAATGAACTTGGAGATGCCAATTCACATCGGAGATTTCCCAGGAATGTGGCTTGGCTGGTAAGAAACTCAGTCGTGCATGGACATGTGACTTGCCCATGTGACTCCAAAACTCCATCTTGGAGCTGAACTTTGCATAGGAGCGGGGGCGGGGGGGTCTCCACCCATAAGAGACAGTCTACTTAAACCCCTGGGAGACTCCTCCATTTTGTTTTCATCTGGCTAAAGAGAGAGACTCTCCGCCCCCAAGGATACCTGAAAGAAACTGGAACAAAGGACAGTAACTACAGGGGATGTGAGTGATTGATTGCTGGACCCAGACTAGCAGGAGACTAGTCTGTAAAAGGAAGCTTACTGGAACTGGTGAGGTTATATCTGTATTCAGTTTTCTTAAACCTAGACTTGCGGGTTCTATTTTATTTTACATGGTAATTCACTTTGTTCTGTCTGTTACTACTTGGAACCACTTAAATCCTACTTTCTGTATTTAATAAAATTACTTTTTACTTATTAATTAACCCAGAGTATGTATTAATACCTGTGGGGAGTGGGGGGGAACAGCTGTGCATATCTCTCGATCAGCGTTATAGAGGGCGAACTATTTGAGTTTACCCTGTATACGCTTTATACACAGTAAAATGGATTTATTTGGGGTTTGGACCCCATTGGGAGTTGGACATCTGAGTGTTAAAGACAGGAACACTTCTGTAAGTTGCTTTCAGTTAAGCCTACAGCTGTTAGGGGATGTGATTCAGACCTGGGTCTGGGTTTGCAGTAGGCTAACAGGTCTGGCTCAAACCAGGCAGGGCACTGAAGTCCTAAGCTGCCAGGGCAGGAAAGCAGGGGCAGAAGTAGTTTTGGCACATCAGTTGGTACAACCTGTCACACCCAGGACCAGCTCTAGGCACCAGCAAAGCAAGTTTTTTTTTTTTTTGCTTGGAGTGGCAAAAAACCCAGAGCCGGCCCTGGTCACCCCACCCAACTCTAGCATATTATTTAAAATATAATAATAATCCCTGCTCAATCACATGGGGATTTAAAAGCCCAAAGATGAGGGAAAGACATTTGTTCACTGGTCAGGCAAATGAATCTCTCTGTTTTGATGTCACTTTCTTTATGAGAGAGTGAATTTAGTTCTGGTAATAAGTGCCAGAGTGATAGCCCTAAAAATTGATTTCCTCCATGACAGCATGTTCTTCAACCTTGACCTAGTGCTGAGATGGGAGGCCTGTTGGTTTACTACTGAGATTACAGTTGCACTGTTGTCTTGTTTGGGTATGGACACCTCTCTCCTAGGAACTAAACTGAGCCGTTTGGTTCATTTTACACATAAGCTACTGATCAGGGGCTGGAAGGTGATAACTTTTGGACTTCAGAACTAGTGCCATCCTGCTGAAAGAGCTTGTATCCCTTCACGAGCCCCTGTACCATGCCCAGACCCTTGGTGGTCTAGAGACTTGCTGAATTCTCGTATCATTAGATCTGTTGTGTCCTATAACGTACTGAGATCCTGTACCACTAGAAATTCCAGGTTCAAAAGTTCTGTGACTTGCTAACATTATTGACCAAAAATGTTTCCTCATTGTTGCCTTTAAATGTTGTTTGAATTTTTAGTGCACATGGAAATGAGGAACTGCATTAGCTGGACGTGCTCTATGCAGGCTTTAGTTGTGACAGCACTTTTTAATCCTGGCCTGCAATTCTTCATACTATTTTAGTTCTAGGAATTCTCAGAGCTCTGCAAAAATAGTTCAGTTCTGACCTGCAACACCTCATCACTGTTACTTCAGTCATAAATCTCTCTTTAGCAGAGACTGCCAGTTATTCCAAAATTTGTCACTGTGAAATGTTTTTGGGATGCAAACATGGGAAAAACTATAATTTGAGAGGATAATTCTGAGTAATAAATACTAGAAAGTAGGACAGTTTGGAGTTTTATAAACTTTACACAGAGAGATATTTGCACAGGTTGTTACGGAATCTTTATACAGCACACAGTCTGACACATTGAAAGTCCCAGAGAGGGCTGGAAGAAATCTGATTGCATGCAGAAATCTAGGGAGATCAGTCAATAGCTCTTGTTCCTTGTGATGGGCTGTTCACCCCACACCAACCCTGAAGGGGTTAGGGTGGTTCACAAAGGGCCAATTAACCTTACAGGCTGCACCTATGAAGGGTGGGGGGAAGTC
Source organism: Trachemys scripta elegans (assembly GCF_013100865.1). Taxonomy (NCBI): domain Eukaryota; kingdom Metazoa; phylum Chordata; order Testudines; family Emydidae; genus Trachemys; species Trachemys scripta. The sequence continues at coordinate 84,393,029 of NC_048304.1, read as the reverse complement.
AGGCTTGATTGATAAAGTTAATTGATGATGAAACCCAGATGGGCAAGGGCTGGCTGAGCTTGTATAAAGCCAGGAAGTTTGCAGCAGAAAGGGTCTGTCTGGAAAGAGTCTGCAATCACTCACTTGATACAGACAGATGGATAGGAATAAACCCAAGGGGGAGCAAAATTCCTGAAATCCTAGCTCTGTGGGAAGGGTTTTCTCAGAGGAGTTTCGGGGAAGAAAGCCTGTGGAAGGCAGAGTAGGAAAAAGCAGCAAGGTTTGAGACTGTTTTAGACTTGGTTGCTTCTGATCAGGTCCCAGGACTAGAACCCAAAGTAGCGGGTGTGCCTGACTTCCTTTACCAGCCACTGAGAAAGTGGCACAGACCAGGAAATGCCAAGGAGGATTGCTTGGAATGGTATGCAGACACTTGGTCCGGAGGGACTTTGATACCCCAGACGGGAAAACTATATATTGACTAGGCTGGAAGGCTGAGTCAAAAACAGAAAGCACCCCGAGTCCTGGAGAGTGAGAGGGCCGTGGAGCAAGCAAGAATTGGAAGGAGGTGCTCGACCGGATGAGGGCTGAAATATTTGTGAGCTGCCAGTGCTGTGGTGCTTGCTCATTGAAGCTACTTGTACTGCTGTGTGGGAACTTTAAGAGTGCAGTCAGCAGAGCTTCCCTGTTGGGCCAGAGATGAAAGTAATAGAACATCCTCTAGGAAGATGCTGGAGCCCACTAGACCTCCCCATCCCCAGTGCACACTCTAGATATGAATGTCTTACATGGACCTTAAGCATAACAGTTTGTGCTGCCCCATACACCCACATCTAGAGTCCCTGGGCTTGAGTGCTGAACTCTTATGTTAGTTTTATGCTGGTGAAACATGAACAAGTCCAGTGTGCTTACTCTGGAATAAAGCCCACATAGTGAAGTGAAGGGTAAGACTCTCTAAATTGGATTCAAACTGCTGTCAGGGGGAGAGTCCTTCAACCTAACTACTGCTCCCTTCCAACTCACAGATTTAATTTCTAAAATTTTCCTGACAGTCCTGGTAGGCATAATAACCTCTGCTTTGTAGTTCATATTCATGGCTGACTCCTTTTTTGATATTGTCTGATTCCCCTGACACTGCTGTTTTTTGACACTCTAGGCGATTGTCCACACCATCCATAGACTGGCCGTAAAGCTCTGTTAGGCAGAATGAGCCTAAAGGAGGCATTGTCTTTAGATGATTTACAGTGAGCGTCTATAGTGTTAGGCGAATAGTTTACTATGTCTGAGGTGTGTGGACTGTATGTGAGAGAGCAAACTGGGAGCTGTGTGCACACAGTGTCAGGACAAGGAGTTTATTTAGATTTTAGTACCTTCAAACCCTCTAGAAAATGCTATTGGTTTGTAAAGTGTCTGTTTGTTAGTCTTAGTTTTGTGATTGCTGCTGTCAAGGCTGCTTCCCGACTCTGAACTTTAGGGTACAAATGTGGGGGCCTGCATAAAAACTTCTAAGCTTAACTACCAGCTTAGATCTGGTCCGTTGCCACCACTCCCAAAGCTAATTCCCTTCCCTGGGTAGCCTTGAGAGACTCTTCACCAATTCCCTGGTGAATACAGATCCAAATCCCTTGGATCTTAAAACAAGGAGAAATTAACCATCCCCCCTCCTTCCTCCCACCAACTCCTGGTGGATCAAGATCCAACCCCCTTGGATCTAAAAACAAGGAAAAATCAATCAGGTTCTTAAAAAGAAGGCTTTTAATTAAAGAAAAAGGTAAAAATCATCTCTGTAAAATCAGGATGGAAAAATAACTTTACAGGGTAATCAAACTTAAAGAGCTCAGAGGACCCCCCTCTAGCCTTAGGTTCAAAGTACAGCAAACAGAGATAAACACTCTAGCAAAAGGTACATTTACAAGTTGAGAAAACAAAGATAAACTAACACGCCTTGCCTGGCTGTTTACTTACAAGTTTGAAATATGAAAGACTTGTTCAGAAAGATTTGGAGAACCTGGATTGATGTCTGGTCCCTCTCAGTCCCAAGAGCAAACAACTTCCCAAACAAAGAGCACAAACAAAAGCCTTCCCCTCCCTCCCCGCAAGATTTGAAAGTATCTTGTCCCCACTTGTGCTCACAGGAACTCCACATTGTGACATGTCCCCATTTCACAGAAGTGTAACAATCCCCTGCAGCAAGTGAATGTTAGACATTTCCAGTGCCATGTCCCATCCATTCAGAATGTGTGTGAACTTTAGACATATCATGGGCTTAGATTTGAGTATTTTGTTTACATCATTGTAAGGCCTTGGTGCTTTTTTTTTATTCTATACTATATACTGCTGCTGTGTTGTTTTTAATTTGTATTTATTTTTGCTGTGTTTAAATTCCAGCCCCTATTAGCTCTGACAGGTTAATTTGTTGGCAAAACCACAAGATATAGATCTACATCTTTTCTCACAGACATTTGAAGAGCTGGTCACAATAGGCTCACTTTGATCTGTTTCTTTGGGCACCAAGCTCCTTCCTAGCTGATGGAATGGTAATAATTTGTTTGATTTCTTAGCAACCTTTAATTACTTCCCAACTTTGTACAGCAAACAAGTGGCAGTGTGAGGCATGCAGTGAGAAGGATGTTCTTTCCTTTAATAATCTTAAATGGAAGCATAATGTCCATCTGTAAAAAAAACCATCTCTCAACTAGATAAGGTCTTTGAGAAGGTTTCATTTGATTTGTAATCACTAGGTAGAATATAATATCCCAGAAAAAGCAACATTCATAGCTCCCCTCACCCTGCCAGCTTGTGTGTGATTCATGGAGACTGGTCAATTTCTGTACTGCCCTGATTGTTTGAACACTAAAATGTGTCTTTACATTAGAAAAATTGTAAAAGTCAGAGTTCTGCCAGTAGAGGCAAGGCAAGGTCCCTTTCATAGGTTATTGAGAGACTGTGCTATTGACCACATCCTATCCCCACTTCGCCAGCTCTCATGTGCGCACACACAGACACTGAAAAAAAGAGCAAACAGAATCCAGCAAGTGTAAATAGGGAGCACGGAACCTGAATAACGCAGAAATCAGCAGGCTGAGTTTACTCTGACGTACCTCTAGGGTGACCAGATGTCCCGATTTTATAGGGACAGTCCCGATATTTGGGGTTTTGGCCCAAAGGATTCTGCACTGTTCTTGTCAGACATATGTGCACACGATCAGTTTGCAGTAGGATCCAAATGTCAAAAACTTTGAAGTGGGTAAGTAGTTTATTAAAAATGTGGTGAATTGTGCTACACAGAGAAAAGAATAAATGGGAGGGGGGTTAGTGATGGGGATGGATACTGGAGGGCAGGAAGATCTTTCACAAGATTCAGAGGTTATCAGATATCCCTGCTCCATCACTCAAATCCTGATGTCTGTATAAGAAGCTCTGGCAAGGTAGAGTGCCTGGTAAGCCTGAGAATTTCCGGACCCTGTATATTGTTGCCATATAGGTTTTCTTGTCTCTCTTGGTGGTACATGCTCTAATAAATCATAGCAAAACCTTCAAAACCTTTCTGGAAACTTACTCCTCCCTGAATGAGCTATTTCCTCAAAATCAGAGGGTAAAAATTCTCCACCTCTGGGAGTCCTGCCATTTGTCCCAGTTCACTGGCATATACGAGATCCTGACTCTTTAAAACATGTGCCCATGAAGTGAAATGAGAAATGCAACAGAAACTACTGGGGCGGAAAACTCCAAATGGCGTGGAAGTAATGTCTAAAGTGCGCTGGAGATTACAGTCATTTCCACGAGACAACGCTTTGACTGTGTGGGGAGGGATACTGCAGCAAAAGAGGAGGGGAAAACAACCTAAAAATTAAAAATAATCATTCCATTCCAACCAACGTAATTCCCCTGGGGTGGACATAGGGGGACAGAGAAAGGTAGAAAGGGGAGAAAATGGCAGATTTGGATGTCAAGGAGAGGAGTATGTGGGGCAGCAGATAATTCTATGCATCTGCAGTGAAGCTGTCATCTTGGAAAAATAAGATTCCTAGAGCCAAAGGAATCATTTCAGGGCAGAATAAGAAAAACTATACCCAGAAGAATTCTTCAAACAATGCATACCTGAAAGAGAGAGGGGAAAGGTGAGAGCTGAACCTGGATAAACAGGCAGTCATCCCTCTAGCATTAGAATAGTGAGGATAAACACACTTTCCAAGCCCCCTCATCCCCAGTACATATATACTCCATATTAATCATTGCACATAAAGCTAGCCCCAATTCCTCCCTCTTATTGGCTTCTAAAGCTGTGACAATGTCTTCTTCTCCACATAATCTTCTTAGACATTGCTCATGACTCTGAACACTTTTGTTTTTGGGGGGTTGCAGTAAGCAAGAGGGGGGGAAAAAGTAGTAGGACGTTAACAAACACTAAAAGTCACCCAAAGAATAGCTCCTTTCAGTTCCCGGGAAAAACAATGCCTGTCTTTTCAAGACCCACCTGAATTCATGGGAAACCTGTGAGCTTGGCATTACCACTTATTTCTGGCAATGGTGGCTTCTCAGCAGCCCTCAGCCCAATTGGAAGCAAAGCATTCTTTTTAAGACCTTGGTTTTGGAGCCTGGTGATAGCCTGTGGTATTGACACTTTCTATGAGTGAATACAGACTAGTTCAAGCCCATGATGTTGCAGACCACACAGCACCAAGGAAGACTTATTTAGTCTAGAAAAGGCTAGAGATGGAGCGACTAAGTAATGGAGAAGTGCTGTTGGCTATTAGTTTTGGTTTTACATTTTTGCTCTGCACCGTTTATAACATGCTCCTAGTAGCTTGAAAAATGAAATATCTTTTGCTACCAGTTGCCCTTTTCTTCTAATCAGTAAACATTGATTCCTTGCACTGAAGTTTCGAACGGAATAGAAATGACATGGTTCCTCTTTGTTTACTTCTCTTTTTGTGTATTGGCATCAGCATTTAGGTCCGTAGGTGTGTGGCTTCTGCTGGAAATAGGTTTGCTTGTTAACGGTTTGTTGCAAATCAGGCAGCAGGGGGAGCTCGCATGGAGTAACTACATGGTGTTACATCAAAGAATATTACAAAAAAAAAATATCTTTTGCCTGTTATATGATTTATTCTAACAGAAACAGATACTTTGGGGATATCTTTTCAGGCTTGGAGCCTAGATTGGTTGCACACAATATGCGTGTGCATACACTCTGACACAGGACTCTGTGAATGAAACAGACACTTGGGTATGGAGATCAATACCTGGTCTGTGTACATGCAGATATATGGTTGTCATGGGTCTGTATTTTGCAGGCATAACTTAGGTACCAAGTTTTGAACATTTAACCTTTGAATGTCAAGGACACTTGAAACCATTATTATTAGGTAGATCAAATTTGGGACCAAATTGCTTTGAGTGCCCATTCAGCATGCTTTACAGAAGATCCACCACCACTTCTTAAATATGCACCCATCTCCTTTTAAAGATTTATGTAGTGGTGATCTTCCTTGGGCAAGAGGAGCAAGATGACTCCTTTTCATCAGCATCCCACCTATAAGGGGAAGGAGATTTATTTCAGCACAGCAGCAGGTGATCCCCATCGTTTCCAGGGTGAAGTATGATTGATTGTGTGGCGCTCCCATTTGGCTGGCTAAAAAGATGGCGGTCTGACCTGAAAACCAAACCTTGAACTAGATTTGCTTGGGCCTGCCACTCTGTAACACATTTTTACTTAAACTATTGATTTTGTTTTTTAACACTCCACCTTCTGCTACTCATCCCTTCAATATTCCCAATATCTAGAGTTCTACCCCTTTAATTATGAATTCTGTGCACATATGTACAGTGCCTTCCATCTTAGGATATCAAAGCTCTTTACAAATATTAATTAATTGAGCCTCACAACAGTCTTTTGAGGTGGGTACATATTATCCCCATTATATAGATAGGGAAGTTGAGGCACAGTGAAGTTAAGGCCAAAAACTTCTAAGGCACCTATAATTTCAGGGTGCCATAATTCTTAGGTGTCTGACTTGAGATACTTTCCTCACTTTCAGTGGGGCTAAGCACTCACAACTTAAATTCACTTTAATCAGAGTTGTGGTGAAAATCAGACTGTGGATCTTTCTGGTAGAGCACCTAAAATTAGAAGTCACATTTGAAAATGTTTGACCTTTAGCCTTGGAGATGCCAGTCTTGTATGTCCATTTCTCACAAATGTGAAACTGTCCTCAGTGATCGTGTTCACAAATGTCCTCTCACAAATTTCACAGTCACAAGGTTCTGTCCTTCATTTACTGCCCAGTTCAATCCTGGCTTGTTTACGTCTCATTTTGCTGAATAATTTGCTGCCTGCACTTAAGGATGAGTAGTCCTGTAATGATATTCAGCATCACATGAATACTGGGCCAAATCTCAAACAGAACCTGGACTTAGAAGCAGAAAACATTTTTTAGACTGGGTTCTTTAGATTTCATCTGCCTAGTCTCATCTTATCCGCTCTACACCCCCAGCCCAGTTCTTGCAGCCTTCTCTAGTTTGTGATTCCCTATGCCTCACCTTGCTCACCCTTTACTTCTTGGCCTGCTTCACTTTTACACCCAACTCATCTGTCCTTCCTATTTATAACTAATTAAATAAAAATGACAATGTCAGTTAGTGCCCAGACCAAACCAAAGTGACTGTTCAAGCTTTACCTAAAGTGGGTTGGATCTAAGTGCAGGTATTTTGTTTCCTACAAGAAGGCCTGTCTTCATATCACCCCATCCGTGGCTTCAAGAAAATTTGATGCTGAGCAGCAGTGCACACACCTCTTTGATCATCTCAGTGCTGTGGTGCTGATCTCAGACCCATTCCCTTCCGAGCAACAGAACTGGGCAAATGTGCAGTAAATGAGCTTTGTAAATATGCTTTTTCAGTTCTCTTTTTCCCCTGTCTCTTTGCTCCTGCTGTGTCTCTGCCACTCTGCCTTGCTCTCCAAATGTCAGACTCTCTTCTTATTTTTCAGCTCCAGTGGTTCCCATTCTATTGGCTCAGTCACCAGCACCAGCTCTCTCTCCCTTTTGGCTTTTTGATATTAGTTTAATAATACACAATGGGCTTTAAAGGTAGCCTCCCACAAAAAAAAAAAATCTGGACAAATGCTATAAGCGAGAGAGAGTCAAGAAACCAAAAAAGTGCACCTGCACACAAGCTTTGTGTTTTAATACAATCCAAATAACTGCAGACAGGATTAATCTGTCCTGGTGACATGGGCAGAAGACGAGAGAAGAGGAGCTGTGCCCCTAGTTTATTGCCATTGAAACATCCATTATGCCATGTTGAGGTGGTGATGGGTTTTTGACTGTAACTTGCAAAATCAGATCACAGAATGGTATTTGGTCCTTTCTGTGTCAGGTGCTTCTGTTCCTTCCTCTCAGATGGCATTGGGCAGCACTTCGTGGTCTGTAGATTGAAGGCTCTGCTTCTGGAGGTGGAACAGAAGCAGAGGGATTGTAATCTGTGGGAACTCTGTAGGACCTACTGCAAGGATAGTATAAAATGCTGTTGTAAATCAAACTGTGAGGGAAGCATGGGAGCTAGGGAAGAGAAGCAGAGGTGTAATTAAGTTGGCCAACTTCTGTTCAGTCAGTGTATGAGTGACTTTTGCCACCAGAACATACTTGCATGCATACTCCATATTGATAGTGCTCGAGCCTAGACATACTATGTCTAGCTTAAGCCAGTGTTACCATGAGCACTAAATTGACTCTCAGATTTAGGAAGAGAATAAGTGTTGGTAATGAATATGCTGATAAACCTATCAGATTAGTGACTCCAGTTCCTGTTTCTCTGCCAGAGTAGACAATGTGCTAGTAGAAAACACTTGTGTCTTTCTGTTAGGGGCAGGTCCAGGATGAAACCCCAGGATCCAAGCCCCTCTGAACTTTGGAAAAGTGTGGCTCCAGAGCAGAATTTTGCAGCTTGGGCCTATCTCTGTTTCATACCATGGCTTGGAATAAGTGAACAAACTGAATGGCTAACAAAAATTCTGATCTGTGTAATTGTGAGATCGAAGCCCAACGTGGGGCAGGAACTACTGAGCCAACACATAAAAATAACTATTGTATATGCTAAAGACACATGGCCAGATGTGCAGTTACAGAGTCTCATTTGCTCTCATGTCTCCCTGGAGTGAATGTTACCCACCCCGAGAACTGCATGCCAGTCCTTATTTCTGAAGATTGGTCAAGGGAGAGCAAGACTATTAAAGCATAAAGCTGTTCCAGTGCAGTGGTTAGTTTATAGTCCGTGAAGTGTCTGCCCCAGTTTGCAGTTTGCTGGGAGGCTGGGAGGACAGGTGGCTATTCTTTTGCTATGTATATTTTATGCATTTGATGAGGGTGATTTTGTAAAAAGGCTGCTACCCCTATTAATGAATTCCCAAGGCAATAGGAGATCCAGGGCCACCCAGAGGATTCAGGGGGCCTGGGGCAAAGCAATTTCGGGGGCCCCTTCAATTAAAAAAAAAAGTTGCAATACTATAGTAACATGTATTTGGAAATGTAAAAATTAACTAGTGAAATACATTCAAAAATTAATTTGTAATAATTTGAAAATACACTAAATACATTATTTAAAAACATTAAATGCTTTAATGGTATGTATACATTTGCAATTACATAATGGGCTGTTGCTGGGTGATGGTGATGGTTGGTACCAATGAGCTGTCGCTGCCGGGGGTGGTGCTGCTGTTGCCTAGGGCTGGGTGGGGAGCTGGGCTCTGGGTTGCGGGGTGCCTGGCTCACAGGGGACTCAGGGCTGTGGGGAGATGGGGGTCAGGGGGGTGTTTGGCTCACAAGGGCTGGGCTCAGGGCTGTGGGGAGATGGGGTCAGGGGGGTGTCCAGCTCAGAGGGGCTGGGCTTGGAGCTGGGGGTCAGGGCTGTGGGGGGGGATGGGGTCGGGGGGGTGTCCAGCTCAGAGGGGCTGGGCTCGGATCTGGGGGTCAGGGCTGTGGGGGATGGGGTCAGGGGGGTGCCAGGCCCCTTACCATGCTGCTTACCCCCTCTCCTGGAGCCTCAGTACACCGTGTCCAGCGCTGCAGCGGCGTGGTGTTTCCAGTGGGGCCTGAGCTCCTGCCGCTTGGCCGCAGCTCGCAGCCCCGCTCCCTTACCAGCTGAGACGCCAGGGGATGGGGAAAGACGGAGGCGGAGGGAGCCCTAAAAGCACAAGCTATCTTTAACTGCCCTGCAAATTCTACATTTTTCAACCAGCTCGCATCCCTAAGGCTAGTCACACTGGGCACGAATCCTTGTCGTATACTGCTCCTTACGCAGGCTTGTATTTGACCTAGTGTATGTTTTTCATAAGGACACTTGAAGCTGCCGGTAGGGGGTTAGCATTCATTTTGAAGATGGCAGATCCATTTCCTAGTTGTTCTCTACTTTTCTGAAGCTTTGCCAAGGAGTGAAGGGTCCATGGTGTGTTGGGTTTCCTGGCCAACCCCTTCTGCAAAGGTCTGCACAGTAGAGCATGACTGGCTGTGTCCTGCTGGAGGGAGCATTCTTGAAATATCCCAGCTGGGGATATAAATCTCTCTGGGATATACGTCCTGTTTGGTGTCAGACACGTTACCAATACAATGGGGATAGCGCCTCCTCCTGGCCCCAATCACATGACTTTAACACGGGTTTCTAGAACCTGGTTCTCCCTAGATGGGGTTGGGGTCAGGTGGAGGAGCAAAGGCTGAAGTGTAAGTGAAATGATTGTATTCTGGGGTCCCCCTGGGGAAGGACAGCCAGGGGGTGGAAGGGAAGAGAAGGGGGAAACTGAGGCAAGTTGGGTAGAAGAGAGGGCAAACAAATATCTCAAGGCCAGGAAGCAGGCTTGGCAAGCAGCGAGGTCTATTAGTCACGTCCATTCTGCACGTTTGCGCTTCAGGCTGGGCTGCGGCAGACATGCTTTTTTTGTTTTTGGTTAAAAAGCCTCATCGGAGCGTTATGGAATTGGAATGTGAAGGGTAATTGAGCTGAAAGTCATTCTCTTCCTGCAGTCGGCGCGATAGGAGTGATTGAAGCTCCCTCAAACGCCAGCCTGGGAATCCTGATGGAAGAGCGCGTGGCAGCTGGAGAAGAGGGGGAAGGGAGGAGTAGGAGCTAGGGAGAGGAAAGCACAGTTCTCTCCTGTATAGTGACTGTCTCCAGTTCATAACTGCAGAATGCCACCCAGGGTTTTATTTTCCAGTCTGTCCTGTCCCCCGAGGTCATGCTGAGTCCCTGTACCCCAAGCTTTTAGTTGCACAAGAGATGATCTTTAAGGGAACAGAATTTGGGAGAAGCTGGGTTAGTGACAAATGAAAGTTTTGTGTGTAATAAGCACACAAAGGTAAATAGACTCCCTGGACTGTAATCTCCATTTCTGCAGCCACAAGCTTCACAACACTTGAATTAGTCCCTTCTCCTGTCACTGCATCTTCCTTTGTTCTCTTTTCGGTGATGGTGTCATTGGTTCATGATTAAACCCTCCTGTTGTATCCTGTCACCATTTCCAGAGCCTCCCCTTGACATCCTAGTGCTGGTCACACATCCCTTAGGCCATGTACATTCTGTAAAAGGCTGCATAACATTGACTAGATCAGCCAGATGCATTATATTTTAAATGATTGGAAGGGCTGGAAAAAAAGATGGAATCTGACTGGCTAGGATAGGTGCTGTTATTGGGTATAACTGGTTGAGAATGAATGTGGTAGTCCCGTTCCCTGCCTTTAATGCAGGTGAGTCACACTCTGCAGCAAATGAGCTTACACAGCTACCGGCATTATGTCAGAGGAGGGGGGTTAGCAGAAAATTCCTGTCCTTCAAGCCCACCCACTGACATGCAAATGCTTGGTATGACTGTGCACCTTGCCAGGTGTTATTGATTGCAAAACAGGCTGAGTTAAATGTGTCTCATTAATATTTGTTTTGGTCCCTTCCCTAAACTCCGATGTGTGGAGAAGATGCTTCTTATCTCTCTCTTGCAGGTTTTCTTTCTAGAGGATTCCACTTGCTGGTGACAAGCCCGGTCTTTGTAACAGTTGGGCCACTTTCCCTGATTTCAGAAGGAAGAGTGAGCTTGAGAAGCTGACACAAAATCACAGAAATTCAGTTGAAAGACTGTTAAGGCTATTTTTTAAAAGCAGCGTTCAATAATGTGCAGCTGAAATATTGATTGCCTTGCTCGGTGAGATTAATCAATCTATCAAAATAGACAATTTGCATGTGCAGTGAACTTGGGGTAAACTTTTGAATCATCATCTTCTTAGCATATGCACAGTGTGCCTCAGGTGGCACGTGATCAGGATCCATCACCCAATGTGGTCTGCTGGTTGGATCATTAGCTTGCCCGGGCCAGGTACTGATGTGGAGTGCAACATGAATACTGATCCATGCCCACCAACTTTTGAATGTATGTGCATGAGCTGGATAGTGGGATAGCTGATTACTCAGTGATTATCTTTGGGTCTGACTTTTTAGACCTGCAGACAGCATTAAGGATTTTGATATCCTATGGTCATCCATTTTCTATCTTTTCTTGTGCCATGGCCAGGCCACTGTCACTTCTAGTCTACAAAATATCCCTTTAGTTTGTTTTCATTCATTTTTGTTCTCCTACTGTATCTATCTGCAGGAGGCTCAGTTGACCTTTTTACATACTTTGATGGCCACTGGCTAGCTCCCATTCTATCTTTCTGGTGAGGTCCTTGTCATAGTTACTGAGGTAACTGCACTTCTGACCCCTTTGTGGCCTCCTTTAGGGCACCTGCCAAAGTCTCAGGTCTCTGGCCATCACTTTCTTGGGGCGGGAACCTGTGTTCTTCTCCCTCCAGACTGGGGGGATCCAAGCTGCAATTCTTCCTGCCATTAATTCACTTTGCTCACCTTGGCAGGCCTGACTTGAGTTCAGTCCCTGTAGTCCTGTTTTTTCCTGGGCAGTGGGCAATAACAGGGTTAACCAGTGACCAGCCAGCCTTCACAAAGCAGAATACCATTTATTCAGAACAAAAACATTGCAGAGAAAACATCATAAAACAAGAAACAGCTGATACACATGTTCACCAGGTTGTATCTGTCTACCACATAGGGACCTCGTGGGTTTCAAAATACCTCAGGCCCTTTCTGCAGAGTCTGACCCTGTAGTCAGAGTCTCATGTCAGCTCTTGCATCAGGTGAGAGCAACCCTATCTCCTGTGTCAGGCTAGTCACTTTTTACAGCTTTTCAGTCCTTTGCCAAGTTTCTCTAACCAGGTAAAACTAGTCTGTGCAATTTCCCCCAGCTGAATGATGCTTCTCCAGACTTGTTTACCTGTCTAGGGACTTAATTAATTATCCCCCCAGTCCATACAGACACACATAACACTTTTATCAAGTTGATGCAATGATCTTTGGATATTCTGTGATTCTCAAGTTCATTCACGGGTACTGCGTGGCTTGTCTTATTTTAACCTCTTCATGCTTGGTAGATAACAATACCAGGTGAGAGGGGATACTAAGTCACACTTTTTAAATAAAAATAAATCAGAAGTTTCCCAGTTCTCTCCACAGGCTCATGTTTTAATTCCTGAGCATGGCTAGTTGGATATAGGCATGTCAAGGATGTAAATGTGTCAGCAACCATTTGTGTCAATTGTTTCTTATTGTAATGCACCACGATATATTAAAGTGTTGGAAATCTTTGTTCAAAGACTTTCACCCCATTTGTTTAGTTTGCAACTTTTAGATGCTAAATAAGAAGTAAAAGAAATGGTTCTACCTGCTGTATCACATTCTATTTCTTTGGAAGCTGGTTTATCACATAAACAATGGGTCTACATTTTCCCCTTCCATGCCTACATCTGGTCTTCAGTGCAGACACCTTTGCTGTACTGCTTGAAGGTGGCTCTGCCATGGTGTCTGTAGGATAAATGCAAAACTAAGGTGCTGTTATAGACATCACCACATGGTAATCCCATGTCTCCCTCTTCCCATTTTATGAGGGAGCAAGTACAGTGTTGTATGCTAAACATTTGCTTTACCGTAACTTTTCTGTGTAAACCAAACCTATAAACCTTGACTGCAGTTTTAACAGGCAAGGTGTACTAGTCCACCTCTTTTTATATGTCTTGTATAACCATGTTTCGTTGTTGGGCTGGAGATGCCTGTGATAACCAAGCAGTCACCAGAGGGCTGCGTAAACAATTTATTGTGCGGAACAGTTGTTGATGTCATGAGTGGGAAGTATTTTCAGATATTCTCTAGCTAGGTCAGAATCATCGGTGGTATATCAATAGGATCTTATTTCCCTCGAAGTGTTATCCAATAAATTTGCTGCATCCACTCCCAGGCTGCAAAGCACAGGGTCTGTATTTAAGGTATTTATCCATCCGCATTCCCCATCCATTAGAAATGGTTCCTGAAATCAAAGATGTCCAAAAGCAATGAAGAAAGGTGTTGTAACATGGTTGTTGTAACATGTAACAGAACTTACTTTTCGTGATACATTGAACCTTTCAAAGGCTTCCCATCAATCTCAGTTCCTCTCTTCACCCTGCTTCCCCCCACACACCCCAACTTTATCTCAGTTCTTCCTGGTTTGGAAGGCTATGATCTGGCCTAGGTAGTCGTCCCCATTCTCAGCTTCTATGTCTTCCTATCCACTAGGATCTTTTCCTTATTTGGCATTTATTTTGTGGGCAACATTGATATTCACTATGTTTATCCTGAGTGCACATTCCTCCAAAAGCACATGGGAGTGGGGAAGGAGAGGAATGTGGATAGGAAGGAAATGCGAACCATCCAGACATTAACAATTTAAGTAACCATTTGGTCATCTGGATCCACAGCTTCCTTTAGGAAAAGATTTGGTTAGCCAATTGGTATCTGGAAGTTTTTCAAAGGGTGTATGTGTGTACAAACTCACACTCCATCTCCGAGAGAGACGCACCTCTTTGTCAGAAATCCTAGGACATCATTCCTGGACAGTGTCATTTGCCTAATCGGCATTTCTGATGCTACTGCTTTATTCCTAGAAGTGTTATAAAAATGATGTGAGAAATATGGTGACAGCCTCAGTGATTAGCTAAACCTGTGCCTTGATTAACCATAGGAATCCACCACAGGTTAGGAAGCTGTGGTGTATACCCTTTTCTCCACACCCATGCCCCTGAAATGTGTTTGTTGCCATGTCTTGTGCAGTTGAAATATTACTCTCTGGCCAGCTGTGAGCTTTGACGCATGGTGCAGCCTGTCACAAACTACAGAGAGGTGAATGTAGTGAGTGTGACTTTGTCAGAGTTGGTGGGGTTGTTTGTTCCTTTTTTCCAATAATTCATCAAATTCCAGATCAGGTGTTTTGTTCTCAAAGCATTTAGGAAAAAATAAAAATAAGAAATTGTGTCAAATTGTGAAAGGTGCCAGACTGAAAGCCCTGGATGCTGACTATATCCCTCTGTCTATTCACTCAGTAGGTACAGAAGGTGCCATGGCAATGGGTCCCAGTCTTGATCTGGAGGGACCACGTCTAGTTCAGGCTCAGTGCCCATCTGATTAGTGTTCTCCATGTGGGGATTGCCTACAAGAGCAGCAATGAGATGGTGATATTAATTATGTGGGCCCTTGTCCATTGGGAACCGCACTAACACCCGCCAAATAGCCAGCAGATGGTAACAACTTTCCATCACTACCTATCAGAGGGAAATTCAACCTCTCAATCTTCAGTGAAACCTCAACATCTCATTACCAATCCGTCCCATTCCCCCATTTGGAGAAATAAGTAGTGACTCCCACTTTAACTACCAGACACACAAGAAGTTAAGATATAGTGTCATCTTACAAATAACAAGCATACATTTGAGTGAAAGAGGAAATGTTCACTTCCTGCTCCCCATGCTGTGCAAGATACCCAGAAAAAGAAAAATTCTTTGACTTAAAATGCCCGTGTCCCACTTGGACAAACTGATATTATTTCACTATCCTTCCATTGAACCTTTGTTCTTTTTTTAATGCATTTGTTTATTGGTGCTAATTGGGAAGGTATATTTGTTACTAGTGTTTATTGCACCTAACAGTCAGCTTGCTCCTGAGCCATGGGCCAGTGCTTTGATTGTGACATTGCAGTTATTTCAAATGATTTCACAAATGCTAGGCATCACGGAATGATTCAGGCTTGAGCATGAGACTGAGGAGAGCTTGTCTGTACATGAATACCCTGGCTATTAGCAAGAATGATGAAGAAAATACAGGGAAAAGGAAAGGGCAGTTAGTGAAATGTTGATATTTATTTTAAATTTGCCTGACTCTAACAAAGGCTATTGCAATGGAGGAGGAGATGTGGTATGATTGTTCAGGCTTTCTAACACGCCAATGGGAATCTGTTGAATGGAAATTGTGTTGGTGACAAGTGCATGTGGTGGCAGAATGCAGACCCCTAAAGATCTGAAGAAAGGATGCCTTAATTCAGTGATTCTCGCAATTGGTACGTACGCAGAGGTCTTCCGGGGGCACATCAACTCATCTAGATATTTCCCTAGTTTTACAACAAACTATGTAAAAAGCACTAGTGAAGTCAGTACAAACTAAAATTTCATACAGACAATGACTTGTTTATGCTGCTCTATATACTGTGTACTGAAATGTAAGTACTATATTTATATTCCAATTGATTTATTTTATAATTATATGGTAAAAATGAGAAAGTCAGCAATTTTTCTGTAACAGTGTGACACTTTTGTATTTTTATGTCTGATTTTGTAAGCAAGTAGTTTTTAAGTGAGGTGAAACTTGGGGGTACACAAGAGAAATCAGACTCCTGAAAGGGGTACAGTAGTCTGGAAAGGTTGAGAAATACAGCCTTAATTTATTGATCTGTTCTTTTATAGATGTCACACGTCTTCTCTTTGCTACAGATCCATCTGGTTCTGGGTTTTTGTTTTTTGTTTTTTTGATGCCCTATTTTCAAATATACAAGAGAGGAGAGCTAATGGGATGTTGCACTTGGTGTGATTGCCTTGGAGAGCACAGTCACAAGAAAGGAAAGTCTCCCATCTCTCTTTGTGAGGATGGAGTTTAAGGGAATTAACTTGGTTGTGGATGAGCCAAGCTGGTAAAGATAATAGATTATGTATGAGCCTTTCACTATGATAAGCCAGGGTTCAAATATTGCTTTGGCCACAAATAATTTGACTTTTCTGTGGCTACTGTATACCACACAACCAACATACAGTTCATCCCAATTGCACTGAGAGTTGCTCAGGAGAACTCCAGGACTGATATGGCAGGGGCTGAATATAAAGTAGATGATTATCTGAGCACCTTTAACATTTCTACATATGTGTGCAGATGGGTGAGCTGGGCCTGCCAAAACAGAGAGGAACTAGATGAAATAATGGTAGTTTCTTCTTCGAAATGTGTGTCCTTATGGGCGGTCTGCTGTAGGTGCACTTGCATCCCTGCGCTGCTGATCTGAGAACTTTGGTAGCAGTGTCTGTTCAGCCCACACATAGCATCATAGAACTGGAAGGGACCTCGAGAGGTCATCTAGTCCAGTACCCTGCACTCGTGGCAGGATTTATTATCTAGACCATTCCTGACAGATGTTTGTCTAACCTGCTCTTAAAAAGGAGATTCCGCAACCTCCCTAGGAAATTTAATCCAGTGCTTACCCACCCTGACGATTAGGAAGTTTTTCCTAATGTCCAACCTAAACCTCCCTTGCTGCAATTTAAGCCATTGCTTCTTGTACTATCCTCAGAGGTTAAGAAAAACAATTTTTCTTCCTCCTCCTTGTAACAACCTTTTACATACTTGAAAACTGTTATGTCCGGGGCCGGCTCCAGGGTTTTGGCCACCCCAAGCAGCCAAAAAAAAAAAAAAAAGCTGTGATCGCGATCTGCGGTGGCAATTCGGCTGGAGGTCCTTTGCTCCCAGCGGGAGTGAGGGACCGTCCGCCAAATTGCCGCTGAATACCTGGACATGCCACCCCTCTCCGGAGCGGCCGCCCCAAGCACCTGCTTGCCAGGCTGGTGCCTGGAGCCGGCCCTGGTTATGTCCCTTTTCAGTCTTCTCTTTTCCAGACTAAACAAACCCAATTTTTTAAATTTTCCCTCATGTTTTCTAGACCTTTAATCATTTTTGTTGCTCTTCCCTGGACTCTCTCCAGTTTGTCCACATCCTTCCTGAAATATGGCGCCCACGACTGGACACAATACTCCAGTTGAGGCTTAATCAGAGTGGAGTAGAGTGGAAGAATTATTTCTCGTGTCTTGCTTACAACACTCCTGCTAATACATCCCAAAATGATGTTCACTTTTTCTGCAATAGCGTTACACTGTTGACTCATATTTAGTTTGTGGTCCACTATGACCCCAAGATCACTTTCCACAGTACTCCTTCCTAGGTAGTCATTTCCCATTTTGTATGTGTGCAACTGATTGTTCCTTACTAAATGGAATACTTTGCATTTGTCCTTATTGAATTTCATCCTATTTATTTCAGACCATTTCTCCGGTTTGTCCAGATCATTTTGAATTTTAATCCTATCCTCCAAAGCACTTGCAACCCCTCCCAGCTTGGTATAGTCCACAAACATTATAAGTGCACTCTGTATGCCATTATCTAAATCATTGATGAAGATGTTGAACAGAACCAGACCCAGAACTGATCCCTGCAGGACCCCACTGCCCCCCCACTCATGCCCTTCCAGCATGACTGTGAACCACTGATAAGTACTTCTTCTGTTAGTCTCAAAGGTGCCACGGGACCCTCTGTTGCTTTTTACTCTCTGGGAACGGTTTTCCAACCAGTTTTGCACCCACCTTATAGTAGCTCCATCTAGGTTGGTTTTCCCTAGTTTGTTTATGAGAAGGTCAAGCGAGACAGTATCAAAAGCTTTACTAAAGTCAAGATATACCACATCTATCGCTTCCCCCCATCCACTAGACTTGTTACCCTGTCAAAGAAAGCTATCAGGTTGGTTTGACGCGATTTGTTTTTATCTTTTATCGATTATCTTTCCTACACAGTGGGATAGTTTCCTCTTGTGCCCTTACTAATATCTCTTTGAAAAACTGCCAACTGTCTTCAGTTGTTTTTCCCCTTAGATTTGCTTCCCATGGGATTGTACCTACCAACTCCCGAGTTTGCTAAAGTGAAATCCTTCTTGAATTTGCCTTCTTGAAATCCATTGTCTTTATTTTGCTGTTCTCCCTTCTATCATTCCTTAGAATCATGAACTCTATCATTTCATAATGACTTTCACCCAACCTGCCTTCCACTTTCAAATTCTCAACCAGTCCTTCCCTATTTGTCAAAATCAAATCTAGAACAGCGTCTCCCCTAGTAGCTTTCTCCACCTTCTGAAATAAAAAATTGTCTCCAATCCAAGAATTTATTGGATAATCTCTGCCCTGCTGTGTTATTTTCCCAATGGATGTCTGGGTAGTTGAAGTCCCCCATCACCACCAAGTCCTGTGCTTTGGATGATTTTGTTAGTTATTTAAAAAAAGCCTCATCCACCTCTTCTTCCTGGTTAGGTAGTTGGTAGTAGACCCCCTACCATGACATCACCCTTGTTTTTTGTTCCTTTTATCCTTACCCAGAGACTTTCAACAAGTCTGTCTCCTATTTCCATCTCAATCTCAGTCCAAGTGTGTACATTTTTAATATATAAGGCAACACCTTCTCCCATTTTTTCCTGCCGGTTCTTCCTGAGCAAGCTGTACCCTTCTATACCAATATTCCAATCATGCGTATTATCCCACCAGGTCACTGTGATGCCAACTATGTTGTAGTTGTGTTTATTTACTAGCATTTTGAGTTCTTCCTGTTTATTCCCCATACTTCTTGCATTAGTATACAGACATCTAAGATACTGATTTGATTTCTTCCCCTCCCCCCAGTTCTCTCTTGTCTCTTCTTTATCTCTGTTATAACAGCCCATGCTCCCTCCAAATTCCAAACCTTCTCCCAGGTTTCCATGTTCTTGACTTACCTGTGGGCTTTGATCACCTGCCCCCTTCGAACCTAGTTTAAAGCCCTTCTCACTAGGTTAAACAGTCTGTATCCAAATATGCTCTTCCCCTTCCTCGATAGGTGGACCCCATCTCTGCTTAGCAGTCCTTCCTCCTGGAACAGCATCCCCTGGTCAAGGAAGCCGAAGTCCCCCTGGTGACACCATCTTTGCAGCCAGGCATTCACCTCCAGGATGCATCTGTCTCTGCCTGGGCCCCTACCTGTAAGGACTGAAGAGAACACCACCTGTGCTCTGAACTCCTTCACCCGTTCTCCCAGAGCCCTGTAGTCACTTCTGATCTGTTGAGGATAATGCCTCACAGTATCATTAGTGCCCACGTGGATGAGTAGCATGGGGTAGTAGTCAGAGGGCCGGATGATCTTTGACAATCCCTCCATAACATCTCGGATACGGGCCCCTGGCAGGCAGCATACCACCTCCCAGGATGCCATATCAGGGTGACAGAGGGGTGCCTCTGTCCCCCTCAGAAGAGAGTCACCAACCATCACTACCCTACATTTCCTCCTTGGAGTGGTGGCTGTGATCCTCCCAGCCTTGGGGGTACATGGCTTCTCCACCTTCACCTTTATTGAACAGCTCAATAAAGGTGTTGAGCTTTGAATAATTGACAGTCAGTCATATTTTGTCATCGTTTCCTTGTGGTAAAATGATTAGAGTTTGCGCTTTTTTTTTTAAATCCAAGCATTGCAAAGACACTCGTAAAGATGTGATGGAAAAGCCCTGATGAGAGCAGGTCTGTTGGATCCTCAAGGGGTTGTAGTTGGCCGGTCTGTGAATAGAAGTCTTTGTGCAACAGAACAACAGGTCGTCTTTTAAAAGCATTTCTCTGCTCCCCACCACCTTTTTGCTGCTTGTTACAAATTTTACAGCATGAATATCTGGGTTTATGAGTTGGAAGAAAGACAGTCATGATAGTGAGGGAAGGGCAGGCATGTTTTATTGACCTCTCAACAGGATGGAGACACTGTGTAAATTACACCATTTGTGTATGCTTTGTGAGGTCACAAATGGCAATGTTGTATGTACCATCAAGAACCCCACTAAACAGACAACCTTCCTGCCCCAAATACTTTCTTAACCATTTTTCCGGCAGGGGTTTCTCTCAGAGGGCTTTGTTGTTTCATGTCATATATCTTGGTTCGGCGCGTGGAAAGTGCTTTCATTTAACAGATCTTTTATTGGGTCGATTTCCTGTTGCTTTTTTCCTTTGGGCACACTTGGGGGAATTTATTTGTTTAACAGGTTTATTCCTGTGTCAGGTATTATTTTAAAGGGCTTCTCTGTATTTCTGTAGACAGTTTGATTTTCTGTGTGGAAAATTTATTCTGTTACTGGCTTGCTCCTGTGACAAGGGTACATCTAAGTGGGTTCCATTGTGCTACTAGGCAGCTTGGTGTGTATTTTACAAACCGGCTGACATCGGAAATGAAAGACAATGATGACCTTATATTAGGGCTTTATAGCCCTAATTATTCTCTTCCTAATCACCAGTAGGGTTTGTTCAGTTTGGATAGTTGTAGTGATACCATATATGGGAGAAAGAGTTTAAAGGGACACTGCTAAATACCTTTTAGACCGCTTTTTAACTGTTATAAAATCACCGGAGAAGCTGGAAAATGCTATTTAATTGTTTTTTTTATTCCCCCCCCCCTTGTGTTTTGCACAGAGCAAATGGCTAATATGTTTTATACATTTCCTTTATTTGGGCATAGAGAAGCAACACCTAATGGAATTAGGAATCTTTTATATTCCCCAGGATCTAAACTTTTTTTTTTTTTTTTTTTTTTTTTAAATAAAACAAGTTTTTATCCCTTCTGATTGCATGGAAGAGGCTTGGGGGGGGGGGGGAACTCTACTGAGTGTTTATGCTCCAAATTTCCCTCCATTATCTCTACAGTTCAGCTCCGTTGGTGGCACTAATGCTGGGAACTCTAGTGTAGACAGGGCATCAGATGGCTGCTTTGCACTTGAAGCACTGTGTTCTCCATCTCTGTGCAGAGCAGATCTATATGACCAGGTGGTTTCAGAGTATCAGGAGCTTCTGATAACTACTCACATTGTTACTCCCGGGGTGGAGCTGAACTGGTGTTATCGACAACAAGCGTTGATGTAGAGATAAACTTAGAGTGGACAAGGCTTTGCAGATGTTTTCTGAATCTGCAGACCGAAAACAGAATATCATTGGAGAACTTGCCCTTTTCACCTAAACATGGTGTTTACATTGTAAGGTCATTATCAAGGAGAATGTAAGCATAGGTGCAGTGTCTTCACATTAGCCATCCTGTTTGGGGTGTAATTTTGTCCCACATTCACCACTGCAGTTGCATTGCTTTCTGAGTATGTATTCTACAGTTTGTGATAAGCAGTAGCTTGTGGGAGATTTTAAACAGCTTTCTAGGAGCCCAAGAGGATTGTGGGACAAGGAATCAAATTTCCACAGTTCTCTCAGACATTCCCCTAAGTGCATGTAACCCAATGTTACTTCCAGATTGTCTTCTCAAATTGAAGGCCAGGGTGAACACTCACCTACTCCTTGATGAGGAAGAAGTTTGCTGTCTGACCTTCTGAAAAGCCGTCACCAAGTGGCAGAGGTTGTTCTGCGGAGTGCACCTCAGTTCTACTACTCAGCGCACTGAGTGGGTGCTGCAATGGCCACACACGTCCTTCCCCTGAAGAGTAGTCTGCTTTCTGCAGTACCTGAGGGTGAAGTTCATTAGCTGGAGTACCACTTTGGGGTTTGGATAACAATGACAAACATGTGGCATTGAGTTCCCCTGAAGACTGAGGACGAGCAGCAATGAATGCAGCACTTCAGAATGAGGAAAGAGTCTCTTTTCCTGTCAGCTAACCCTGACTTTGCAGCGCTAAATTACCAGGATGAGAGCTCTGCTTCTCCCCCCCCCCCCCCCCCCCTTTTTTTTTTTTTTTTTTTTTTTGGTAATGTGGCAGTTGCTCTGTGGAAGCTGGCTACCCTGAGTTACTCATTGGTTGGGAAGTCCACAGTGGATGGGGTTGCCGTGGAGGTGTGAATGACAATATGCAGTATGTTGCAGGGACATGCAGTCAAGGTGGGCAAGAGATAATTGAAGGATTCATATAGTTGGGATCTCTTAATTGTCTAGGAGCTATTGATGGAAACTGTGTCCAGCTCTGTGCCCTTACTCCTCCTCAACAAGTTCCAGAGGACATTAACAGGAAGAGGTATTAGCCAACAGTGACAAAGGCCCTAATGGAGCTTTCTGACAGGTTCATGAAGGGTGGCCAGGTAAAGTACTTGATACTAGAATTTAAATAAAACTCTTGACTTTTCAAGAGCAGTAGGTGGAAGACTCTTTCTACTGCCTGACATTAACATTAATGGCATCTCGGCTCCCACTGTGATTCCCAGAGACCTCTCATATGTGCTTTTGCCATAACTAACGAATCAGGATTACACAGACCTGAAGAAACATCTATTCATTTGCGCACTCAGTGGGTGCTGGATTAGTGGTGTTCCTTACATAGGGGAGGGAGGAAGCAGCAGGATGTGAAGCAAATTAACACCTAGCCAGACAGACAACCTGTTGCACCCGAGGTTGGTCTGATTATTAGCAGTCTGAAGGTGTCATGCTTTGTGCTCACACGCTCAAAAATGGGTGATGAATCCTGTGATGTAATTGTTGCTGTTTCAAGGCATCTCAAAACTATGTAAATGAGCTCCATGGCTTAAACTGTGCTTTTGTTACAGGTAAGTGGTTTCTGGCAGTAGAGTACAGCAGAGCGCAGAAACCAGATCAGACAGGCCACTTGAGTAGTGACTGGTGCACTGTGGGTTGGTGGTGGGAGGACTGTTTGTATTGTTGGGGCTATTAGATCAGTGATCCCTGTCCAGGATGGCATTGTACAATGTACATGGGCATGGTGGTAGACAACACTAGGGTTAATCTTGCTTGAAGCAAGTCTCATGCAAGTGATGGCATGATTGACTCTGTGTGCTGTTGGGAACATCTTTGTGCTTGGATGTGTATGGCCTTTTACAGGGGTCTAGGACACCAAGCAGTGATTATTAGGTGTTTTTTACAGTGCCCAAAATGCTGGGTTCCCGGGTCTTGATTGGGGTCTGTAGGTGCTACTGTGATATAAAGAATAACTAATAGTGAATTTTGGGTCCCAATTTTGCTAATGTAGACAAGGGCAGACAGAATCCAGTTAGCTAGGCAGGGCATGAATTATGTACCATGGTGCATATGGATTTCCCATTTGGTGCTTTCCTTTTGTTAGGTTACCTACCGTTGGATCAGAAACAGACCATTTAAAACATTATCACCATTTTTTTTCTCCCATTGCTAATAATGCTTCCTGCACTAAGAGGGGATTCGCCCGTGCAATAGAACAAGTAGTATTTAGACTTCCTCTCTCCCTCAGAAGCTGTGCCATGGGAAGGCAGCTTTTGTTTCCTTCTGGGGTTCCATCAGAGCCTTTCTGGTGGCATGCTGCAATGGGGATGCCGAACTAGGAGCTGTGCTGCCACAGAGTTACCTAGTGCCTGATGTCTCTGGAACTACTTGGAGGGGGCTCCAAACAGCGAGAGATCTGCAGTAGTAGAGCTGTGCCAAGATAGAAGAAACCCAGGTTATTTAATGCTGACAGGGATTTACATGTGATAAGGTTAAGTGAGAAGGGTGCTGCCTGCACAAGAATGTTTATTTCCAGCTCTGCCATGAACTCAATTGAGTCTCCCATATAGAGTTATGGGGCAGTGGAGGCAGCAGGTCTTTTTCTGGGCTTTGTTGTCACAGGTTTCCCCCCATTATGTTCTTTAGTCTTGGGCTTCCTGTGCACGGAAATAGATAGAACTGGGTTTTGTCTTTGTGATTTGGCTAAATGACCAGTGGGATAAACTGAGACCCATTCCACTCATCTCCCTAGCGACTGAAGGTCAGTTTAACCTCTGATTCTAGTGCTTCTTGAAGCTGCTTTGTCTGAAAATGAATTTTGGCACCCAGAAGTTCAGACATTTGTCCTGAGCCAGAAATATACACAGATTTGCTCTCTAATTTAATAAAGTCATCCAAATACTATGATTTCTCCCATAACCATCGTTTGTTTCAGAGCAAAATGATAATGAGAAAGTCATTAGAAGTAATAAACAAAACAAACCCCACACAGCATTAATCCTTCACTGAGCCTGACTGATGGGGAGAAGAAGAATAACACTTGAATCTTAGTTAGTCAGTGCAATGTTTGCTGGCTACTGCTGTTTTTTAAGCAAATGTAAAATGATGCTTCAAGAAAAAAATAAATATATTTTTAAGGGATTTTTGGTGCCTCAGCAGATGGAGACAGTGAGGGCTGTACTAACTTTCCCTCTTGCAGCTAGGTTTTTATTTTTAATTAATACTGTATTGTCATGGTAGTTTCAAAATCCCTTCTTTCCCCCTATACGTGTAGTGGTTCAATAGATAACGGGCTATCATCTGTCACTCCCCAGAAAGCTTTCCTTCTCAGCATTAGTTTGACTAGTTTTTTTCCCCAGTTGTGCCAACAACCAGTGCTTTAAGAACCGCACCTGCAGGAATGCCCGGGGGTGCGTACATGCACATGCATCTCTCATTATCTCTATCTGATCGGGTTAATAAATCCTTATTTAAGGCTAACTCCCCTTTCCTTTGCTTGACCCATATAACTGTAAAATGACTCTTCCTATAAGAGTTTGATTTTTTTCTCTGTAGATATTTAAGGGGGAAAAAAAATAAACAATTCAACAGAAATACAGGAAAACCCCTTGAGGGGGAAGCTGTGTCTCCAAATCTCCGAAAGGTTTTCTCTCTTGCGCACACACTCTTACCGCTTGTGGCTTTGTTTGTTAGACACTTGTCAGGTCCGATGAACTAAATGATGCAAAACCAGAGATATAACAGCTCCTTATATCTCCCTCTGAAAAACCCAATTTGTCCCTGCCATCTCTAGGGCAAGCCACTGTAAACTCCTGTGCACCCCCCCCCCTTTTTGTGGCATTTCAAGTATTGTGCTATTCTTCCCCCTTCCCTCCTAACGCGGGGACATTTTATCTGTTTTGCACTTCCACTAGATGGTGAACAAGCAGGTGTGCATGCAGTGCAGCCACTGGCATGGTTGCAGAGAGTTTACCTAACCCTTTGGGATTTTTATTTTTAACCCTTCTTCCTCCCAGATGTACCCTGAGCATATGAGCTTCTCAGGTTTAATCTGCTGAGTGGAGAGAACATTCTGTGAGAAAATGTTGTTCTCTACACCCACATCCTCCCTGCCACTTTCTTTCCCAGGAGAAACTGTGATGAAAATACTTAATGCTAAGTTGAACAAAGATTTTCTTCAATGCAAAGGAAAAGCTCTTTGGGTCAAATTTTCCAAAGTACCTTTTGTGAGACAGATGACTGCAAGATGCTTAAATCCATGCAAAAGGAATGTACCTTGCTAAGTCTTCCCAGCCCTTTGGGAGCATGGCCTCAAACACTTTGTGGGCTTGATCCTCAGTGGAACTATGCAGACTTCATCAGCTGAGGCTCTGAACCTCAGCCCCCCTTTGAGGTCTGTGCAGCTGACACGTCTGGAGAGACAAGGCAACCTTTTTGACCATTATAGACACTGTAGAGGTGTAGCAGTCAGGATATATTATCAATACATTTTCTATTTATTTTTAAAGATATATTTTAATGCCACCTGCTGCAGTCCTGAAGGACTGCCTTGGAAGAAGACATTTTTCCTCATGGTGCTTTTTCTTTTCCTTCTGGGAAATTTATTTCTTTGATACTAGGTTCCTGGTGGCACCAGGTTAATTGGGAAAAGCATGATCTTGTAATTATTTGTCTTTAAGGTATATTGCAACATCTTTGTGCCAGACTGAAAAGCTGGAGGCACTACAATCCCTGGAGAACAGGGGGAAGTGCCTTGTGTGTGCACCAATGATTACTTTTTGGCAAAAAAAAGGGGGGGGGGGCGGGGGAGGGGACATCTTTTTATAATTTTGGAAAGGAGTCCCATGCTGTCTTCCTGAATCAGGATTATATGGCTACAGTATGGGGTTTAAGGACTGAGGGGAAAAGTCAGGAGATATGGCGAGATACTCATTCTTCTGTAGGGATATAGAAAGTCCCTGCTCCCCGCAAAAAGTGCCTCATGTACAGTTACCACTTTTGGAATATAAACAAAATTAAGTCTCCAGATAATTCTAAGAGGTTGACCAAACATAAATGGGTCCTTTCAAAGATAACAAACACAGATTACGAATAAGATTTGTTAATGCTTGTGTGAAAAATTCAAGTATGTTAATTATGACAAAATAAAAAATATAAAATGTCAACAACATCATCAACAATAGGGCCTCCTTTGTGCACGTCTGGGGTGATTCCTAATATGCATGCCAGAAAGAGAGCCTAGCTGGGTAAGACAAATAGAACTCACAGGGAGGTGTTTTAAGTTGAGGAAAATAGTTTGTTCTATGGAGGTCCTGTGGTGGGGCAGAGGCCTGCACCAGTAAACAAGGAGTTAAAGAGCTCCTCTGGGAATCAGCCCCAATCCAGCACCCCAGTGAGGCTTGTCACACTTGGAGTCCTTAAAAGAGAGGATCCCTGCACAGCTTGGGGTGGCACTCTGGAGGAGTAGGGCTCCAGAGCTCCCTAGCCCTTGGAAGCAGGGGTTGCTGACTGTGGAAACCACTTGGTAGCCTTTCAGAAAGGAGAGGAGCCTGTTCTTTTTACTTTTCTAACAGCCCTGGACTCTGCCTTTTGTGGGCCATAGAGGCATCCTGAATTTTTTTGTTTGGACTGCTTTACCCACTGTACTGGGGCAGATGCCCTGAGCAGCACATCTTGAGGGCTGTGCCCCAGACTCCAAGACAACCATACACCAATGCTGTGGTGAGGGGAGGGATCTCCAAGATGGCAGGACCGCTCACCTTGTCCCCAAGGGGGTGCCAGAAAGGTCTAACTTACTACAGGCCCACAGGGGGACATTACTTGGCATCATGGGACATTACTTGGCATCCTTTCAGAAGGTGAGAGAGTGAGAGTTCAATAGTGGTGGTGGCGTGGCTGCTTTCCCACCCAGCTTTTCCAGTACGTCACAGAAATGTGATGGTGGCAGTCATTAGATAGAAAAACCTTAGGAAAGGGCATGCTGGGGAGGGGGACGGTGGCATCTGTTCTTTTCTCCAGGGATGTGAGTGACACAATTCAGCTGTCTTGTCCTGCCTCCTTTATCCAAGAAGGGCTCTGGCACTGAGCTCTGAAGGCACTTATCATTCAGCTGATGGCTTTTTGGAAATAGTCGGTCATCAGACACTTATGGATCTCTCAAGCCCCT
This sequence comes from Trachemys scripta elegans, assembly GCF_013100865.1. Classification (NCBI taxonomy): domain Eukaryota; kingdom Metazoa; phylum Chordata; order Testudines; family Emydidae; genus Trachemys; species Trachemys scripta. Next base: position 84,365,719 of record NC_048304.1, on the reverse strand, counting down.
TTCTCTCCCTAATAATCCCACCTCTTGGGAGGTATTGATTCCCCACTGTTGGCTGTCGCTTGGTATTCCATGGCCCATTTTTGTCTGTATAAATTGCTGTGCTATTATTTTCATGCAGCAATTACCTGCTCTGATTTCTTTCATCCTGAGTCCTTTGCCAGAAATCTAAACTCTGTGTTGACAAATCACAGTAGCAAAAGAAGGGGGTGGAAGGTGGGAAGAAGTTTAAAGAACAAACTTTGAGAAGAGTTTCCTCTCATGTAAAATAAATACATAAAAATTTAAAAATATATATTCCATGGATCGGAGTCACAGTGCAGTTCAGTCATGTCACTTTTTCCTCTTGCCACTGTGTGGAACCTACATGACCAGTGAAAGAGGAACAGAGAATTGTATGGGGAACAGAGCCCTGCAGAGGTCTGTGAATCAGGTTATTGAAACTTTCCCCACCTCCCTGTTCATACTGAAAACATAAGAGGTTCTTAACCTCCGTGATCACTCCATTCTGCACAGGATCTGCCTGGAGACTTTGAGATTGGGATTTTTGGGATACTCCCAAGCTTAATTGATTTATTTTATATTAAAATATGTGGAGAGACTGATCAGCAGCAGCCTCCAGCTACAGAAGGAATGGAACCTGCCTGCTTGTGGTCTGTGCATCGCTGCCACCATTTTGAAATGTTACGCCAGGGGCAGTTATCCAAGCTGTGGTTTTGTGGGTTGCTAGAAGAGCACTTGGAGGATACAGTCCAGAATTTTAGCACATTGCAAATGTTAATCAATCAATAAACCCCTTCAGTGACTGTCTACACTAGCTTTTGGCCAACATTTTCCCATCCTTGCTCAAGCTGGGTCAGCTCCACTTGTGGTAGCAACAGTAGGCTAGTGCAGAAAGGACTCCAAGCTGCTGGTGGTGTTTTCACCATCATGTCATCTCACCTTGCTCAGAGTAAGTCCAGAGATCCCATTGGTTGGACTTCTGGGGTTTGCTGGCATCTTTTCTACAATAGAGCTCCCACTGTGGTTAGCATTGGTGGAGCTGGACTAGTGTTAGCAATGGTGGTATTGAGATAATTATCTGTGTTTCACAGATGGGGAAATAAAGGCAGAAAGATTAAGTGACCTGAGTATCTCCACAGAGGGGGTCTGGATTAGTCCCTTGCTTGAGCCACTAAACATGCTGACTCTCACGCTATTAAGCTACCATGCTTTGTGGTTTGAGGTCCTACTGGCTGCTCTCAGAGGTGCCAACTTAGCTGCAAGCGGTCTGAAGGAGCTTGCAGCCGCCTGGGCAACACTCCACCCAACAGCTGCAAACTGAAATGAGTTCCAAAGTCAAAATGACCTCTGAATATGGCTTTTTCAGACAGGAAGGCCAGCCGTGGGCGTCTGGTGCTGTGGGTGGGAGAGAGGTTACGAATTTGAATAATCTCTGATAATGAGGAAAATATACTGATACACTTTCAAGCTTTGTGATCTGTTCACGTTTTTACTTCAATTACAAGGAAAAAGGGCTAGAAACTTAATTTTAAAAATAAATGAAAACTGAGATTAGTACTGACACTTCTAGGTCCCTAAAATCCTGTATGAGAATGGGGTGGCCACAGTTGCAGGTTTCATGGGCTTCAGAGGCCTTTTCTGATGGAAGTCATTTGCCCAGGGAGATGAATGCACTTCTAGTCCAAGTCAAAAGATGTGCATGTAGTGACCAGGAAGAGTTCAGCGTCAGGCCCTTGCACAGCAGATTTGAACTCTTAACCAGTATTGGCAACTGGTATCAAAAAAAGACTGACCTGAATAAATATGGAGTTCATGAGGTATCCTTCCTTTTGTTTCCAAGGAGAGGGTGGTCCCTTTTGAGCCAGGATTAGGGTCCAGGTGAAAGACTTGAAAGCCTGAGAGAGAATGAATTTGGAATGACTACTATACAGCTCCTATTGAGATGCATCTGTTCAAGATAAATGTAGTGGAGGACAGTGAAGTAAATGGAGAAATAAGGCAGTGGGTTTTCCTTTATTCTTTGGATTTCCATTCCTGTACTCTGTACCATATAACTTGCAGCCTTCCAGAAGTGACAAGAATTTTCCCTAACATGGCACAAAGTTGCACTTCCAAACTTGAAGGCATTTTGTTATTAAAACGGTACGCCTGACCAGTGAGAGCTCTCACTTGAACAGAATCCCCATCCTAGCAGAGAATAAATTAAAACGCCAACTGGCCGAGTCTGCCTCAGGAGTGCAGGGAGTAGAGATAGGGCCAGAAGTCAGATAACAAACAGTGTCCAGAGTTGTGACACCTGGTGCAAGGCGTGAAATTAAAACCTTTTCTCCCTCCCCCTTCTCCCTGTAATAAAACAGTTCCTTCCACAGTCTGGCGATACGGAGAACGAAGAGGAGAAGATTTAAATAATTGGAGATTTTGTTTCTGAAGGAAGGTCTTCCAGGGAAATGTTTCTCCGTCTTGGTCTCTGCTTTGGACACCTGCTGCTAATTTTGCAGCATTGCCCTGTGTTACTGCTCCTCTGCATAGTATCTTTAACTCAGGCATTAGCCTGTGACAGGATCTGTTTTGCCTATCAACACGGTAGAGAATGCTCTTAAAGCATGTAAGCACCTGTTTCAGCCCTGCACTTAGTTAACAGCTGTGTTTCTACAGACAGGGGTGCAGGGTACACCAAGCTTTGGAAGCAAGGTCCCAAACCCTCCTAAAACAAGCCCAAAGATGTGCACGCATTGTATCAGACTTCATTTCCAAAACCTTTAAGCCTTTTCAGAGCTCTGAAAGGACAAACTCCTGTTGCTTCTCTGGAGTTACCACAGAGAAGTGATGAAGCAGGCAGCACTTTTTAATCAAAGTTACATTAGGTGAAGCCTTATATTATTCACCCTGCTTTATTACAGCTATTTTTACACTGGGGTTAGAAGTTAATACTATTCTGCAAGCCTGGTTTTACTGAACTCTGGCAGCCACTGAAATCCATCAGCAAATCAAGACATTGGAGGAAAGAGCCAAAGTGGAAAAATAAACTCACCAACTGAACTGAAAGAGCTGTTAAAAACAAACTTTAAAAAAACCCTTTAATAATAGAGGGTAGGGACTGAAGTGGCAGGAACAAACTAGTGACATCAGTTCTAATCAGCAGAACTAAGAGGGTCTGCAATCACTGCAGTGTGGGAAACAGGGACTATAATGGGAGTGGTGAAGGGGAGGAGAGGAGAGGGGGTTTCAGTGCTGTTCTGCAGGCAGGATGCTTTTCATGGGCTGGAAAATGAATCAGAACTCTATTATGGTCCTCAACTACACACCTGGTTGAAATGATGAGGTTTCAGACTGATTCTATTGGCCGTACATCAGAACTCAGGGGAGACTGTGATGTTGGCTGCAGTTAACTGCTTAGTGTCAGAATTATACTTGCCCAGGGTCCAACTGATTTCTTGGGAAGTTCTGGCGTCCAGGTGTGTTTTACCGGGGGGGGGGGGGGGGAGAACTGTTGCTAGTTGAGCACTGTTTAAAAAGAGCCCCAGCCTCACTGTGTCATCAGCTGACTGCTTGATGCCCACCTTCAAAATCAGTTAAAAATTAGCTGTTTGGTCTTTTAAAGAACAATCCCTTTAATAACTTGCTAAATGCTTCTGCCCCCGTTTTTTTTTAAAGACTCTGCTGCTCCCATTTTAAACCAACTATCTTGTAATAGGTAACAACATATATTTGCCAAGGCCTCAGTCAGTCTCTAGCCTTCACTCCCAGAGCTGATTGCTCACTAGGCAGCAGCTCAGGAAGAGTGGGATAATACAGTATGCTACAGGGAGCTGTGGGGAGAGGAAAAAGGAATGGGTGCTTCCAAGGGGGAGCATAGAGGGGACGTTATGTGGTGACTATTGGAAAATGTGCTTCCTGGGGGAAGAAATGTGAAGGTGGGTTTCTGGGAGCAGGGAGCTATGTGGTTTCTGAGGTTCCCTTCTCCCCATCTCATGGCCTTGTCACCCCAATCTGTGTGTACACCAGATGGTAAGTGCAGATCTGTAGAAAGACCATGGAGTTGCCCAAGAGAAGTGGAACTCATTAAATTCTGTGGCAGCTAATGCTGCTGCCAGGGCTTTGGAGGGTCTATATCAGCTGACATCAAAGAACAATGAGAGAATATGGCAGTCTGCACCTATGTGACAGTCCGTATTTGGTGTGCAGTCCACCACTGCAGCAACGTGTTGCTATAGGAACTCTGGCTGCAAAAGTGATCGTAGGTATCACTGCCTCAGCCTCTCGCAGTAGCGTACATTTATAAGAATGGTGTCTGGTTCAGGCATTCATGATTTATTATTTGTATTGCTGTAGCACCTACAAACCCTAGTCAAGGACCAGGTCATCATGGTGGTAGGGGCACTGTACAAACACAGAACAAAAAGATGGTCCCTGCCCCCAAAGAGCTTACAATTTGAATATAAGACAAGAGATAGTTATGGGTACAGACAGATGGGGGAGTGCAAAGAAACAAAGAGACAGTATTAGTCAGTGTGATAGGTAGTGGTCTCAGCACTCCGGAAGCCTAACCGTGGTCAAGTTTCTGGAGGTATCACAGCAAAGAAGAGTTTAAGGAGGATTTTGAAGGAGGATAATGAGGTAGCTTTGCAGATTTTGGGGGGAGCTCCTCCCAAGCATGAGAGGCAGCATGGGAGAAAGAACAGAGGTACTTGTTTGAAAGTTTAATGAATGAACAATGGAAGCTGGCATCATGGACTGAGCAGAGGCAGGAGTCGACATCTCGATAATGAATGAAAGGTGATAGGTTTAGTGGGGACAGACTGCTGCAGTACCATCCTCTCCCAGCAGGAGTCAATGGATTGGAATAGGGAGTGGTGTAGGGTTTCTGGCTGTGAGGGAGTTCACAATTACTGTACTCTGGTCCAACTGGTCAGGCCAAGAGTAATGTATAGGGGAGGATGAGTGTTTGAAGCCTTTAGCTACAAGATTCTACCATCTTCAGTCAGGGATGAGCCTTTACAGAAAGTTCTCTTATTGTAGGTGGGACTGAAAGAGAAATGAATAATTCAAGCTGTTTGTTTGGTTAGGAGCTTGTGCCCATGGCTCTGGCCTGGAAAATAATAATATGAAAGAGAAACTGGCTATTTCTTGCTGCTTGTCACTGGCTTTATGAAGAAGTGTCTCTCTCATATGGAATAGATTTTTTTCTTAACAGTAGGTGCTAAGTGTCTTGTGCCTGGCATTCAGAACAGAAAAGTGGGCAATGGCAGGTGAGATAAATGGGGGTAGAGATGAGGAGAATCTTTATTTCCTCATCTTAGTAAATGTCTTGGCTTACAGCTAGCCTGAATAAATACATGTTTACCTGAATCATTACTACTGAAAGCCTGTACAGTCACCTCAGCCAGTCCTAGTATTTCATGTCGCTTCATTCTCTCTTGGGATGGGGACCCCGAGGGGAAAGGGAAATGGTGGGGTTGGAAGGAGGAAACTAAGGTATGTTAGCTGGGTGTTGAGAAATGAAATCAAGAAGAAATGTTTTTCTGGTGTGTGTGTGCAAGCCATGCTCTACACGCTATCTTTCAGGTTTCCCTCTGATAAACTAAGATTTTAAATACTATGGCAGGGTTTTGTGATAGTTACCTTATATACTCATTCATAAGCAGAATATTGTTGGTAAAAAAGTGATGCATCAAAGAGCGGGGGTCGGCTTATAAATGGGTCTACACCAAAATTTAATGATTTTAAACTCTATGGAATCATTGAATTGAATATCTAATACAGGGATCGGCAATCTTTGGCACGCGGCCCGCCAGGGTAAGTACCCTGGCGGGCCGGGCGGTTTGTTTACCTGCCGCGTCCGCAGGTCTGCCAATCGTGGCTCCCACTGGCCGCGGTTTGCTGCTCCAGGCCAATGGGGGTGGTGGGAAGCGGCAGCCAGCACATCCCTCGGCCCGCGCCGCCTCCCGCTGCCCCCATTGGCCTGGACAGCGAACCGCGGCCAGTGGGAGCCGCAATCGGCTGAACCTGCGGAAGCAGCAGGTAAACAAACCGGCCCGGCCTGCCAGGGTGCTTACTGATCCCTGATCTAATACATTGTCATTTTGTTTACCTGGAGCGTCTGCAGGCATGGAGCGCCTCAGCTCCCTGTGGCTGCGGGTCGCCGTTCCCATTGGCTGGGAACAGCGGCTTACCCTGACGGGCCGGGAGCCAAAGTTTTCCAACCCCTGAAATATAGGGTCGGCTTATGAAAGGCTCATACAGTTTTTGCTATTTTTACCTATCCATTTTGAGGGGTCGGCTTATAAACGAATGGGCTAATGAACAAGTATATAGAGTACTTAACAAACCAAAATTCAAGCCTTGGAAAGTCCCCAGTATCCAACAATGGTGATTCTGATGTTTCTGGACACTCTTTCCACACTCCTGGTGTGGCTACAGCTGCTCTATTTTAGCCCTAAACTTCCCTAAGGTTTAAAAATTCTCCCAAGCTTCTGGATGAGTTGTGCTCCCGGGACTTTGGATCAATAATAAAAAATAGCTGTTAATGTTGCTGTAGAAGATAAAGCAGTGCCTCTTTCCTTTCTTTCCTCTGCTGCTCTGAGAGACAGGGAGGGTGGATTCAGACGTCCTGTTGTAACCACCCAGAGCTAGACCTCTTCCTCTTAACTTCATTTCTTAGCTCTATAAAACCAAGAACAGCTGACATTCCTTATTTTCTCTTCCACACCTCATCCCATCCCATAACATTCCCTTCACAGCAGGCACCCGCTCCAATTCTCTGTGAAGGGACTATAGCAAAGCTCACTTACTTGAACTGAGGGGAAGTACTGATGGAAAATATAATATTTATAAAGATCAGTTCTCTATGTCCACGTTCACCTGTAGATTCAACGCCAGTCATCAATGGGTTACTTGTTTCTCAGTGCAGCAGTGAGAGGGACAGTCAGAGTCTGTGAAGGTGACAATGCACAGCATTACGTTTCTATGAGTTGGGGCAGGTGTACGAGGCAAGCATTTGGCTGTGAAACTTAGATCCTCCAGAAATCAGGGTGGCACAGGAACTTCCTACATTCAGGATCAAATGGGATGAGCACCCAGCAGCTCACGTTGAAGTGAGTGAGCCTCAGGGCTTTTTAAAAATAAAGCCACTTATACAAATCCCTGAGTATGGACTTAAGCACCTAACGTTCGTCTCCCATTTTAAAGAAATTATTTCATTCAGTAATAGCCTGCGGTGGGAATGAGCAGCACCGCATGCTCAGTTCAACGTTGTTTTGAGAGTAAATGCCCAGAAATATGCTTAATTTGGTCAATGCTAGTAAATTGTGCCTGCTGCCAACCACAGGACAGACTGCAGGGGGTTGTCTGGAATCCTGTCTTTCTCCTCTTGGCAGTGTTCTTTTGAAGACTGAAAGGAATGGGTGAAGACAAGCTTTTATAAATGTTGGCTGGCTTTACTGTTGCATCCACACATACAACATTGCCGTCAGACATCAAGAACAAGTTTTGACAGTGATGGGAAAGAAAGGGAGAGGGTGGGAGGGGGAAGAGAAGGCAGAGGGGGGAAGGTGTGATTTATTTATAATTGTTGTGTCTCTAGGTTTTGTTACATTTATAACCTACAATGGGCTTTTTGCAGGGCTGTCAAGTGATTAATTGCACTGTTAAACAATAATAGAATATCATTTTTATATTTAAATATATTTAAATATTTTTGGATGTTTTCTACACCTTCAAATATATTGATTTCCATTACAACACAGAATACCAAGTGTACAGTGCTCACTTTATATTTTTTTATCACAAATATTTGCACTGTAAAAAACAAAAGGAATAGTATATTTCAATTCACCTAATACAAGCACTGTAGTGCAATCTCTTTATCATGAAAGTTGAACTTACAAATGTAGAATTATGTACAAAAAATAAAACAATGTAAAACTTTAAAACCTACAAGTCCACTCAGTCCTACTTCAGCCAATCATTCAGACAAACAAGTTTGGTTAAAATTTGCAGGAGATAATGCTGCCCACATCTTGTTTACATTGTCACCTGGTGTTTGCATGGCATTGTTGTAGTCAATGTCATAAGATATTTACGTGTCAGATGCGCTAAAGATTCATATGTCCCTTCATGCTTCAACCACCATTCCAGAGGACATGCATCCATGCCGATGATGGGTTCTGCTCTATAACGATCCAAAGCAGAGCAGACTGAAGCATGTTCATTTTCATCATCTGAGTCAGATGCCATCAGCAGAAGGTTGATTTTCTTTTTTGGTGGTTCGGGTTCTGTAGTTTCCACATTGGAGTGTTGCTCCTTTAAGACATCTGAAAACATTCTCCACACCTTGTCCCTCTCAGATTTTGGAAGGCACTTCAGATTCTTAAACCTTGGGTTTAGTGCTGTAGCTATCCTTAGAAATCTTACATTGATACCTTCTTTGCGTTTTGTTAAATCTGCTGTGAAAGTGTTCTTAAAACGAACATGTGCTGGGTCATCATCTGAGATTGCTATAACATTAAATATATGGCAGAATGTGGGTAAAACAGAGCAGGAGACATACTATTCTCCCGCAAGTAGTTCAGTCACAAATTTAATTAACGCATTATTTTTTTAACAAGCGTCATCAGCATGGAAGCATGTCCTCTGGAATGGTGGCCGAAGCATGAAGGGACATATGAGTGTTTAGCATATCTGGCACGTAAATACCTCGCAATGCCGGCTACAAAAGTGCCATGCAAACGCCTGTTCTCACTGTCAGGTAACATTGTAAATAAGAAGCAGTCAGGAGTATCTCCCATAAATGTAAACAAACTTGTTTGTCTTAGCAATTGGCTGAACAAGAAGTAGGACTGAGTGGACTTGTCCGCTCTAAATTTTGCACTGTTTTGTTTTTGAGTGCAGTCATGTAACAAAAAAAATCTACATTTGTAAGTTACACTTTCAGGATAAAGAGAGTGCACTACAGTGCTTGTATGAGGTGAATTGGAAAAATACTATTTCTTTTGTTTATCATTTTTACAGTGCAAATATTTGTAATAAAAAATAATATAAAGTGAGCACTGTACACTTTGTATTCTGTGTTGTAGTAGAAATCAACATATTTGAAAATGTAGAAAAACATCCAAAATATGTAATAAATTTCAATTGTTTAACAGTGCGATTAATCACAATTATTTTTTTTAATTGCCGTTAATTTTTTTGAGTTAATCGCATGAGTTAACTGCGATCAATCGACAGCCCTAGTTTTTTGTTTTTTTCCCCTATCTCTAATGATGAATTATTCTCTGGAGGAATCCCATGCACATTTGACATACAGGTGTCAGCAGGAGCACATCTGGGTAAAGAGGAGAATCTAAATTACCTATTCAACAAGAGTAGTGTTCACCTTATTTCCTAAATGGGTGCCAGAAGGGATGACACTTAAAACATACCTATTTCCAGCCAGAGACACCCTCCTGAGTCTGGATTTTATTGTTTAAAATGAAATATAGGAATTCCAAAACATCACTGCTTTAATTCACATATAGGCATAAATCAATGATTAAGGTTAAAATTCTGTCACAGTTATTTTTAATAAAAGTCAGGGACAGGTCGTGGGCAATAAACAAAAATTCACGGATGCCTGTGACCTATCCCTTTTACTAAAAATACCACGGGGGGTGGGAGAAGGCAAACAGAGCACTGCCAGGACTTGCAGCTGTTCCAGCCCTGCTGCCGTTGCTACTGCAACAGGGGCTGACTGCTGCTGCTCCATCCCCAGGGGGGCTGATCCAACCCCAGCAGACTGCTGATCTGGTGGGCCTGGGACTGCTGCTCTGCTGGGCCCAGGGCTGGCTGCCGGCCATTTGTTCTGGTGGCCTTGGGGCTGGCTGCCAGCTGGCTGTTCCGGCAGCACCGGGGCTGGCAGCTGCTCCAGACCTGCCCCAGAAGTAGTCATGGAGGTCCCCGAAAGTCATGGAATCCATCATCTCTGTGACAGAATCGTATCCTTACCAATAATGTATAGGCATAAATCAGTGTGTTGGATACTCTGGGAAATCCTTTTAAACAGGAATCGTGTTAGAGAAATAAGGTCAAGTGAACACAAATATCTAAGGTGGCATGTAAGATCCTATTTATGCAGTGTTGTTGTACCTGTGTTGGTCCCAAGTTATTGAAGACAGGGTGGGTAATATCTTTTATTGGACCAACTTCTGTTGATGAGAGAGACAAATTTTGAGCTTACACAGAGCTCTTCTTCAGGTCTGGGAAATCTACTAAGAGTGTCACAGCAAAATACAAGGTGGAATGGATTTTTTAGCATAAGTAGTTAAGGAGCGGTGACTAGTTAACACATCTCCAGTCAGAGTGGAGAAAGGAGGAAAAAAAAAACTGGGGGTGGTGGTTAGTGGCCAGGTTATAGACTGGTGTAATAAATCATAAATCCAGTATCTCTATTCAGTCCATGATTTTTAGTGTCTAGCCAAATTGTGAATTTAAGCTTCCAGGCTCATCTTTTGAAGGTGTTGTGCAGATTTTCTTTGAGGAGGACTGAGAGGTCAGTGATTGTTTTGTGAAAAGTGTTCACCCACAGTGATGTGGTTTTTGTTTTTTATAATTTTTTCCTGTGTGAGTTCATTCGAGAGCGTAGTGATTGTCTCATTTCATCCACTTAGTAGTTGTTGGGGCATTTAGTATCCTGGTCTGCGGGGAGCTTGCTTCTGATGATGAACTTGGGGAGGTTGGGGGTTGTTTGAATGCCAGAAGAGGGGATTCAGGAAAGATTTCTTTCAGAATGTGGTCCCCATTAAGTATGGATTTTAATTGTTTAATGATACCCCATATTGGTTCCAGTGTGGAGTGATAGGTAACAACTATGGGTGTGCAATTGTTAGGGGTTTTATTTATGTGTTGAAGCAGGTTCTCTTGGAATATTTGGGTGGCCTGTTCCATGATGTGATCTACATCTCTGGTGGAGTGTCCTTGCTTGGTGAAGGTGGTTTTCAGTATGTTAAGGTGTATATCCTGGACTTTCTCCTTGGAACATATTCTGTGGTATCTGAATGCCAGGCTGTAGAGAACAGATTTCTTGGTGTGTTTGGGGTGGATACTGGATCTGTGAAGGTAAATGTGTTGATCTGTTATGTAGTAGTTGGTAAGGTTTCATTGCTGAAGCTGATCATGGTGTCCAGGAAGCTGATGCTTGTGTTTGAGTGTTCTAGAGAGAATATAATGGATGGGTGATGGTTGTTGAAGTTGTGGTGGAAATCTATGTAGGAGTTTTGGTTGTCTGTCCAGAGGATGGAAATATCATTGATATATCTGAGGTATATAATTGGTTTCGTGGTAAGATCCTAGACTAGTTAAAAGCCAGAGTTTGAATCATTCAAAGAACCTTGTTACCATGAAGAAATTTTCCACATGTCAGTCAGTCTCAGCCTGAAGGGAGTAGCACTGACCAGGCTGAGGGGAAAAGTCCCAGTTGGATTACTTGCCCAGAGGAAGTTAAGATTGTTGTCTGACAAGAAAACCTACCCAGGGCCGGCTTTAGGCAGATTCCCCCGAATCGGACCCCGCGCCTAAGAGGGCCTCGCGCTCGCGCCGAAGAGGGCCTGTGCTCTAAAGAAGAGTTTCGACAGGGCCCCGGCAGGGATGACTCACCCAGCGGTGCTCCAGGTCTTTGGTGGCATTTCGGCGGCGAGTCCTTTAGTGCCACTGAAGACTCGGAGCGAGTGAAGGACCCGCTGCCGAAGTGCTGCCAAAGACCCGGAGCGCCGCCGAGTGAGTCATCCCTGCCGAGGCACCGTCGAAACTATTCGAATCGGGCCCTGCGCTTCCTAAAGCCGGCCCTGAACCTACCTGCACCTATTTTCAGGCTGTTGTATCACTCACTCAAATTAAAAGGAAACGATGTTCCTGCTGTGGTTGCCTGAGGCATTTCTCTGCATTTTGCTTGTTCTGTTGGGCCAGAATCTGGCCCAGTTTGAGGCTCAGCTGGTCACTTTTCCCAAGGCATAATTTATGTGGTTGACATTACTTAGGATGATGAATTCCCCTCCCCTCTGACTAGCTGCTCAGCTGTATTTACTCTCTTCAGTTGCTTTTTCTCTCACTACTTCTGAGACAGCTCGGTTCCCTTTGCTCCACTTCCACACAGTCCCTCTGGCCACCCTCCTCTTTGACTGATAGTTCATTGCTATTGTCCCTGATGTCACAAGCCCATGTCCAGTCTTGCCAGGCAGTGGTGTTACCTGGGGTCTTTGACTCTGGCCTTCACAGATGTATGCAGTGCATTATCATCTATGGAACTGTATGTTAAGGGGGAAATTTTGTACTCAAATACCTTGGCTTGACACTGGGGATCTCTACGAAGAAACCTTGCTCCCATGCTGGTTCATCTTCAGCACTGACATGCAGCCCTCACCAATCTTCAAGTCCCCTCTTTTGATCTGAATATTCGCTATTCAGATAAATCTGGAGATTGTGCACTGAGACTCTCATATACAAGTGGTAATGTTGTGGTAGAGAGGCTGAAGTCCATGGGCTGCATGGCAGAACTTGCCAAGCCATGCTTTAGTTACACCTTTTTAGACTGTGTGTATTGCTATTCATAGTGCCATAATTTCCTTTATATGAACAATTTCTTTGCTTTGTATTGCTGTTTGCATCATTCTGAATAATAAAGTCCTCCTCCTTTGCACTGACTATATGCTCATTTTTATTCTCCACTCATCAGTGCCCTGTCTTCCTTTCCCCAGATCACCTAGAGACAGTGCAATTAATTAAACATGTATTTTGTAATACTTATTTAAACAAAGGTTGCTAAGGCTCTTGGCAAAACTGGTGGATGTTGTGAATTGCAGTGCATTGGGTGCCAGCTCTGTCTCATGCAGACCACTGGCTAGATGGAACTTACAGAACCCACCTGCTAGTCTGTCAGGGTACCCGGAATTTACAAATCTGAGTGGGTGTGAGAGTTTGTGAAAGTGTTTACCTGAAATACTCACTCCTGTCAGTAGGTTTTGAATGTTGATCCTGCTGGGACAGGGTTACATGTGTGTGGCTCTGAGCTATTGGGGCAGGTGGCTCATTACTCTATTTGGATATAAGGAATAGATAGGAATGTGTCTATAGGAGCAGAGAGAATGAATAGCCTAGGGTTGACCCTTTCTGAGACAGGCATCTTAGGGGCAGCTAAGCCTGGTGAGAAGGCCTGAGCTGAACTTTATTGATAACTTCTCTTTGTCAATAAAGCCATCCCCAGGAATCTGAGTTTTTTACTCTACCCAATGTATGGCTTTTGTTTTAGTTAGAGCATCTTGGAATTGTACCTGTTCAGTCTTCCAGAGATTTCTCAATTTAAGAGGTTTTCTTCAGACTGGTTTATCAGAACGAACAGGTTCTAAACTTCAAATAGATTTTCCATCTCTGATCAGAGGTAGAACAGATATTTTGTGCCCATGAAGGTGGAACATCTTTGCACAGCTCTTTGCTAAGGTGAAAGTCAGTTTTAGCCTATGTTACCAGAGCATAAAATTTATTGGGGGGTATGTTTTTTCACTTTTTGTGTGTCTGGCAGAAACTTTGGTGAAAGAGAGATGGAAATCATAACTCATCTTCTGCAGTGTTGCTTGTTACGCTCCTTAGTCACTTCTGCTGTTTAGAAAGCTCTTTTAGGATCCCTCTGGCTTCATAAATCAAGGTACTGCTTTGTCACCTGACCTTGGAATATTGCAATCATTCAGATCTGACAATTCTTCTTGTACCCTTCCACACAGGAACATATCAGCAAAGTTAGGGCGGCTGCTGGGGCTTGGGGAGGAGGACCCTGGGGTCCTGTCAGAGGGGCAGCAGGGTGTGGCCTTTGCAGTTTGTTTGGAAAAAAAGAAATGCAGGTGTTGAAGGGTAATAAAAGCAATTAGAGGGCCATGAAATAGGAGTTGGAGGTAGGGAATCCTCATGGGAACTTCCCCTGGAATGAAATCTTGTGGATTTGCATTGTGAATAAAATGTAGCGCCTTGTCCTATTTTTTAGTTACTACTTCGAGAGTCATGCTGTGCAGGAGACCAGGGTTCAATTCCTCTCAGCCCAGGTGGAAATGTGCCAGGAGTCCTGCAAAGCTTTCAGTGTCCAATCCTTGGTGAAGAGGGAGAAGTACCTTCTGGGTTTATTGAGGATGAACTCCGAAGGGAGTCCAAATGCTCCTCAGCCAGGATGGATGGTGGTTGCATCCTTAGGAGTGGGAGGGGGGAAAAGAGGGAATATACTTCGCTGTCGGAGGAGTACAGAGGCACTTTTTCAGGGAAAGCAAATGAGATACCAAACTACTGTGCAAAGAAAAATGTGTTCACAGACAAACATCCTTAGATTTTATGTATATATTTGCAATATGTTGCATAAATGAATGTAGTACCTAATGATTCGTGATTATTATTTGAAGGGTCCCACTGTTTCAGATTTATTTGTCATTTCTTGTAATAACACAGATGATAATGAATTCATTTGTATTAATGTTAGGTGTCATGTGGACTTCCGCTGAAATTCTGCATTAATTAATGTACCATTAAAATAAAGTGTCACCCAATTAATATCAAGTAGAGGTAATACTGCTAGTGTCCTTTCATTAGGGATTCATTTGTAAGTTATTGTATTAACACTCTGCTTAATGAAAGTCATTTGCAATCCAGAGTATCACCCCATAGGCTTCCATGAGAGTGCCAGCATTAAACATGAGCTAATGGACCTATCCAGAAAGGGTTACCCAGATGAATTGATAATGACAGAACACTGTTAAAAGTGATACTCATTATTGCCTCACCTCAAGTCCATGTCAGACTGCTTAGAATTCCAATTCTGGCCTTCTTCCCTCTCAAGAACTGTGCCGAGTGTCCATTTCAGGTGATTAGAGAAAGCTGGTTCTGGTTTGTTTGTTTTTAATTGTCCTTCATTCCTGACCCATAGCATCTCTGCTTTTTGAATCCCTGAGCTTCACCCATTCTTGCTGAATTGTGTGGCAATGTTGGGATTTGTCCCACTAGTGACTAGGGATTGGTCCATTCTTTAATTTTTATTTGTGTTGCAGTAGCATCTGGGGCCCCAAACAAGAAACATGGCCCCGCTTGTGCTAGGCGCTGTACAAATGAGTAATAAAGACAGTCCCTGCCATGGAGAATTCATAATCTAGGTATATGACAACATGCAACGGGGTGGAATGGAAGAGACAAAAGGGTGGGGGAGAGGGCTGTAGGAAGTTGAGCTAAAAGTGAAGTGATAAGCAGTAGTTTCGGTGGTGACCTAAATCAACATTTACATTCTGGTCGGATACATTGACATTACCCACTCTACAGCTAATAGCCATTTCCCCTGCCCCATTTTCATAAGGCGCGTGTGTTCATGAATGTAACTAGCCACTGCATATAAAATATTACCTAACGAATAGGATCTAGCTGTTCATGACACAACCCTAAAGCAGGGATCAGTGAAGAAGTTTGTCTTAAAAGCGCTTTGGTCTGTAGGGGGAAATCTTACTGAAGACTTGCCTTTGCTTCTTGAATTATGATATTAGAGGAAGAAGGACTGTAATGAAATTTCACCTGTTGGTATAGGAAGACAGCAATGTCATCCAGTGGTTAGAGCACAGTACCAGGAGTCAAGGGACCTGGGTTCTATTCCCAGCCCTGCCACTAATTCATTGGGGGAAGTCACATTCCTATCTCTCTGTGTCAGTCTTCTGCATCCAAAACCCTGGGTTAATAGTACCTGCTTCCCAGGCATGATTCGATTTCAGTGGGAGCTGCAGGTGTTCTTCACCCCAGGTGAACAGGGGGAGAATGTGATGCTGCTAGCCCAGCCCGTCTTGCCACTGACTTTACCACAAAATTGACTCTGGCACCGGGTGGTATTACTTAGAGGTTCTTTGTCAGACTTTTTGTGGCCACACACCATCTGACTCGGAGGTAGGTTGTCTATGAGGTCAGAAGCTAAACCAGAGACAGGCTCTCTCAAATCTTTCTCTCTCTCAGAACAGTATTCTACCTAGGAAGGGGGGTTGGTTTGTGCATGATTGCATGAATGAGATAAAGCTGTTGTGACATGACTGGAAACCTAAATCTGGAGGCAGAAGCTGAAGGAGGGAGGAGGGTTCCCTTTCCCCATCTGAGCGGAGGGCTTGCTGGGACAGTCAGAATGAGCTCTCAAGCAGAGCTTCCTGAAACTGAAAATCCACTGCCTTGCTTATAGTAGGGGACAAGAAAGAGCAAATGAATTGCCATTGTGAGGCCCTGAGCTTTGTGACTGACAGGTTTTCACATTCTCAGCATTTGCTTCTGACTTTCAAATGTCTCATTAGGCCAGCCTGAGTTCCCATCTGTCATGTCCTAAATCAGGGCTGACATGATAGCAACTCAGAACATTAAAACAGGCTACCCTCACAGTCCTTCCCCAGACCCCCTTCCAGCTTCTCAAGGGCTGGAACCTGTTTATGGACTTCACCTCAGAAAGGGTTTGCTTCCTTAAATATGCTAAAGATGAGGGCACTGAGAGAGACAGTGAATTAATTAACTTTCCTTTAATCTGTGGAGACTGGTTCAACTGAAAAGAATCTGGAGACTTTCACCTAGTCCAGAGTGCAGGCTGTCTGCACCAGAATTTCTTGCATCATGTACATCTCTACTCACTATTCAGTCTGTCTTCTGGAAAGAACTCAAACATAGAATAGTGGAGGTTGCTTCCTGTCAGTATTAAAGCTGGCGAAGGCTGGAATTGATGGGGCAATATAGAGACTGGTACAGACGGGCATGCAGCAGAGAACAGTATTGGAGATTGCGGCCCATCCTCTTAGGCCTGTTTCAGTCTGTCA
This sequence comes from Trachemys scripta elegans, assembly GCF_013100865.1. Taxonomy (NCBI): domain Eukaryota; kingdom Metazoa; phylum Chordata; order Testudines; family Emydidae; genus Trachemys; species Trachemys scripta. Next base: position 84,348,893 of record NC_048304.1, on the reverse strand, counting down.
CTTTTACTATCCTGAGAATGCATCTTTAATTACAGAAAAATGCTTAAAATTATACCAGTGAGGATGGAGGAAAGGGCATGAAGATTTGATTTAGCAGTTTGATCAAACATCCTGGATAGCCCCTTCGTAGTATATCTGTAATGTGTGAATTTTTTGTCAAGGGTCCCTGATTACTTACTTTCCAACAAATCCCACCTGGACTTTGGTCATTCACAAATGTGTCTGATGCTATATCTGCAGATAACCAGAACTATACTGACACTCCAGACAGGTGCTCAGGCCATCCTGTGAGGGGCATTGTGAGGGTTAATTTCAGATGAGGCTGCCAGTCCAGAATTTTCCTGTGACTATTACAGCTGACAACTGCTACCAATGGAAGGCTGTCCTACTGTCAGAAAGGGAGTAGGATCCACTGGTCTGTTTGTGTGAGGAAAAAACTAATGTGCTATCTTCACAACAGTCTTAGAATGAAGTGCTCTTTGCTTCACTTGCTGATGTGAACTCTGCTGATACACTGTAGACTTACACAGAGACAGCTACAGGGGAAGAGTGTGTTGCGGGGGTGTGACGAACTGGGCCTGTTCTCACTGTGGTCTGTGAATGCTGACAGGGGAGTGTGCTGGGATAGTCTGCTTTGCAGGATGGGATCTGCCCGAGGGCGCATACCTGAGTGTGTAACATGAGAACCCAGGAAGGGGTTGAAGGCGAGGCGACTCCTTAGCCCGGGAAACTGAAAAAGGCTGTGGGAGGGGTCGCTAAGAGCAGAGTGCTGGAAGCAGGCTGGAGAGATGGCTGGGAGGCAGAGATGGCTCTGACCCCCCAAGGGGGGCTGGGCTGGGATGGCCGGGGACCCCAAGATGGACCTAACTGAGGGGGTCCCTGTTGTCTGTGCCTGCAAGACCTGTCTTGGACTGTATTCCTGTCATCCAAATAAACCTTCTGCTTTACTGGCTGGCTGAGAGTCATGGTGAATCACAGGAAGCCGGGGGTGCAGGGCCCTGAGTTCCCCAATACTCCGTGACAGGGGGGGGAGGGGGAGGAACTGTGGGTAGACTGGGGGAGAGAACAAAAATTCCATTTCATGGGGGATTTTGAAATTTGTATTCTAATTTGAAACAAAGCCTGAAAATTTTAAAATTCTCAGTGAGAGAAAATTCTTTGGGGTAGATCAAAATATTTCTTTTGGACAAAATGAAAACATTTAGTTGTGATTTTGACTTTTTAAAGTTTATATTGTAATACAAAATATAAAACATTTTGAAATGAAAAGTTGTTTTTAAAGGAAAAATTGAAACTTTTCAATCTGACATTGTCAAAATGGGACATTTCAAGTCCTCTCTTGACATTATCGGAATGTCCCCCTTTTTTCCTCCAAAACTAAATTTCAGCTAAATCAACATGATTTTGTGAAGTGTTTAGATTTTGATGGAACCGAGTTTTCTGATGGAAAACTCTTACATTGAAAGTTTTCTGACGCAGCTCTAACTGTGGGTGTGTTTGTATGGGCTCATGTCTGTTTCTGTGCACAGGTTTATAGGCTCATGTAAATAGAGCAGCACATTTAGTTTCTTCAAAATGGCGGGGGAAATAGACTTTGACAGACAAAAGTGACTGGTCTGCTTAAGGTACAGTGTGGTGGGAGGATATTTTAAAAAGCTGATACATCACTTTTGTCCTTTTCCATTTGACAACAACCAATCATTTTCCCTTTTTCTTATGGTGCTAATACAGCTGCCTTTTGTTTACTTCTTTGTCTTTGCAGCAGCTGTCAAACAATGTGGTGTTCATGTTATAGAGCCGTCTGGTTTTGGTGCAGAGAGAGATCCAAACACCAAGGAGCAACAAGCAAGGCCGGCTCCGGGGTTTTTGCCGCCCCAGGCGGCAAAAAAAAAAAAAAAAGCCGCGATCGTGATCTGCGGCGGCAATTCAGCGGAAGGTCCTTCGCTCCAAGTGGGAGTGAGGGACCGTCCGCCGAATTGCTGCCGAATAGCTGGACGTGCCGCCCCTCTCCAGAGTGGCCGCCCCAAGCACCTGCTTGGCAAGCTGGTGCCTGGAGCCGGCCCTGGCAACAAGAGTTCAGTGAGAGAGAGAGAGAGACACACACACACGCACACACACAGAGACAAAATAGGTGCTCCTTTTATCTTTGCTTTGGTTTTTAATGCAAAGAATCTTTAGGGATAAATTTTGGTGGTTTGGAAAACTTATGTTTGTAGCAGTGACTAGAAGCCATATAAGAAGATGCACATTATCCCTTCAGTCATGACCTGCAGCATCCTAGCTACCCCAGTCCTGGGCTCCCACATGTATCTGTCAATGCATCTCTGTCCCCAGCTATTCTGATCTCTAGCCTGGCTTGAGCAGAGTCTGCCAGTGACGCTGAATTGTTCTTAATAGTGTGAGGTTTGTGTGATGTGGGTGAACTGTGGATGAGACTTGAGACTACCATAAGACTCATTTCATTTGTGACTCAGGCTAGACTTGAACCCAGGCCTATGATCATTGAATCATAGAATCATAGAATATCAGGGTTGGAAGGGACCTCAGGAGGTCATCTAGTCCAACCCCCTGCTCAAAGCAGGACCAGTTCCCAACTAAATCATCCCAGCCAGGGCTTTGTCAAGCCTGACCTTAAAAACCTCTAAGGAAGGAGAATCCACCACCTCTCTAGGTAACCCATTCCAGTGCTTCACCACCCTCCTAGTGAAAAAAGTTTTTCCTAATATCCAACCTAAACCTCCCCCACTGCAACTTGAGACCTTTACTCCTTGTTCTGTCATCTGGTACCACTGAGAACAGTCTAGATCCATCCTCTTTGGAACCCCCTTTCAGGTAGTTGAAAGCAGCTATCAAATCCCCCCTCATTCTTCTCTTCTGCAGACTAAACAATCCCAAGTCCCTCAGCCTCTCCTCATAAGTCATGTGCTCCAGCCCCCTAATCATTTTTGTTGCCCTCCTCTGGACTCTTTTTCCACATCCTTCTTGTAGTGTGGGGCCCAAAACTGGACACAGTACTCCAGATGAGGCCTCACCAAGGTCGAATAGAGGGGAATGAGCATGTCCCTTGATCTGCTGGCAATGCTTCTACTTATACAGCTCAAAATACCATTAGCCTTCTTGGCAATAAGGGCACACTGTTGACTCATATCCAGCTTCTTGTCCACTGTAACCCCTAGGTCCTTTTCTGCAGAAATGCTGCCTAGCCATTCGGTCCCTAGTCTGTAACAGTGAATGGGATTCTTCCTTCCTAAGTGCAGGACTCTGCACTTGTCCTTGTTGAACCTCATCAGGTTTCTTTTGGCCCAATCCTCTAATTTGTCTAGGTCCCTCTGTATCCTATCCCTACCCTCCAGTGTATCTACCACTCCTCCCAGTTTAGTGTCATCTGCCCTTGGGGCACTCCATTTAAACCGGCTGCCAACTAGACATGGAGCCATTGATCACTACCCGTTGAGCCCGACGATCTAGCCAGCTTTCTATCCACCTTATAGTCCATTCATCCAGCCCATCTTTCTTTAACTTGCTGGCAAGAATACTGTGGGAGACCATATCAAAAGCTTTGCTAAAGACAAGGAATAACATCCACTGCTTTCTCCTCATCCACAGAGACAGTTATCTCTTCATAGAATGCAATTAGGTTAGTCAGGCATGACTTGCCCTTGGCGAATCCATGCTGACTGTTCCTGATCACTTTCCTTTCCTCTAAGTGCTTCAGAATTGATTCCTTGAGGACCTGCTCCATGATTTTTCCAGGGACTGAGGTGAGGCTGTCTGGCCTGTAGTTCCCCGGATCCTCCTCCTTCCCTTTTTTAAAGATGGGCACTACATTAGCCTTTTTCCAGTCATCCGGGACCTCCCCCGATTGCCATGAGTTTTCAAAGATACTGGCCAATGGCTCTGCAATCACATCCCCCACCTCCTTTAGCATCCTTGGATGCAGTGCATCTGGCCCCATGGACTTGTGCTCATCCAGTTTTTCTAAATAGTCCCGAACCACTTCTTTCTCCACAGAGGGCTGGTCACCTTCTCCCCATACTGTGCTGCCCAGTGCAGCAGTCTGGGAGCTGACCTTGTTCGTGAAGACACAGGCAAAAAAGGCATTGAGTACATTAGCTTTTTACACATCCTCTGTCATTAGGTTGCCTCCCTCATTCAGTAAGGGGCCCACACTTTCTTTGACTTTCTTCTTGTTGCTAACATACCTGAAGAAACCCTTCTTGTTACTCCTAACATCTCTTGCTAGCTGCAACTTCAAGTGTGATTTGGCCTTCCTGATTTCACTCCTGCATGCCTGAGCAATATTTTTATACTCCTCCCTGGTCATTTGTCCAATCTTCCACTTCTTGTAAGCTTCTCTTTTGCGTTTAAGATCAGCAAGAATTTCACTGTTAAGCCAAGCTGGTCGCCTGCCATATTTACTATTCTTTCTACACATCGGGATGTTTTTTTCCTGCAACCTCAGTAAGGATTCTTTAAATTACAGCCAGCTCTCCAGAACTCCTTTCCCCCTCATGTTATTCTCCCAGGGGATCCTGCCCATCAGTTCCCTGAGGGAGTCCGTCTGCTTTTCTGAAGTTCAGGGTCCGTATTCTGCTGCTCTCCTTTCTTCCTTGTGTCAGGATCCTGAACTCATGGTCACTGCCTCCGAGGTTCCCATCCACTTTTGCTTCCCCTACTAATTCTTCCCGGTTTGTGAGCAGCAGGTCTAGAAGAGCTCTGCCCCTAGTTGGTTCCTCCAGCACTTGCACCACGAAATTGTCCCCTACACTTTCCAAAAAACTTCCTGGATTGTCTGTGCACCGCTGTATTGTTCTTCCAGCAGATATCAGGGTGATTAAAGACACCCATGAGAACCAGGGCTTGCGATCTAGTAACTTCTGCTAGTTGCTGGAAGAAAGCCTCGTCCACCTCATCCCCCTGGTTTGGTGGTCTATAGCAGACTACCACCATGACATCACCCTTGTTGCTTACACTTCTAAATTTAATGCAGAGAATCTCAGGTTTTTCTGCAGTTTCATACCAGAGCTCTGAGCAGTCATACTGCTCTCTTACATACAATGCAACTCCCCCAGCTTTTCTTCCCTGCCTGTCCTTCCTGAACAGTTTATATCCATCCATGACAGTACTCCAGTCAGGGCCGGTGCAACCACTAGGTGAACTAGGCAGCTGCCTAGGGCGCCTAGTGGTTGAGGGTGCCTAAAAGCCTGCTCAGGCGAGGAGGTGGAGTGGAGGTGAGCTGGGGCGTGGGGGCGTGGGGAGGGCCGCTCACAGTAATGGGGGGGGAGGGGCGCACAGGGGAACCGCTTCCCGCCCCAGATCACCTCCACTCTGCCTCCTCCGCTGAGCACACAGCCCCCGCTCTAATTCTCCTCCACTCGGTGCCGCAAGCCTGGGAGGGGAGGAGAATTAGAGCAGTGACAGCTTGCTCAGCGGAGGAGGCAAAGCGGAGGTGAGCTGGGGCAGGCTCCCCGGGCTGGGTTAGCTTCCATGGGGGGGCGGGGTTAGCTGGTGGGGGGATGGCACAAGGTGGAAGTTTCGCCTAGGGTGCGAAACTTCCTTGCACCGGCCCTGACTCCAGTCATGTGAGTTATCCCACCAAGTCTGTTATTCCAATCACATCATAGTTCCTTGACTGTGCCAGGACTTCCAGTTCTCCCTGCTTGTTTCCCAGGCTTCTTGCATTTGTTTATAAGCACTTAAGACAACTCGCTGATTGTCCCGCTTTCTCAGTCTGAGACAGGAGTCCTCCCCCTTGCACTCTCCTGCTCGTGCTTCCTCCCGGTATCCCATTTCCCCACTTATCTCAGGGCTTTGGTCTCCTTCCCCCGGTGAACTTAGTTTAAAGCCCTCCTCACTAGGTTAGCCAGCCTGCTTGCAAAGATGCTCTTCCCTCTCTTCGTTAGGTGGAGCCCGTCTCTGCCTAGCACTCCTCCTTCTTGGAACACCGTCCCATGGTCGAAGAATCCAAAGCCTTCTGATGTTGCAAAGCTGATGCATCAACTCACCGCATCCTCTCCCCCACCCTCCCTTTTTCACTTTTAGAATTGTAACTGATCCTGTTACTTTCCCCGAGCTCACAAGACTTAACGCTGGAACTGGCAGGCGCCACTCTTTGTGCCTGGCTGGCAAACTTGCTGCAATCTTGGTCTAACAGAGCCCCTCTTTGAAGTCGCATTGTTTGTCAGAGATTTACTTTGCTCCTCCCGCCCCTGGATATCTTTTAGAAAGGTAAATAGATTCCAGAGGAGTGTGTGAACCTCCATGCAGCTTTGTTGCTCCCAAGGGTGAAGTGTGGGCAAGTGACAGGTTCCACTTATCATGTCACTTCCTAGGAGGGACAGCAGCAGGAGTAATAAACAAGAGAGACATTTTTATTTCTTTCTCTTCCATCTTCCCTCTTTCTTCTCCCTGTCCTGTCCCTACAATATGCCAGACAAACAAATAGCAGATGGGTATGATGTTTGGAGTAGTATTTAACTGCCTTCCCCACAAATAAACCAGTGAGGTGCCAGCAATGGAGACCCACCGGCTACTTGGTGTCATGTGCCTTGTGTACAATAGTGTGACAGAGATTACTGTTGCTATATTGGACTTGGTTTATGAAGGACTGTGCAGCAGGCTAAGCACCTGAAAGTTGTGCCATCAGGGACAAAGATAACTTCCTTTTCCTCCAGGAGAGGATGTGAAGCAACTGCATAGGGTTGAACGAAGAAGGATGTTCTGCCCACACAATAATGGAGCTATGACCCAAACTAACTTTCCCCTCTTGCCTTTAGTTGCCTAGCTTACCTGCTAAATTCTGCTGCTGTTGGTATCTATGAAGTGTGTGGCAGAGCAATGTGCAGTTTATGTATTGAGAAGTGCTTTGGGAGTGTTGGAAGACCATTTATCATACTACAGCAATTTTTCCTTTCCCACCCCCTCGACAATGGAATGCTTGTGAGAAGTTATGTGCATGTTACAATATTTTACTACATAGGGGACCATTATATCCTTGTAATCCATGACTAATTGCCAGCATGCAGTCAGACGTTCTAGTAATTGCTCTGACCAGTGCACCATAAGCAGCATTCCCTGACACCAGATGCAGAACAAACTGGCTTCCAGTGTGTCGAATTCCTGCTATGGCCTGCTCATTATGATGTCTGTTTCTTTAACATTTTGCATTGAATTGGACTGTTTATGTTTTGAATAACAGCACACTGAGATGAGAGCTGTTAACCAGGCTGTAATTCAACCTCGAGTTTTGCTAACATGTATACTCCAGCTGTGTTTATTACGTTTTCAGAAGCTCCTCAATTGAATTATTGCTCTGTAATGGCTGCTTGCCAATGCCACCCTATAAAGAGAGAGGTCACTTAGCAGAGATAACGGTAGATACATATTAAATAGAGTTGGTGTGAAAAAAGGGACAAAATTGTCACCAAAATATTTGTCCATTTTTTAAATCAATTTTGTTTTTGAAATTTTGAATTTCTTTGACTAGGTCTACTATTAATGCATGTGAAATAATAATGCAAAAAATCTTTAACAAGTAGATTGGAAATCTCGGAGAAGGTGGGGGGAGTGTGCGCGTGCGCGCGTACTTTCAGTGTACTGTACCTGTATAATGCATGAGGCCAGAGGCTGATTCAGTGTGGCAGGCAGGTGGCCTCCAAGACAGAACCAAGGAAGGGAGATGAATCTTTGGATCAGGACTCATTTTTCCTGTCTGTGGAGTTTAGAGAGAGGGATCTCAGGATAGAAGTGATTCAGATTCACAATAAGGCTCTCCCTCTGCTTTTGTTTGCTAAGCCCTCCAGGACCAGGGGAATTGGAGACATAGAATGAACGAAATCTGCAAATCTGGGAGCTGGGGTGGATTCTAACATCTCACCAGTCAGCCGGGGGCATATGCCTTGCATCATGGAGCTCTTAAGAAATAAACTAATAATCCCTCTTCCTCCCTCTCTCATTTTCTCTTTGTTTCCCCCACCTTTGCTTCCTTTGGTTTTTTCCTTGCCCTCCCCCTCCTCCTCCTCCTCCTCCTCCTCTCCCACTCCAGCTAGTCATCTTAAATTTCTGTCTGGCATGACTGGGGTGGGTAGGTAGGATTCTGTTGATGATGCCAGCAGGAGTGGAGTACCAGGTCACAGCAGAGCACTTGAATTCGGTTATCTGTTGCATCCCATACTGTGCCTTCTAGGAACATGGCCTGTGGTTAAATTAAATTAAATTAATGGAGATATTCCATCTCCTAGAACTGGAAGGGACCTTGAAAGGTCATCGAGTCCAGCCCCCTGCCTTCACTAGCAGGACCAAGTATTGATTTTGCCCCAGATCCCTAAGTGGCCCCCTCAAGGATTGAACTCACAACCCTGGGTTTAGCAGGCCAATGCTCAAACCACTGAGCTATCCCTCCCCCCAAAAAAGCTCCCTCCTGCCTTGTGATCTGAGATGAGACAGACTCGACAAGAAAGCCCTCCAGTTGAGCACTGGGAGGCCTAAGGAGTCTTTAAAAATGTTCTATGCCTCCTCCATCCTCTCTGCTCCATGGGAGTATGGTAAGAAAAAGAAAGGTGTGAAAAGGGATAGTAGGACCAAGAGACTTAGGCCTGGTCTATACTACCCGCCTGAATCGGCGGGTAGAAATCGACCTCTCGGGGATCGATTTATCGCGTCCCGTCGGGACGCGACAATCGATCCCCGAATCGGCGCTCTAACTCCACCAGCGGAGGTGGTAGTAAGCGCCGCCGACAAAAAGCGGCAGAAGTCGATTTTGCCGCCGTCCTCACAACGGGGTAAGTCGGCTGTAATACGTCGAATTCAGCTACGCTATTCACGTAGCTGAATTTGCGTATCTTAAATCGACTCCCCGCTGTAGTGTAGATGTACCCATAGGGAAGGGAAGCAAATCCCCTTTTATTTTAGAAATACACTATTAATAAGTGTGAAATTTGTGATCCTTTATAGGAGAGACAGACCCTGGCGAATGTTTTGAATCAGAGGAGTGATCAGCTATCCACCTGATATCTGGGATTGCTCTGGGAGGGGAGAGGAATCCAGTATATGGTGGAACCTGTCTGGCTGAAAGCCTCAGCTGGGCAGAAGCCTGCTTTTGGAAAGAGCAGAGCAAGGCCTGCTTCATAAGCTACCTGTTGTCCTAACCCCGATGCCCGTCAGTGTGCACCCATCAGTCTGTTTCTATTACTTTCTCTAATTTCATTGACCTTCAGGCAGCTGTTTGGCCAGATTGCCTGCTGTTTTTACACATTATTTGCATTGGTACAGTGAGTGTGCATTCGCATCCTAATCATTTTTGCCAGCTTCTGTTCCTCCATGGTTGGGTGACTTTGCCCTGGGCGGTCATATGGTGGTCCTGTGAGTTCCTCTGGTTGCTGGTAGGTGAGGCAAGCCACATTTTACTGGATCCAATTCCTGCTGGCATGGTAGGCTGAATAAAACACCTGCAGTGACTCTACCACAGGAAGATGCCCATTCTCTTACCCAGTCAGGCAGCTGGCCAGTGACCTTGTCATTCACTTTTCAGCCTGGTACACATGCAGGTCCTCACTCCATTCATCAATCTCCAGAGGAGTCACGGACATGACCCACAGTTGTGCTAGCAATGAAACCCCAGACCACAGCTGCAGGCGTCTCCACAAGGGAATGGCATGTCTGAGTAGGAGACTGATCCTGAACAGAACTCCCTCTCCTCCCCAGGCAGTGTATACATGGCATTAAGTATCTTCTCCCTTTCAGCTGCTACATGAACCTGCATCTCATACTGCTTAGGAACTAGGTGAGGCACAATTATGCCTCTTCAAAATATGGGTCTGCCTTTCGGGCTCAGTGGGGCAGGGTTGATGCCTGGCCTTAAGTCTTTGCAGACCTGGTGGAGACAAATTTGTTTTTTTTTAGTCAACAAGGCACAAGTAGATACCTGCCATTATGTCAAAACCCCAACACTGTGAGGCACAATAGGGCGTTCTCGTTCAGGAAATGTCCAGGATTGGAATAGTGCAATACCAGAGCTTCAATAAATATTTTTAAACCCATGGGGCAGAAGCCCTGAGACCTGGCGCCTCCTGCGGGACTGGAGCCCTGAAACCCCCCACCCCATAGCTGAAGCCCAGAGCACCGAATGGGGTGAGGAGGGGAACTCCGGGAAAAACTATATGAGAATTTAAGCCCTGTGCAATATAGAGTGCTGAAGTGCAGGATTGTGGTACAATGGCAGAGCTGTGTGGGGCACATGACTCGAACAGCAACGGGGTCTTTGAGATCAGGATTCTGGAGCATTAGCAGAGCTGTGTGGAAGAATTTGCAGAATAGTCTCCTGGCATTCTACTTACTTCAAATCAGAACTGCCTGTTCCTCATCTTCATGAACACAGTATTTGCACTGAAAAATTATTTTGTGTGCGCGCATTTGCATGTTTCACAGGGTTGTGGGTTTGGTAGTTCCAAAGCTCTTTCTCTACCCAGAGCTAGAATGCCCTCAAGGGTTTTCAAGTGGCTGGCCAAAATTTGCAAGAATTAATTTAAAGCAAAATCTGATTCATATAATGAAGGGGGCAACTGGGAAATCTACTTTTCAAAGTCTACCTTCTCTTCCCCCACCTAAGAATCAACTCTCTCTTTCTCTCCTCTTCACATAGATGGGCAATTGGCAATAGGCCAGTTGGACGAGTCTGGGTTGGATCAAGTCATGTTCTAGGTGTTCGTGGCTTGTGGCCCGTGAAATGGTTTTGATATGGTGGAAAGCTCTTAAAAGCATAGTGTGAATCTATTACTTTACCATGTTCATTCATTTAGCTGGGCTTCCCTTGTACCTCTCTATCTACCGTAGGTTTTTATACAGAATTGGAGCTTTGCCCCTGAGGATGGCTTGGGCCTTGTGAAGGGCTCTTGATGCCAGGTTTATATTGTGAAGGGGTCTCTTGATTTAACCCAGTACCTGCCTGTTGTCAGAATACGCAGCTTAGGGAATGTTCAGAACTGGGGGTGACGGAATGTCAGGAAGGAAATTCTGATTCCTCATTCATTTAGTTTGTTTCAGGTTTTCATAACAGAAGAATTCAGCTTCAGCACTAAAGGTGACAAGGTATCTTAGGAATGGTATCCCCATTACCAGAACACCTGAGTACCTCACAGTCTGAAAGCCTGTGTTGTTACATGCATATAATTTTTAAAGTCATGTGTGTATTTAAAAAAAAAAAGACTGAAAATGGCTGAGAACTTAAAAATTGGATAGTAACAGACTGCAAATCCTAGTGATGATTGAACCTGGTGATATTCTGAACAAAAAAGAGCCCTCAACCATGCTTCACACTGACTCTGACATTATAGTCTTCAGAGTGATGTTTGGGGTTATTGCATGCACTGATTCTGTTGTTGGGAGTGGTTGTGTTGATTTGCATGTGGGTCGTTGTGCTGGGAGATTTGTGTTGATAGGTTTGGGTGGTGAATGAGGGGTGTGTGCTGCAATGAGGGGAGGGGTGTGTGTTTGGGGTTATTGTATGTGCTGACTGTGTTGTTGTGTGGATGGTTTTGAAGAACTGTGGCAGTTGGGCCAGGTAATCCATGATCTGTGCAGTCTCCCTTATGCAACCAATGAAATGATTGCATGTAAATTAGTTGCAGAGTAAGGGTGGTGACTGGTTGAGTTACCTCTGATATCACAATGTCTAGGATTCTTTTCATGGCATTTGCTGTTGCATGTGTGTAATTTGTAAAGTCAAAACGGCTGAGAACTTAAAATCAGATAGTGACAGACTACGAATCCCAGCGATGACTGAACCTGGTGATATATTGAACAACAAAAGTTCTCAATCATGCTTGTAGATGTTTCCATCACTTTGCACTGACTCTACAGGCATTCAGGCTTTAGAGTGACAATCCTGAAATCTTATTATGTAGATCCTCACTTTATCCTTATTTTACAGATGGGGAACTGAGGCACAGAGAGGCTATGTGACTTGCCCAAGGTCACACACACAGTCTGTTGTGGAGCAGAGAAACAAGTCCATAGAGAAATGTAAATGGAACTATTCCTTGAAAAAGACCCAAATTAATTGTATTTAGACTGAGTAAGAAGTTAGCTCAACAGACTTACTGATGCATTGGGAGAACTGACCTCTGAATTTTCCTTGTATTTGCAGTTTCCTCTTTGAAGAATTATTGGCATATTTTGGTGTCCATTTTAGAGTATTCCATTTTCTGGGCTGTTGTTTTTAGAAGGTGGTTGTACCTGATTTCTGGATTGGTAGTCCATCCCTTCTGATTATTTACATGGCAGAGCTAAACTGGATTCCTCTCCTCCCCCTCGTCGCCCCTTCCTGTTTTCCCTCCCCTTTTCTGAAAAGTGAATTTTCTGTGTCCTGATCCATGTTCTTGTGGGACACATGATGCTAGGGCTGTCCTGGATAAATCAAAATGTCACATTACTGGCTTCTCCAGATTTGCCAGATCACTGTGCAGTTTGGCTGTCAGCAAAGATGTCCACTTGGAATGATCTACAGATACAATAAAGCACAACATGGATCAGAGGTGTGTACTGAAGAAAGCTCTGACTGGTGATAGGATGGTGCATGTAGCACAAGAATCAATTCCAGGAACTCCAGCTCTTCCTCTAGCTTATTTTGAAGGCTGTGCATATTGTGCAAAGCCATATCTTGGTATCTATTCAGTCTGAGGCTGTGAATATTGTAACTCAATATCTGCTAACTCAATGCGTATCTCAGCTTTTGTTGCATTGTAACAGGATCTATGATTAGCCTTTGAGAGATGAGTCAACTTTCTACTTCTCTGTGCTTCTAAGTAGTTCAGTGTGCATCATTTCACAACGTTCTTGGGCCACTCCAGTCATGGCGTGTCGCGTTACACTGCATAGGCACAGGAATTTCAAGAAAATTCACATACTCATCACCTCCAGTTCATCTGCAGGCTCAATGTAGCTGGTATTTCAGAATGCAAACCACTTGAATTTGCTCTGGGCAGCTCAGAGATCATCAAGGTATGTTTAGAGTAAGAAATGATGGATAAAACTTTCAGGGGAATATTTACAATATCTATCTGTCTAATTTATTAAATCTGAATTATGTAATCTATCTGGTATTATGGCACATGCATGTTGAAAGGATACCTTTTGTCTATGTAATAATCTGCTATATATTGTTACACCTTGTCAGAATATCTTCTGTCAAATATTGATTACTAATGCATTTTATAGGAGGCTTTATAATAAGATATTAAACACTGTAGTTGTGTCTCCCCCAGAGCATATCATAAATATTTTAAAAAGGTCTTTATATATAGCACCTTCATGGAATGTCAGTTTGCAGGTGCCTTTTGTTTAGGATATTGTATAGGGTTTTCATATCCCAGATATTAACATACCTGTGTGCCTGTATGCCTTACAAAATCTGATTTGCTCATTCAAGATATAGACGTACGTAAGTGGTGAAATCCTGCCCCAATTGAAGTCAATGGGAGTAGGTCCAGCAGGATTTCATTTTATATATCTGAGCTTGAGCAAGTCACCTCCGCTCTGTCTGTTTCCTCAATTGTAAAATGGGACTTTAGTATGTCAATTCAGTTCATTAATACTTTATTGGCAGCACAAGCTATATCAGTATTGCTGAAGTGTAAGAGACAAACCCCCACCCTGTGTTCTGCCAGAGGAAGGTACAGTCTGCTTGGGGCTTCACACTGTGTTTGGGATTTGATCTCCTGTGTTCATTTGTCTTTGTGGTCCATTCCTGGTACAGGGGGAGGCTGCTACATAGCGTAATGCCATCTCTGCTGGGCCTCCCCTTTCCCTCACGGCTAGACACAGCTCTTCCTTATAGCTTCTTGATGAACTCTTATTTCTGATCATTTAAAGAAATATCTTTTCCTTGTATTTGCAATGTACCCCTGTTGTGTTGGAATGGAAAGTGTCTGTCTCTCCCAATCTCTCCTGAGTCAAACTGATTGCTCCGCCACTCTTCTCTGGGTTTGGACTGTTTATGTATGTCTCCCTGGTTCCAGCTCTAGTTTATGGTCACTGATGCTGTGTTTGATAAGAGTCTGTCCTTGCTTTGCATATTTCACTGCGATGAGGTAGGCTGCTAGTTTAATAGTTCTGTTCAGAGATCTGTAATAGTGTAGCTTGTTGTTTTTGATTGGCCTTCCCAGTGACTCATATATTCATGTGTTTCAGTGTGGTTCTAGTCTCTTGATCATTTTTCAGTGTGGAGTGGATTGTGTGCTCTGCTGCCTGGGAGGTTAGTTGTTGATGACAAACAAATGGAGCATGCTTTGATCTGTATTTAGTTTTTGATCCTTCGGTGCTCTGCTGTGGAGTGTTTTGCTGCTTTGGTTGAGATGACACTGGAAGTTCAGTATTCTTTTCTTTGGGTTGATTAAGATGGGGAATGAACCCAGTTTGGCTCTGCAGCCATTGTTGCTGCAGTTCCTGTATACACACAGTTGTATAAATACTATATGTATAGGCTTTCTGCTGGGAATTTGTCCTAACTGGTGTAATTGTCCATTACAGTTGGACCCCAGATTTTACTCCCATGTAATAAAAGCACTTGAAATATATAGCAGAATAGTTCTAGCCATAGGTTCAGTGGCAGACTATCTTCTAGTGGCCCACATAGCTCTTTCTTGTAGTGTTTTCTAGCCATTCTGAAGCTCTTGATGTATTTATTCTAAGGCTCGGGCATGTTCAATATAGGTGTGTTCAACTTTGGGCTTTGTACTAAATTTTGAGTTTGTGGTGGTGATTTGGGGGCTTTTTCTGCAATACTGTGATTTTTGTTCTTTCCACGCTGTCCTGTAGGACCATGTACTGCAATATGGTCCTAGCAGGTGTATGTTTCTTTGGTGACTATCTTATGTAGGTGAGAACATTGCAAAGAACCTGCTGGCTCATCACTAGGCACAGTATTAACCTCCAGCACAACATCCAGCCAGTAAAGGACTCCATGACCTCCAGAGCACGGAAGAGGGAAGTACCACTAGAGGTCAGGGGAGCTCTGGCTCAGGAGGTTGCTGGAGGCTGAGTGGGAGCAAGAGCTGCTGCTCCTTGAGGCAAGGGTCTGGGAGCTGGCTGTGGAGAGAAGGCCGGGCAGCTTGGGATCTGGGATTGAAAGGCTGACAGATGCTCTGGGAAGCAGCTTTTACTGGCAAGGAAGACAGCTGTAGCCATAGCAGGTGGATCCTCAGAAATAGCCTACAAATGAGGGTTGTGCGGACTGTTCCAAACAATATGGACAAAATAACTGAACTCTGGCCAGGGATCGACAAGCCAGTGTCTGATTGCCTCCAGGATGGAGCATCCCTGGCATTAGGCCAGAGAGACTGCCCTGAGGGGCTCAGTTTGAAGCTGTTGGTTCATCTTTTGCTTGTAACTTAAAGTCATTGTGCTCAGGGTTGTTGCAGTGTTTTTCTGACAGCCCTAATAAAACAAACCTTTGTTATTCACCAGACTAAGTGTTTATGGGAGGGCTAGAGCGGAATGCTAGATGTGCCGACTGCACTTCTAGGTGTTCAGTACACACACCTCTGCCAGACATCTAGGCACTGGTATACCACAGCACTCAGCGACCCCTTGCAATGACTCAGTTCAGCAATGACCAGGTCACCAGCATAGAGGAGGCATTTTACCTCCAGGTTGTTTAGTGGAAGTCCTGAGTTAGGGTATTGATGTATATGTTGAGGAGGGTCAAACATAGGATACATTCCCATTTACACCTCTTAATTGCCCGGAGGAATTGGTTTGCATATTTATTTCTATCCAGCATCTGGGGGAATGGTATATGGATTTAATGATGATGCATATGCTTCCCACCAATTCTATTTGGTAATAATTTTAAGGTTCAGTTCTGAGTGATGGACTGAGTGAAAAACTTTTTTAAAATTTTGTGAAGCAGGCAAATATTGCATCTGTTTTCAGTGAGCATCTGTAGGGTCTAGACGTGGGCAGTGATTCAATTCTTTTTGGAATGCATTTGATTTTTTTGCATTTACTTTGACTTGAGATAAACAACTCTTAAATCAGTGCTGAGGAGGCAGAAAGTTACAAGGGAAACATGTAAGTGTTTTGTAATGGGGCAGGCACACAAATGTAGAAACATGACTCACCTTGGGGGTGATTTACTGATTACACACACTCATGATTTGTGCCTTCAGCCAGCTAGTTATGAAAAAATACTAAATCACTCCAGAATGTTTACCCAAATGCATCACACCATTGTTTAAACATTGTGATGCCTCTTTGTAGACATAAGATGCCATCTCTTGCTGTGGAATATTCCAGTGACCTGTTCCTTTGTCACTCATGGGAGCGGAATGGAAGAGGATTTTTAACGTGTTTTGTTTATTTTAAGAAATACTAATGGACATTCCTCTAAGATCTGGATCTATTCTAGCACAGGCATAAATGCTGCAGACAATATCTCCTTTCTTAGTGGAGTGTTGTCATGTTCTCAGTCTATGCCTCCTAACTGTTTTGGTCTCACCAGAACTGCTCACTTCAACATGCTCTAATATGAAAAGAGACTTTTCCAGGAACATTTATTGGTATAGGTCCAAATCCTTGACCTGCATGCAAGCCTGAGTAAATAGGCTTAGGGCAGGCTTTCTCAGCAAAGCATGGTTTGATGGAATTATCCCTGAGACTCATGACCATGGAATCTTAATGGAGATGCTCCATAATTTCTCTACAATCTCAACAGAAGTAGTAGTAGTGGCTCATATGCTCCCCTTTCCATAGGGTGTTTGGGTCAGTTGGTCCATGTGGTCGTGGACCTATTGGCCATTCTGTTGCCCCTACCTTGCTCCCAATAAACCTCTGTGTGTTGGTGTGGTGCACAGTTCTATGATTGGCAGGGGCACAGAGTGCCCGGAGAAAATTTTTCAAAATCTGCCCCTTAACGCTTCTGCTGAACATTGGGCCAATCAACGTGTTCAGAGGAGGAAGCAGGATTTTACCTATATCATAAAACCTATGCACACCTCTACCACTTGCATCAAATATGTGACTGTCTCTGCCTACATCTTAGTAAAGATTTAATAGCACAGCCAGGACCTTAGTACTCAGGTTTCGTGCTACTAACACTTTGTTGCTTAACCAAATACACTGCAGCAAGCCTGTTTTTATTAGCTTGTGCTTTGGTGTGTAATCAATGGTTAAAATGGCATTAAAAATGTCAAGCACAGCTTATTTTCTGATGCTGCATCCTTGACATTTTAAGGATTTGCTCTTATTCTTTCATAAAATTCATTGATTTGCATTGTGTCTCCAGTCAGTAGTGTGAATTACTGAGGTTCTACACTTGTACTGTAGCTTTCGTTTCTGCCCATGAAGGGAGCAGATGCTGAATAGTAAAGCTAACAGAGGTCATATACCAAGGAGAGTGGCTGTACCTTAGCAACAGGACAGTTAGATTTGTAGAGGTTTGATGCCCATCACACTTTCTGCAGCATTATCAACCTTTTGGCTTCACAATCCCGCATCCTTCCTGCTGCCTAGTTTGAACAATAAAGGCACCTGAAATAACTTGGGGAGCCTGAGTAATGAATGACATTGTGATGCGAGGTCACAATTAGAGCTGGACAAAATTGGTCCACTAGGTTGTTCAAAACATTTCATAAATTCATGTTGAATTCAGAGAATTGTTTCAGTGATACACAAATTCAAAAATTAAAAAAAAAAAACAAAAAAAAAACCCAGACAAACCCAAGATGTTTTGCTTCAGCATTTTTTAAACGAAACATTTCAGACTGAAACAACTTTTTGTGACAAAAATTATTTCAATTTCATTTTTTTTAAATTTGAAGCTTTTTAGTTAAAAAAAAAATTGTGGGTCACTTTTTGGTTCATCAAAAAATTTGAAAAACTTCTGTTTCTGACTGACCCGAAACAATTTTCTCCCAATTTGGAGTGGCCAGCGAATGAAAAATATGTTGTTTTCAAAGCTCTAGTCATCATGTGGTGGTGGTTTGTGCAATGGGATATTTTGACACCACCATTGCATTGTAATGTGGTGATGATGATAAATGTCAATGCACCTTGAAGCAAGTTAGATAAACCGAATAAGCAGCATTGTTGGTCTGTTTCAGGATGCAGCTTTTCTATTCCGCTTGTCTTTTAGTCACTGCACTTCTTAAAACTTCACCAGCACAGTTTACCTCTCTCCTACCTGTAGCTGCATGTCTCCTTGAGGTATTTATAGCTTTAGCACAGATGCACAGGGCCCCCTTCCTTGTGGGTAACATAAAATAAAAATACAAACTCTGAAGCCCTGTTCAAGTCCAACTTTCTATACAGACCAAGTACAAGAGGGAGAGATGGCCAGCAAATTTCTGAGATAGGAGAATAACTGATTTTATCCCCAATCAGAATCCAGGCTTCATAGCTGTCTTGATTCCAAACTCCTTTTCATGTCTGCTGGTGCCTTAGTTGACAAAACCAAAACTTATCACATCCGTAACCCCAAATCCTCAGTGTGGCTTCTCTTTTGGAGCAACTGTGCTGCCTTGGGGACTAGAGAATGAATTCCCTTCAAAGCCTGTTTTTGGCTATTGTATGACATACAATACCGGCTAAATCAAACTCTCCTTTTTCACAGCCAGCCGTGCAGCCCGATAATTGTTGGTGACCAGAGCAGATTTGCATGTTAAAAGGAGTGACTGGAGACACTTTAAAAAGAAGAGGAAATGTATTCATCAAAGCTAGCTTTATCCTTATGAATATTATTATTCCCAGGGACAATACCCCCAGACCTCATTAGAGCAGGCCTGCATTTAGACTCCTTTTTTCCCATTAATAGTTAATTTGTAATGGTTTGAGTCTTAATGCTGATACTGTGCAGCGCACCAGAAGGAATTAAAGAAGGAGCCTGTAAGGCGCTCTCTGATAGTAGCATACTGCATCGTCAGGGTAGCTGGCTTTGAAAGGATGCTGTTAAGGGGAAGGGCAGGCGGTGGGTTAGTGTATCGGAGTGCTGCCGTTTGGAAGCTCGTAATATGAGAATTATAAATGACACTGGTAAGGACACTGTTCTTGGGAAGCGTATAATACGAGAGTCGTAGCTGATGCAGATGTGACTATTGAACTGATGGAATCCCAGGTGACGGTGGTTAGGCATTTTTGAGCAGGCAGCTCACACTGCTAGACTCCCATGTGGTACTAATTTAAGGGGACTAGATTCCCAAAATAGAAATTGGGGGCACTGTGACTCCCCCTGTCAGAGGGGGTGGTTCAGCAGGGTTTTGGTGAGGGGTCGGAATGGAGGCTCTTGTTATGATGGTGAGTGAGAGGTGCCTGCTTAATAATCATCACTCCCCACCCATTTCCCAGTCTCTGCACTCAGCAATTTCTCCTTCTCTTACTCTGCAACTCTCATTCCTGCCTTCAGGGATCAATCTGGGGCCTAGATGTGCCAGTGTTGGGGGCTGACATGGGATCTCCTCACTGAGTTGCTGCACACTCTGGTACTAGGGTTGCCACCCAGACGGTTTGGGTTTCGGCATGTGTGTATGGGTGCCATCTGACAAGTCCTGAGGTCTGTTTTTTTTGATCCGTGGAAAAGGTGGCAACCCTAAGCGGAAGAAAGGCGGCAGAGCAGCAGCAGCAGCAGAAGCCGCCACCTCCGGGGCCAGACTGCTCATGCAGCTCGTAGTGGCCTCAGCTGTGCTGGTGAAGACCTTGCGAGCGACAGAGGCAGGGC
Source organism: Trachemys scripta elegans (assembly GCF_013100865.1). Taxonomy (NCBI): domain Eukaryota; kingdom Metazoa; phylum Chordata; order Testudines; family Emydidae; genus Trachemys; species Trachemys scripta. The sequence goes on along the minus strand of NC_048304.1, from coordinate 84,329,188 downwards.
CTTGGGGGGAAGAGGCGGAGCAGAGGCAGGGTCTTGTGGAGAAGAGACAGCCTGGGGTAGGTCCTTGGGGGTCTCCTTACCAGCCATTAGAAAGGTAGCAACCCAGTATGGTACAGAAAGGAGTCTGGAAGGCTGCAAATCCCAGAGTGCTTGGGACCATGATACAGAGCATATGTTCCAGAGGCACAACACTTTCCAGACATAGCTGGGCCAAAAATTCATGTTGATGGATGGGTCTCTGGCCAAAGGAAGCTAGTTGATCTGGCTGATTCATATTGCAGTTATGATGAAAGACCATTCAGTCAGCCAGGATTCCCTTCACAAATCCTGGATGGTCCCAGAAAATCAGGCCATGACTTATAAGACTTTCAGTATTTTGATATTTAGTAAAGAAATTAAAAGCAAAAAAAAAAAAAAAAATCTATCTGCAACTCCTCACACTTCAGAGAAGTGAGAGTGTAGCAGAAAACTCTAGCCTTTTGTTTGAGCCTGGGGCAAGTTAATGTGTCAAGACACTTACTGTAATGTTGTATTACCCTTTTGTGCCTATCCTCCCAACCCTCCGAGAAAAGCAGATATGGTGTATTTGTGTTAGCACCTTGCTAACTGACATTGTGTTTCTTGTTCATATCACAAGAGCCCACAGTCCCAAATGTAAGTTACAGGTGGTGTCCTAAATTACCACTCTCAACTGACCAGGTCCATATGAAACTTTGTGGGTTTTGAGGGGTATGAATTCACGTGCCTAAATTCTTTTTTCTGAGTTGTTGTTTTGAACCCACCCAAGAACTAAAGTAAAATTCAGCTGAACCTCTGAGTTTTGCCTGATTTAGGGCAAATCAGAATTACTGGTATGTGCAGTCTGGTATCTGAAAATTTCTCATGTTTTCAGTCAAAACATATAACTCTGACCGGGGTCGCTGCAAACTTGGCTCTGATTCATTGGGTGGTTTGTGAACGTAAACCTTGGCCGAGGAGGGAGATTTGACATGGAACGTGACAATGGGCAGGTTTGTTACAAAGCTCTGGCAAGTCTGCACCTGAACAAAGGACCAGTATCAACTTGGGTTCAGAATTAAACCCCGGAATCTGCAGTCATTTGTACTTTGCAGTACCTCCATTTGGATGGAGGAGGAATGATTTCATGTAAGTGAGGTAACCAGTAAAATAGGGAGCCTTTAGAAGGGTTTCGAAGAAGTAATTTGTATTATCCAAGCTGGGCATAATCAGCCACTAATAAGCCTGTTTATGTTATGACCTTTGCTGTCCCCTTTCAAGTGTTAGAGCAATGTTAATCCTGCCCATCGTTCATTTCTTAACACAGTTAGGAATGCTGTATAAGTATACGTGCCTACCTCACGTGGATGCTGTGGTCTCAAAGTAGCTTTAAATTAGCCCTCTTGCACATATATAGCATTTTTGATTGCTGCATATTGTATAACTTTTCTGCCTTTAAAGATCCACTTTCAAGAATGTGTATCTAAGTTGCATGTGTACAAAATGCAGTAGTTCTGCCCAAAATGGATAATTGTGCTCCTACCGCTAATTAACAATAGGAAATGCCAAACTGTATTTGTAGTTGCTGATTTTGTATGCTTAGCTGTGTATATGCAGATTAGTTATTCATTTATAAAAATTTAGACTTTAATACATATGTAATCTGGCCAGGTTTCAGTTGCTGTGGGAGCTATAACTCTGAATTTCATGTAAAATTCCAACCATAGTGTTACATTTAATGCAATTATTTTTGCTTTTTTTAAAATGCCGGAGGTGAAAAAGGGAGTGATTTAATGTTGAAATAAATGTGGGTCTGAGAACAAACAAGAGAAGTTTCAGCTAAAAGAGTGATTTTTCTGGAAAGTCGTAAGTGTCTGAAAATAGGTGTTTAGAATGAAATTGTCTTCTCAACCACAACTGTATAATAACTATATTTGAACTATTATAGCTATGGCAATGCTGTAATAAAAGTAAGCAACTGTATACCATATAAGCATCCTAAAAACACAGAGAGGTTGTTTATTGTATTCACTTCTTTATTTCCAGAACACACCAGTGGGAACTCCAATTTTCATAGTGAATGCCACAGACCCAGACCAGGGGGCAGGAGGCAGTGTGCTTTACTCCTTTCAGCCTCCATCCAGCTTCTTTGCCATTGACAGTGGCCGCGGCATTGTGTCGGTAATACGAGGGCTGGATTATGAAATCACTCAGGCCTACCAGCTCCAGGTCAATGCAACGGTGAGTCAGGCCATCTGCTTCATTTAATTCTTTTGCTTGGCATTTAAGACTCTTCAGCTGCAGTGGAAAGAATCTATTATTGCCTTGTTTTATCTCCCCTCATTCTGCTTTCCCTTTGGAATCCTAGTTTCCTGTGGATTGCAACAATAAAATTCTATTTTAGAATATTTTAGGTGGCCACATAGGCATGGGATTGACTGCCAAGTGCCTCCAATATTTTAAGAGTGTACATGACACTAAAATCATACATTTCTTTCAAATATTTTATGCTTATAAATTCATTATTTTACAAATTGACTAGTGGCTTGCAACTCGTGTGGGGACTTGAATCTCCAAATTGTGCCTTTCAGAATCTTTTGCCTGTACTTAGATAACTCCCTTAATCCAGAAAACCCTGTATCAAGATGGTCTGTCCCCTTTGGGTATGTCTACAGTGCAGTTAGATGCCCAGGGCTGGCCAATGCTGTGGGACTCGGGCCAAGTGGCTGTTTAATTGTGGTGCAAATGTTCAGGTGCGGGCTAGAGCCCGGGCTCTGGGACCCTGCAAGGAGGGAGGGTCCCAGAGCTTGGGCTCCAGCCTGAGCCCAAATGTCTATGCCGCAATTAAACAGCCCATTTGCCCGAGTCAGCTGGCATGAGCCAGCCATGGTTTTTTAATTGTAGTGTAGACATACCCTTTAAGGGCAGTTGGGCCCAGACCAGCCAACAAAGGACCAGCATGACTCTTTAAAGAAAGGTGTTCCATGAGAGGATCAGTGGTGCAGCTGGGAATGGGGACCAGGTGTTTTAGTCAGCTCAGTGCAGGAAGCCTACAGTCAGGAGACGAGTGGAGGGGGAGGCTTCCTGGAGCAGAACATGACCCTGATGAGGGAGAGCTAGGGATGTTAGTGAAGACTACAGCACAATCTGAGAAAGCAGGGTTGTGGGTACCCTGTCCCAAGGGAGAAGACGTTTGAGCCCCGGAGTGAAGGCAGCAAGCATAGGAAGAGGCCCTAGGAAGGAGAAGCAGGGTAGTTTGCAGCTATGTGGGGCAGAGAGGTTTTTTTGCCAAGAGCAATTCATCTAATAAGCTGGGTGTCTGAGAGCCATCAGGCCCCCCCCCCCCCCAGCTGCTGGAGAGTTATGTGCAGGAGCTAGTTTTCTTGGAGTGGAAGGGGCTGAAGAGACATTGACCAGTTCCCCAGGACAATGCCCGGTACCATTTCAGCTAAACTGGGACTGTTAGCAGGTATGGAAGATTGAGCTGCTTGGGTTCTCCCCAAGGTACCCATGGCTGGAAGGAGGGCAGAGAGCAGAATGGAGTTGCAGAGACAGTAAATAATTACAGTTAGGCATCCTGATTCTGGCTCGTGATCTCTGCCTTGGGATGTGTCAATCAGTGATGCTGCAAGTCATGAGGATACAATGCCATGAAGTAAACATTGCAACTCAATGTCAAAGCCATGCTATGATTACACTGTGACCTCCTACAACTCTGTTCATTAATGACATGGCTTTCCAACTCCTGAAGGACAGGGTCAGGGCCGGCTCAAGGGTTTTTGCCGCCCCAAGCAGCCAAAAAAAAAAAAAAAAAGCCGCAATCACGATCTGCGGCAGCAATTCGGCGGGAGGTCTTTCGCTCCGAGCGGGAGTGAGGGACCATCTGCCGAATTGCTGCCAAATAGCTGGACGTACCGCCCCTCTCTGGAGTGGCCGCCCCAAGCACCTGCTTGCCAAGCTGGTGCCTGGAGCCAGCCCTGGACAGGGTGCCACTGCCCACACATTCCATATCTAGACACAAGTGAAGTGAGTTTAGTGATCTCATCCTCAATTTGAGTGCCTATTTGTCATATTACAAAACCACATGTGCTATAGCAGAATTGTCTGTGTGTGCTCAGGAGAGGCCCAGAACTGCAGTTCAACGATGCTGTAGATTAGGTTTGAGCTGTATAGGCAGAGCTGTGTGTAGGTCAAGGTTTGGGATAGACAGGAGCATTGAGGTGGGGGTCTGGGCTTGTATTTGACAGAACTGAGGTTGCACAGGCAGAGCCTGTTGAGATGCAGAAGCCTGTGTGATGCCTGCCTGCACTGTGCAGGCCACCAGGCCGTATTATCAGTCCAACTTCACCAGACTTAAAACCAAAACCAAAAAAGTAGAAGTTTTTATCTGAAGAAAATAAAATCCTCAAGCCCAGTAGTGATAATGCCAGCGTAGCAAAAGAGTGAGTCAGAAACAAGCATCCAGCAAGGCCGTAAACACTGAGGCCTGTGTATTGAGGGTAATGTGCAAGCTGTGTTGTTGAATGCAGTTTAAATTAACATTAATCTCCTGGCAATCAGTCCTAGCTTCTGTTCAAAACCATTTGTGGAAGTGTGCAGTAACCTCTAATGTTTGCCTTTCACCACTGTGCCTGATGGTTGGGTCTCAAGAGACTTATTTATCTCCCTTCATATGTCATCCATGCTGATTCTCTTTGGTAGAATATGTAACACAGCGTTAGTACTTTATCTGGCAAAGGGTTACGTAAGCTAGCACGACATTGGGTCTCCCGTGGTGGAGGGACTGGTGCAAGCGAGCGCCCACTACGGCAGACCTCACTTGATACAGGGCAGTGCTGTGAGGAAGCTCAAATGGATGTAGTCCCAACTATTGCTCACAAGACACTGTAGTTAGGAAGTTCACATTAGTGGCATTTCAGGCACTGCGGCTGTAATAGAGTGCATACTGCGGCAGTCCTGGTTGGCAGTAAGAGGACTCGGTAGAAAGGGTGCCTACTTCACTATCTTGAGACCATTGAGGTTATTTCTCTTGCAAGCTAAGCCATGTTTGAACCCAGACTTCCAGCAGTGAAAAGCATACAATAGCCCAATCACCCTCCAGCCCCCTGGCTTGAAATGTTCCAAGGCTGTTGCTTTAAAAGGCTTTCATAATAGGACCTCCTGCATACTTGTTCCAAGCACTCACCTCACTACAACACAGGAAGCAATTTGCCTTACATAGAAAGAGAGCTGCAGTTGTACTAATCTTGCCCAACTCATTTATAAATATAATAGAAGTGGGTGACTTTTGACTTCTTTAAACTAAAAATGTAACCTACTTGCAAGTGATTTTAATATCATGAGGGTATGTTCTCCTACGGCTAAATGTTTTCTATTTATTTTTAACCCATTATTCCAATTGAAGAAATTAAAATCAATGGTTGCTATTTATGGAGCCCACATAAATGACCGTGTTATGAGCCCTTGTTAGTCAGCGGCTGGCGCTGCAGCAGCAGTTAACAAAATATATAGCCTTAGTTAAAACTAAGACATTTCAATGTAAGAAAACAAACTATGGATTGAAATATTTGTTAAACAAAAAGCAGAGTCAAAACACAGTGAAAAATACATAATGTCTACTAAATTGCTAAGGGAAAATCTTGGGGAGAAAAACATATTATTTTCCAGCTCAGAGATACATACTTCAGACAGTAACTTCACAACATAGTTTTAAGAAAAAGCGATTTCCTGGAGTATTTATAGATCCCAACCCGATGGTGGGTGAGATAGCAGGAATTCTGTAAGTGCAAATCTGAGAGACTTGACCATTGTGTGGGATGAACTATTGTTCTGGGTATTTCTCTTCCTGTCATAAATGATCTTTTCCTCTCCGGGTTTCAAGGACCAAGATAAAAGCAAGCCCCTGTCCACTTTGGCTAATCTGGCAATCACCATCACAGATGTGCAAGACATGGATCCAGTCTTCATCAACCTGCCTTACAGCACAAACATCTATGAGAACTCACCTCCGGTAAGGGCCTCTTTTTCTTGCAGTGAGAAGGGAAGGGAGGTATGGTTAAGGGGATAAAGAACACTAGACATCATAATGCTGGGGATGGATAATCCTCCCCTGGCAAGTACTGTGGTTTCCTCCTCTCAGGATGGTTTCTTTGGTTCTTCTGTCCCAGTTTTCGGGTGTTGAATCTGGGTTGGGAAGGAACACTATCTTCATTGCAGCTTCATGATGTCCAAATGCAAACACCATAGCATAGTTTTTGTTCTGCAGAACAAAATAGGGGAAATGGGAGATAGTCCTTGGTCTGAGGTTTGGTAAAGGTGTTATGACAGTAGCAAGGTATCTGCTCATTCTGGGGAAGTGTAGCTTGACATATGGTAACATTTTTAAAAACCTCTGTACCCTAAATACCATTGAGAGTCAATGGTACTTACATTCCAAAATAACTTTTAAAGATTTTACCCACAGAGCATGTGTTCTCTACACTTGGAAAACGACATTCTGTCCTCAAATCATCATGCTCTAGACTTCCACACACTCACATACCACTTCTGGAATCCTGCATTCAAATGTCTGATTGGGGCACAGTTTAATGCATTCATCTCATCCAGCTACACAATTTAACATAAACATGCTCGAGAACGACCAAGGACTAGAATAAATGTAGTGCAGGATTAGAGTGTAATGTCCAAGCTGTATAAAGGCTCATTACTGGCATAGGAGCAGTGGCTGCAAATCGACTTTTAGGTGGATTGGTGATGTTGGAGAAGGTTCATCCAGTGCCAGGCTCCACTCTCCTTAACTCAGGCTTGGGTCACATGTGCCACACTTTCATAGCTCTACATTCATCTACATATGTTCTCAATCCTCCCCCACTGCCAAGTAATTTCTTCTGCATTCATTGTATGCTCATACTGAGGAATTTCCAAAATACTACATACTGACTAGAACATTTCAAAGTCTGTATGGATGGGCCTTGTAGTCCTGCACACTGGGCAGGAAATGTAGGATGGACACATTTTTAGCATTCCCTGATTGTCTAATGCCATCAGAAAAAGCACAGAGAAAAAGTTATAAATCAGACTGGAAATAAGGTGTAAATTTTTAACAGTGTGGGTAATTAACTATTGGAACAATTTGCCTAAGGTTGTGGTGGATTCTCCATCACTGACAATTTTTAAATCAAGATTGGATGTTTTTCTAAAATATCTGCTGTAGGAATTATTTTGGGGAAGGTCTATGGTCTGTGTTATATCGGAGGTCAGACTAACTGATTGCAATGGTCTGTTCTGGCCTTGGGATTTATGAATATATGAAGGTGGAAAATCTTTTAGGCGTGTGTTTGATTGGACAAACGCAAATGTGATGACATTATGATGTCACGTCAGCACATTGCAATGCAATGTACATGTTTGGGTGAATGTAGTCCATGTTGTGAGGATCTTATAAGCAGTGCTTGTGAGATTCAAATCACTCCTTTGAAAATAGGGCAATGCTAGAAATATTAGGACATATGGTGGCAACTCTAAATAATAAACCATTGCAAAATCAGTGGGGCTGAAACCTACGTGCACAAATCACACCATGGAATAGCCTCTTCCAAATGACCTCCCCCAAACCCCCTCCCCCCAAAAAGAAAAAGAAAATAGGAAATTACAATTAATTCAAAACCAAAATGTCCTTGTTTGTACACGGTAGAACCAACCCCCCTACACACACAAACAATAAATGGCAGCATATAGGAAATCAGTAAATATTATAGAATATACACATCAAAAGCAGGAACACATACGTAATATATGTCGGGGTGATGTGCCAGAATACTACTACTAGGATCATAGAAGTTAGTGATTTCAAAGCTCTATTAAATTATTGATTGTCTTCCTGGGCAAGGGTAGGATATAGTTTTCCCTAATAGAAGATGTTTTAGATATTTGACTGATAGAATTTTTTTTTATTAAAGCTAATGTTTAAAATCAAGTTTACAAAAGTTAAGAAGGAAGGTACTGTACATCTGGGGTCAGGTTTGAGTTATGAGAGATTACAAGTATCCGTTACAAGGTGCACAAGATACATACATAGCACATAACCAGCATAGACCCAGATTGGGGTGCGGGAGTTTTTAAAGCATCAATGAATAAGTGATCTCGGGTATGCCACCCATAGAATGTATTTAGAGTCCAAGTCAGTATTGGTGTAGCGAATAGGTACGTAGGCAGGGTGCGTCCCTTGGTTCATCAGGGAAGGAAGTGGGTCATTTCCCTGACCGGAGGTCTCGTTTACTCGTCCTAGTACTGATGGTGTCCCGTGATGTGCTCCGTGTAGATGTCTCTGGACCACCTGAAGGTGTCGGACACCATGAACTGTCTCGTGAGCCGGGCGTAATGCCAACCTACTCCGCACACTCTCAGCATCCACTCATTTTGGGGGTCCCACGTGCCCAGGGTTCTATTACATTTGATCTGAGCCAAAAGGCTGAGAAGTGATTCAAGAGGGGAGATGCAGTTGATAGATACAAATGGCTAGATGAATTACACTCACATGAAATCCTGTCCTGTTTATATTAAGCATTTTCCCAGCACTAGACAGTATACACAGTGAAGAAGAAAAGTTCCTACTTAGAGTGTTGTTAGCAAAAAAAAGAATGATATGAAATGAAAATCCCCACTATCATCAAAGATTATAGACTGGATCATCTTCACGGAGTGACCTTGTATCCATTAAAGGACTCTCTCTCTTAAATTAAATGACAGTATAGTAAGACTGAAGCTAAATGGTCCCTTCATGTTGTTACTTACACTAACGTACATAACAATTACTTTCTGAAAGTATAGTACTCAGCCTGGATAAAATAACCATAAAATCCATGTCTAAGGTAAAATATGAAATCAACCCACAACTACTAAGCCACAATCTATCAGATTTCCAGCTTGTTTATAGATTTAATTTATCTTGTTCTTCTATTGCATCTGAAAAAGCATAAAATAGAATTCAAGAGTAAAACTGGGGGAAACACAATTCTGATCCATCAAAATGTCCTCATCCTCCATAGAAAATATGTGAGTGTTCAGCTTGTATTGAGTGATTTCCCCTTCACTTTCTCCATTACATGGGTGTGTGCAATAGATGGGAGTTCAGAGAGGATCTGTATTTGATTGAATGATGGAATGTAAAGACAGGTGTATTTTCCCTTCAGGGAACAACTTCTGAAGTCTGTAAAGTGCATAAGAGCACAAATCTCTGTGCACATGCTGAAGTTTGGCTATGCCACTTTTGCAAGACAAGAAATGGCTCATCAAAGCACCAGCCTGGTGCTGTTGTTATCTACACCACCTGTGACTATTTTTCTTTTCCTTTCAGATCTCCAAGCTGTCTGCCCCTAGGTCTGGTTTGGAGATTTTGTGACCTAATAGTCTCAATGCATATGTGAACAGGAGACTAGTGTGAAGTGAATTCTGATATAATCATGAAAAACTGTAGTAAGAGGTTCCACTAGAATTTTCTCTTGCAAGAATAGTGATCATGATTAACAGTGAAGTGATTTTTTTTAAAGTACCAGTACAGTAGCTTGCCACTTACTTCTACTTAAAAAGAACAGGAGTACTTGTGGCACCTTAGAGACTAACAAATTTATTTGAGCATAAGCTTTCTTACTTCTTTACTTCTACTTAGTCACTTTTGAACCTCATGAAATCAGGCACCAATATAGTGTCTAGAACACTGGTTCTCAACCTATGGCCCAACCAGCACACAGCTGTGGCCCATGTAACATCCTTAGGATAATACAGGTAGTATTGGATGCGGCCCACAGTGGTAAATAGGTTTGAACCACTGCTCTAGAACCTATTACGATGTGTACGTGGACTGTGAAAGCCTCCCAAATGCACCTCCGTTCTGACCTATAACACCCTGGGTATTCAGTTGTGGATGTGCCGAATAAAAACGGTCAAACTGTGTGGTGGTTTTGTTATGTGAAAAAAGAAGTCCACTAGGGATTTTGATGAGACATCTGGGCTTATTTCACTTCTGCCGCAAAATGGGCTTCAACTTGACCCGGACACTATGGTCTGTGTACTGTGCACTCTGACCTGATATATGCATCCCTCTTCAGGCATATTGGACTAATATATACACAAGTTGTTTCTGCTATTGTAGACATAAGGGTGCATACAAGGTTTGGACAAGGTTCCTGATAGTTTCCCCAGTCTCTCTGGCTCTGTCTGTCTCTCTCTGTTTATCTATGGTGCACAGCATAACTGTGTTTCTCTATCTACGTATCAGGCAAGAGTAACTAATCTAAAGTGTATATGTTACCTAATAAAATCTTCTTATTTGGGATTACTGCATCAAATTTTAATTTCCTCACTCAAGCAACAGCATGTCAGCCAGCCTGTCAGTGAAGAGCCGATAGAAGGTGAAAGGAGTGGATAAACTGCAGCAAATTACTGAAAACAGATCCCTATCAGCCTTTTGACTAGAATTGACTGGAAATAAAGAGTGAGAAATAGGATTTTTTTTGCCTCAGATTCTGCCATGGCAGCTTTCTGAAGTGCATCCACTCCCCCTCCCACTGGCTCCTCCTGCCTTGACACGGGGTCAAGGGTCACCTTTCAAGTCCTTAATCCTGTGACAAAAGAAGGAAGAGAGAAGAGTGCTGCTGTGGTTCTTATTTTTCTGAGCTCGGGATACTGTACTAGAATTCAAAAGCATTTTGCATATACTTATTCAGACTGTGAAGAAAGACATTTCCTCCTCCTCTCACCTCCACTTAGAATTCATTAGCAGGCAAAGATGGGGAGAGCATTTGTCTTCTCATTAGGCATTGCATATTTTTCTTGATGCACTGTGTATTCTCAAACGGGACAGTACAAATTTCCCCTGGCTCCTGGACAAACCAAAACAGAATACATACAGTTACAGTAATGCTCAGCATATGTGCTATAGAGTTCTTTTCTTCTTCAAAATGCTTTGCAGATGTTAATCCTCACAATCTGTATCATTTGGTAAGTATGTGGCCATTTTACAGCTAGGTAAATGGAGGTGTAGAGAAGGGATTTACCCCCAGTCATAAAGAGGACTCACTGTCCAATAACCCAGGACTTCCAGGCTCCAGTTTTGTATTCAGACCACAGCTCACTCTTGTCCAAGAACTTTAAATCAAGAAACCATCAGCTTCTTTTCCAGAGGGGGCATGGGAACAATCCACCCAGCAAGAGGTAAGCTGAGGCACACCCGAATGCATTCCACACTGGCATCCCAGATAAGAAACTGTGTAACAGTGAGAGATGCTGAGACCCAGTAATTTTTAGTCCCTGACTGGGTTTTCCAAGGTGAGTGAATAATGTGTTCCTTATTGCAGCATGGCATTTATCCGCCTTAAAATAGAATTAAAATACTTTTAATTCTTTGTCATCTCCAAACTCCCTACCCCTCCACCCCCAAAATCAGTAAGTTAAAGAAATAATGTGGAAGCAGTACCATTTTGGCTCCAGAGTATCGATAGCTCTCAGTTAATTCCTTCTTAGAATATTTCCAGCCCATCAGTGTGAACACTTTATTAAAAGCTCAGGGTTTTATTAAAAAAGGATTTATTTACCCTCCCTCAAACCCCTCAAACTTTATTTAGCTAATGTAAAATTCTCCTTTTTCTGGTTTTTAAGCATGGGGCTGTTTCAGATTATTGCTTTTTAAATCTTCTCCTTCCATCCATGTGGGAGTGGGTTATTCTGTATTCCAGCACTCTGCTTCCCATTTTACACCCTCTACTTTGGGGCCTTACGTTATGGCCTCACCCCTCCTTGACAGTCAGATGAGTTGTTAATCCCTGTAAGAATATTGGGAGCTTTTAGGAGTAGCTGCAGCCACCAGTTTACCTGACAGATACATGGATGATTATCACCAGTAGACATGAACTTCCTGATTCAGCTGGGGAACCTCACTAGTATATAGTATATAATAACATGGACTTCTCCCAGGTGACAGTGGCAGAGTTACCTCTGGTTTAGAGATGGAGGTAACTGCCTGCCTGGTATTGGAGTTTCCTGGACAATAGGCTTTCATCTTGTGATGATCCAACAGACAAAGTTAGGGTGTCTTGTAAGAAGAGCCAGGGAAGAAACTAGCTGCCAATCCAAGAGGAGTTGAGAGAGACAGAGTAAGCGAGGAGGAAACTTACCAATTACTTAGTTTCTTCATATGAGGGAGCACCTAACAAGGTTGGAGCTGTCAGGACTTTCACTTTCACTTTGTACAGCTACCATGGATTGCCTTTATATTTATTAACATACTGAGGATGTTTCTGGATGGAGCTCCAGAAGTATTTTTTTATTTCCCATTTGATCTTTGCAGTAAATGGAGAAATTGCATCAATTTGCATTTCTGCTCCCCTTACGTGTACACTGAGACACAGCAGAACATAGGTGTAAACAGAACCTGCTCCAAGTTGGTGCCAAGTTTCTATTGGAGCGTCAGAAATTAGCTATCATGATTTCATATATGTCTATCATTCCTGAAATTCGCCAACTAAACATGGGACGGATTAGGGCAAATTTTGGGGGGGAGGGATTTCTTAGCTTTTTCAGGACATCAGAATATGTAATAAAAGCCTGGTACATGAGGATGCCTAAAGAAAATATAGGGTGTAGAGAGAGGCCTTTCTTAGGGACACATAGATCCAGCTCCCTTCCAACCCTCTGCTACTTGGCTCTAGAAGTGCTTTTCTGCAGATCACAATTTGCTCTGGGATAGTGGATAAGTGCTCTGCATTTGAGACTGTTACCCAGGTGCTCAGCTGTGAGGGCAGGTCATGACTATATTGTCATGTTTCATTTCACACAAAGCAATTAATTGAAGATGGGCATTTAGGACCTGATACTTTGAATTCAGTGGAAAGACTTTCAAGACTTTGATGGGTTTTGGATCAGGTTATTAGTGGGAGACGTACAAACTCCTGGGAGTTTCATTCCACTCGTCATATTGATGTTGGGGAAGCATCATATAAACAGGACTGCGTGAAAGATAGTCACAGACTGATAGGCCATAAAGGGAAGTGTAGCAGGTGGCAATTGCTGTCTCTTCTGTGCTTTCGGGAAACGGATGTCTGAGCAGTGGAGGTGAGGCATCATATCCACTGTACTGTGTGTTTCACTGCCATGGATAAAGTGTGAATCCTTTTCAGCATGGCACAAGGAGGGCTTGTAAACAGTAGTGGGGAGAAGTAGAGAGGGTTGACCCACAGTTGCAAAAACAACTCCATGAAAACCTGTGTCAGACTCCCCAGAGCCAGCCAAAGCCCTAGTTTCCAGTGTTGCCAGTCCTTTAATCCTCATGACCAGCTGGTGAAATACCATCTATCTTGTGGGTTACCCCATGGCTCTTGCAGGTGGGTTTTTCTAAAAAGAAAATCCGTAAACCCTGACAGCAGCATCAGTACTCTTAGCTTCTGCCTCTGGCCACGATCATCCCACTTGGCACCCACAGATGGTGGATTTTCGTAGGATAAACCTGTACCAAAATAAACAGGGCCATTACTATTCCTGTGCCATCACTAGTCCCCCTCCCCCAGCTGTTGCTTTCCCTTTGAAATGTATGGCACAGCTTCTGACACTTATCATTCTGAGCTGCTCCTTCTCTTTTGACAGGCGATGAGTGAACTGTCAGATAGGCCAGCGCTGCATCCAGTGTCTTTGGAATGGAGAAGCACTTTAGTTTGCCATTGAGCAACTGGAGGCTCCTCTCCGGTGGGAATAGTAAATTGAAGTGTACCATGTTTAGGAAGGAGCACTGAATTGTGTGCATTTAAGTCTTGCTCTCTTTCTCTCTCCCTTCCTCTTTTCTGCTTTCTTCCCTCTCCTCTCTAAATCCCAGCTCTTAGCTCCCACCTGCCTCAGTTTCCCCTTTCCCTGCTGCTTGTAAATACCATCTTTAGTTGTACTTGCAGATTTGGAAATCACAATTACTCCTGCAATTTAAAGGCTCTTTTGTGGCTGCTGGATCCCAGGAGCTGAGTGCTGCTCAAAGGTCAGTGACCTGGGGATTACGCTTAATGCTATCAAATAAAAGTGCAGATTTACTTGGAGTTTATTGAAATGCCATGGAAGGTTGAGGAGAGAAATATACATGGCCCAAAGAACTTCCCTTTTATTATAGTCAGTTCCATTTATTCTCCACTTAGTCCCTCTGTGCTTCATGGAGTCAGAAAGATTGCTGCTCTGAAAGTGGGGGACTGAAAGTCTGAATTTCTGTGGGAGAAGCTCTCTCGGTGGTTTCTCCAAGGTAGCTCAAGGCTGTTTTTAATTTCTAAATGAGATTATTTTGATGTCATGGGATCACTTCCATCTCCTGCACCGTCAATGAGGATCCCCTCTATTTGACTTGTGTACTTTGTATGATTTGTGCACACACACAGACACTGACAGGTATTGCATCTTTGCATGCTTAAATATTTGCACATGCTTAGGCAGGCATGCACAGACACACATATGGAAGCACATACACAGGAGCAAGTATGCATACACGTAGCCACCCCACACCGGGGTACATCATTATACCAATAGGGACCCAAATATGCACATATATGCACTACACGCACACTTACTTACACACATTGTCATGCATGCACAATGACACGATTTTTTAAATTCAGTGCAGTTCATAAAAAAAGCTGTAGTTGTAAAGAAAAAACCAAACAGTAAGGTTGGTTAAATAAATGGTGGAAACTCTAGGGCTCCAACGTTCGGCCTTCAGCTGATGAATTGTGAAATTGGTGGAATGCAGCCAATGCTAGCGTGTCGCGCTTCCTCATTAGACATGCAAATGCCACTGTTGACATTTTCTCTCAGGGTGAAATAAATGCCTCTTTTCCCGCTCTCAATAAACCAATGAAAACAGAGCAGTTTAAAATCATAAATGTGTGCACACTACATTAATTACTATGTTGTGCGTGCACAATGTGCCCATGCATGGACTCACCGCAGCCTCATAAGTGAAGCCAAAGCTAGAGAAGCCAGATAGTGAGTTCACCTACATGAATAACATTTCTGGTTCAAAAACTAAAACTAATCCTTGGTCAGTCTTTGTCCATTTACTGTTTACTTGGGGCTCTTGGGCTTGTCCATGCTTTTGGCTTTTCACGGGACAGCCCGTCATGTGACTTTCCTGAAGGAGCTTGTGTAAATGGCTGTCTGACAGAAGCAACCATCCGTAGACTGACTCCTGTTCTGAGCTTTGTTCTGACCCTCATTCTGTCTATAGTTTTCGATTAAAATGTAACAAATCTTTGTAGTTCTTCCAGTCAATCAGGTAGCTGGCCAGCCCTGATCAGTATCACTGGTTGCCAAGAAAGCCTCATTCGAAGAACAGTGAAGACAAAACCCCCAAAAAATCAGAGCTGAATATCAAATGGGCAGGTAGAATCCGTGTATCGACCATTGTTGAGATGTATGGTGGGAAAACGATTGCTTTGTGGGATATGAGTCCTGAAGTCCCAAGTTGAGGAAATTATTGCTCAATGGAAGTCCTTTCTCTAAAATTAAAGAGTGTATCAGTGTCCTTATAAACTAAAAACTCCAGTCCGTGTATCTGTTATAGTCTTAGGCCTGGTCTACACTACGAGTTTAGGTCGACTTTAGCAGGGTTAAATCGAATTAAGCCTGACACGTCCACATGACGAAGCCCTTTTTTCGACTTAAAGGGCCCTTTAAACCGGTTTCTTTACTCTACCTCCGACGAGAGGATTAGCACTAAAATCGGCCTTTGCGGGTCGGATTTGGGGTGGTGTGGACGGAATTCGACTTTATTGGCCTCCGGGAGCTATCCCACAGTGCTTCATTGTGACCACTCTGGACAGCACTCTCAACTCAGATGCACTGACCAGGTAGACCGGAAAAGCCCCGCAAACTTTTGAATTTCATTTCCTGTTTGCCCAGCATGGAGAGCACAGGTGACCACGCAGAGCTCATCAGCACAGGTAACCATGATGGAGTCCCAGGATCGCAAAAGAGCTCCAGCATGGACAGAACGGGAGGTACGGGATCTGCTCGCCATATGGGGAGACAAATCAGTGCTAGCTGAACTCCGTAGCAGTAAACGAAATGGCAAAATATTAGAAAAGGTCTCAAAGGCCATGAAGGACAGAGGCCATAACAGGGACGCACAGCAGTGCCGCGTGAAAATTAAGGAGCTAAGGCAAGCCTACCACAAAGCCAGAGAGGCAAACGGAAGGTCTGGGGCAGAACCGCAAACATGCCGCTTCTACGCGGAGCTGCATGCCATTCTAGGGGGTGCAGCCACCACTACCCCAACCGTGTGCTTTCACTCCGTCAATGGAGAAACACGCAACAGGGAAGTGGGTTCGGGGTACGCGGAAGATGATGATGAAGACAATGAAGATGGCTCACAGCAAGGAAACGGGGAAACCGGTTTCCCCAATAGCCAGGATATGTTTATCACCCTGGACCTGGAACCAGTAACCCCCGAACTCACCCAAGGCGTGCTCCCAGACCCTGAGGGCACAAAAGGGACCTCTGGTGAGTGTACCTTTGTAAATATTACACATGGTTTAAAAGCAAGCGTGTTTAATGATTAATGATTAATTTGCCCTGGCAATTGCGGCCAGTACAGCTACTGGAAAAGTCTGTTAATGTGTATGGGGATGGAGCGGAAATCCTCCAGGAACATCTCCAGAAAGTTCTCCTTCATGTACTCCCAAAGCCTTTGCAAAATGTTTCTGGGGAGGGCTGCCTTAGCCCGTTCACCATGGTAGGACACTTTACCACGCCAGGCCAGTTGCACGTAGTCTGGAATCATTGCATAACAAAGCATGGCATCATATGGTCCCGGTGTTTGCTGGCATGCAGACAACATCCATTCTTTATCTCTCTTTGTTATCCTCAGGAGAGTGATATCATTCACGGTCACCTGGTTGAAATGGGGTGATTTTATTAAGGGGGCATTCAGAGGTGCCCGTTCCTGATCGGCTGAACAGAAATGTTACCCGCTGTTAGCCACGCGGTGGGGGGGAGGGTGAAGGGATCATTCCAGAGAATTGGGGGGGGGGGGCGAAGGGAGGGTAGTTGGGTTTGTGCTGCATGTTAACCCAGAAACCCCAGCCCCTCCTTTTACATTGCAAACCCATTTTAAATGGCCAACCCAACGGGTCCTTGGTATGGGAAATGAGGGCGCTACTGTTTGAAACCATTCCCACATGTTATGAGGGTTAAAAAAGCCAAAAGACTGTGGCTTACCATGGCTGCCTGCAAGCCGAAATCTGTTGCCTGGCACTGTGTGAGTGATCTCTCAAACCAAACTGGCAGGCCCTCAATATAAGAGGAAAAATGCGACTTTGTAACGAAAGCACATGTGCTGTGTAATATGAACAGCAAAATTTAATGTGAAAGAGTGTACCCATTGTTCTCTAAAATGTGTCTTTTTTAACCACCTCTCCCTTGTCCTCCACCAGCTGCAAATGTTTCTCCTTCGCAGAGGCTAGCAAAGATTAGAAGGAGAAAATGGTGGATTTGGGATGATATGTTCACGGAACTCCAGATGTCCTCCCACGCTGAAAGAGCACAGCAGAATGCGTGGAGGCAGTCAATGTCAGACTACAGAAAAGCACAATATGAACGAGAGGAGAGGTGGCGGGCTGAATCGTGGGATGAACAGAGCAAGTGGTGGGCTGAAGATGATAGATGGCGTCAGCTTGCAGAGAGAAGGCAAGAGTCGATGCTCCGGCTGCTGGAGCATCAAACTGATATGCTCCAGTGTATGGTTGAGCTGCAGGAAAGGCAGCAGGAGCAGAGACCGCCGCTGCAGTCCCTGTGTAACCAACAGCCTTCCTCCCCAAGTCCCATTGCCTCCTCACCCAGACGCCCAAGAACACGATGGGGGGGGGCCTCTGGCCACCCAGTCACTCCACCCCAGATGATTATCTGAGCATCGGAAGGCTGGCCTTCAATAAGTGTTAAAGTTTTAAAGTTTTAAACTGCAGTGTGTCCTTTTCCTTCCCTCCTCCCCCACCCCTCTTGGGCTACCTTGACAGTTATCCCCCTAATTGTGTGATGAATTAATAAAGAATGCATGAAGGTGAAGTAACAATGACTTTATTGCCTCTGCAAGCGGTGCTCGAAGGGGGGAGGAGAGGTGGGGTGGTTGGTTTACAGGGAAGTAGAGTGAACCAGGTGGTGGGGGGCAGAGGATTCATCAAGGAGAAACAAACAGAAGTTTCACACCGTAGCCTGGCCAGTCACAAAACTCGTTTTCAAAGCTTCTCTGATGTGCACCGCGCCCTGCTGTACTCTTCTAACCGTCCTGGTGTCTGGCTGCGCATAATCAGCGGCCAGGCGATTTGCCTCAACCTCCCACCCCGCCATAAATGTCTTCCCTTTACTCTCACAGATATTGTGGAGCGCACAGCAAGCAGCAATAACAATGGGGATATTCTTTTCGCTGAGGTCTGAGTGAGTCAGTAAGCTGCGCCAGCGCACTTTTAAACATCCAAATGCACATTCCACCACCATTCGGCACTTGCTCAGCCTGTAGTTGAACAGGTCCTGACTACTGTCCAGGCTACCTGTGTACGGCTTCATGAGCCATGGCATTAAGGGGTAGGCTGGGTCCCCAAGGATCACAATAGGCATTTCAACATCCCCAACGGTTATTTTCTGGTCCAGGAAGAAAGTCCCTTCCTCCAGCTTTTGAAACAGACCAGAGTGCCTGAAGACGCGAGCATCATGTACCTTTCCCGGCCATCCCACGTTGATGTTGGTGAAATATCCCTTGTGATCCACCAGGGCTTGCAGCAGCATTGAAAAGTACCCCTTGCGGTTTATGTACTCGGTGGCTTGGTGCTCCGGTGACAAGATAGGGATATGGGTTCCGTCTATCGCCCCCCACAGTTTGGGAATCCCATTGCAGAAAAGCCATCCACTATGGCCTGCACATTTCCCAGAGTCACTACCCTTGATATCAGCAGGTCTTTGATTGCTCTGACAACTTGGATCACAGCAGCCCCCACAGTAGATTTACCCACTCCAAGTTGATTCCCGACTGACCGGTAGCTGTCTGGCGTTGCAAGCTTCCACAGGGCTATCGCCACTCGCTTCTCAACTGTGAGGGCTGCTCTCATCCTGGTATTCTGGCGCTTCAGGGCAGGGGAAAGCAAGTCACAAAGTTCCATGAAAGTGCCCTTACGCATGCGAAAGTTTCGTAGCCACTGGGAATCGTCCCAGACCTGCAACACGATGCGGTCCCACCAGTCTGTGCTTGTTTCCCGGGCCCAGAATCGACTTTCCACAGCATGAACCTGCCCCAGTAACACCATGATTTGCACATTGCTGGGGCCCGTACCTTGTGTGAGGGCTGTGTCCATGTCAATTTCCTCATCACTCTCGTTGCCGTGCTGCAATCGCCTCATCGGCTGGTCCTGGTTATGCTTTGGCATGTCCTGGCTCTGCATATACTCCAGGACAATGCGCGTGGTGTTCATAGTGCTCATAATTGCCGCGGTGATCTGAGCGGGCTCCATGATCCCAGTGCTATGGCATCTGGTCTGAAAAAAGGCGCGAAACTGACAGAGGGAGGGAGGGGCGACTGACAACATAGCGTACAGGTACAGGGAATTAAAATCAACAAAGGTGGCTGTGCATCAGGGAGAAACACAAACAACTGTCACACAGAATGGCCCCCCCAAAGATTGAACTCAAAACCCTGGGTTTAGCAGGCCGTTGATTTCACGGAGGGAGGGGGAAGCAAATGAATACATCTATTTTTTACATCTTAAGCTGGCAGCAGACGGTGCAGCATGACTGATAGCCCTCGGCATCTTCAGGGTGCTTGGCAGAAGATACTGTACTACGACTGCTAGCCATCATCGTCAAGACGGTTCAATCGGACTGCCGGCAGGACTGAGTCTCCAGGAGACAAAGCATGTCTGCCCAGGTGCCTCTGATTGCACTGGAATACAACGATGATGGATATCAATCTTAATACACCATCTACTGCCAAAAGGCAAGGGGCTGTTGCTGTGTAGCAATGCAGCCCCACGTCTGCCAGCACCCAGATAGCCGATGAAGGCTACCAGTTACTGCACCATCTACTGCCAAAAGGCAATTAGCTGCTGCTGTGTAGCAATGCAGTACCACGTCTGCCGGCACCCAGATGACATATGGTGACGGTGAGCTGAGCTGAGCGGGCTCCATGCTTGCCGTGGTATGTTGTCTGCACAGTAACCCAGGTAAAAGGCACGAATCAATTGTTTGCTGTTGCTCTGACGGAGGGGAGGGGCCTGATGACATGTACCCAGAACCCCCCGCGACACTGTTTTGCATCATCAGGCATTGGGATCTCGACCCAGAATTCCAATGGGTGGCGGAGACTGCGGGAACTGTGGGATAGCTACCCACAGTGCAACGCTCCGGAAGTCGACGCTAGCCTCGGTACTGTGGACGCGGTCCGCCGGCTTCATGCACTTAGAGCATTTTATGTGGGGACACACACAATCGACTGTATAAAACCGGCTTCTATAAATTTGATCTAATTTCGTAGTATAGACATACCCTTAGTCTTTTTGCCTTAAATGTGCTACAGCTTCCTTTAACCTCTGCTGAGATTTCTCTGTTTTAGCTCTCAGTGTTAAGTGACCCTTTCAGCTCAACCATTAATTGCAACATTCACCTTGGTGACCTAGTTTCAAATTCATCTACTATAGGTAGGTGGCAAGTGACAGTGAAATGAGTTTGTTGGTGTCATCATAGTCCCTGGTGGACATTTGCTCACTTCACAAAACTACCACATGATTCGTCTCAATCTGCTCAGACAACCTTGTGTGTTACAGATCTAGTTCTGCCTTGGGTATTATAGGTCAAAATCAAGGTATCTTGGCAGAGTTTTGTGGGGGGCACGGGACTTGAATAGCAAAGGGTGTTGCAGGACAGAAATAAGCTGCTTTAGTGGCACTGTATGCAGGAAGCTCCTGATTCTCACAAATACTTAGAACGTTATAAAAAAAATTACATTAGCAATGTAGTTCAACTGTTATACTTGCTTTGTCATGAAGTTCTGTGATACACTCTGTTCTTCTCATCCCCTGAGTGCATGTGAGGTAAGTGTTACACATCCTGCAGTACAATAAAGCACAGGAAAATGATACAATGGAAGTCTACAAGGCCTGGAACGTTGACATCTTCCTTTCTTTCCTAGGGTACAACTGTGCGTATGATAACGGCAATTGACCAGGACAAAGGACGGCCCAGGGGTATTGGATACACCATTGTCTCAGGTAAGTCATGTGGAGACGTATCATGAGCCCATGGTTGGCGTATGTTGGAGGTGAGGGAGAATTGGCCTTTTAAAGAGCTTTCACCTACTCTGTCCAAACTTGAAAAACTATTTTTATTAAACTAACTACTTAATTGTGGTGTTATTGGTCTGTAGTCAGTTCTTTAATATCAAACATGGCTAATTACCAAAACCTACTGGAATAACTGAAATCTCTCTGTTTTCTGATGAGCCTCTTTTGCCTTCAGTGACGTCACAATCCATTGTTAGTGACGTCTCAATTCTCTTGAGTGGAAATAGTTATTTTGCCTACTTTTTGACAATGTTTTATATTGTGACCTTTCAGAGTTTAGTAACATGCAAGGTACATGCAGCATGACTGCTATATGATTTCCATGTCCTCAGCACCGACTCTGCGCTGCTTGCTTTGTGCACCTTTGGCTGCATCTAGCTCATATGAGAATGCAGTTCACCGTTCTGGATGTAGTCCACTGGCTCAAGGCTGTATGCAATTCACCTTATACAAAGTAGCAGGTCTGCAAGGGGCTTAGGAGAGCCCTTAGGCATTTGGCCATAATAGTGTTGCTTTTAGAGAGAGAATATATGTAATGGTGGACAGTGTGGTACATGGTTATTTTCATGAGTTAAGGATCACTGCATAACTTACAAGTGATGGAGTAAAACAAAAGTTTAAGTATGGTCATCACTAAGGAATAGTTCCATTTCATACTGCACCAAAAGGGATGTCTGCAGATGGTTAGGCATAAGCATTTTGTTATTGATACAGTTGCCATTTTATTGATATAGTTATGGAAATAGTGTGATGTATTACCTGCTGAATTACTGAGACCATTTTCTGCAACACCTAAATGTTCCCTAGTTATCTCCCATTAAAGTATTGGCCCAGCCCGGCAAGACTCTGCTTTACTTGTGAGATTACAGCACAAGCTGGTATGGCTACTTGCTATTTTTTCAATGAATTTAGTACTGGTGAAAGAAGCTGGATTAATAGTGTAAGAGCTGGCTTTCACCTCCCACCACCAGTCTCTCTTAACCCTACCTGTATGTGCCACATCAAAGGGTGAGGGAGTAATTCACACCCCCATATGTATTCTTCTTTCTCCTGGGGTTGCCATCACATTATGCCCTCAGTTCTTCTTCTCCTTGGTCAGTGGGCATTTCCCATGCTTCACTGGGACAATGGGCCAGAAAACAACTCCTTGTGGGAGAGGTTTGCTTAATCTATGCCCTTTAATTGCTTCTTTGAAGTGATCTGTGTGAAATTCCCAAGCAATCTAAAACCACTTGAGTTATAGTAAAACTTGATTAATAAAGATAGAATCTGACTTCAGAAAAAACCTGAATGCAATTCTCCTTTCTGCATGGATTCCAGTAGCTCAAGGCTAACATACATAGAGATAAGATACCTGCAACAGCTCCTCTAGATAGATACCATGCAGGTAGTTACAAGGAAATAATCATTATCTTCTGTTTCCCATACATACATCCTTTCTCTTCAGCTTGACAATGACCCTTTTTGCAGACCTCTATTTGAGGGACATGGCCTTGCATCTCTGGTGTCCCATGTCGCCCTTCCTCTCTGGGATCCCAGCTCTTCATACTTTGTGATGCCTTTTAATAATGGTGGTTTGGACAAAATCCAGTGTCATATCAAGTTATGACTAGGGCTAGGTTACAGCAGCATTTCAGCAATGGAGTGTTTGAGCAGGTGTCTCCTCTTTGGTGAAATGTAACAATCTGTGTCCTCCATGCAATGACTATTGTACCCTGTGTCTGCTCAAAATTCCCACCCTCCCCTCCACATCTCACTCTGGAGTTACTTCAGAGTTTTCTTTCTCAAAGCCTAGTGTTTCAAATATGTCTTTGATATTGCCTGCACCTCAATCAGCCTGAAGGGTCAGGGTGGCTTGATCCTGGCTTTCATGTCTGTTGTCCCTGGCTGGAAGTTTTAGTCTGAATCCAGCTCAATCTACCTTTAAAGATACTGGGATTATACATTTGTATAATTCCCTTCTAACGTTTTTTTTCTGATATACATACAGTATGTATTAACTGACCGATTGATGCTGACCTGTCACATAGGGATATCAATCAGAGCAAATTGCAGTGGTGGTTTTTTTGTGATGTAGACACTGATTCACTGGGAACTAGACTGGGACCACAAAATCATTTCACAGAGGCCATCAAGCAACCTTCAGATGGCAAAGACTTTCTGCAACTGCTGACCTGTGCTGCATTCAAACCCATGACCTAGAAGTGAAAGGCTCTGTTATTCAATTACTCCTCTCCCAAGATCCATTCTGTAGGCTA
Source organism: Trachemys scripta elegans (assembly GCF_013100865.1). Taxonomy (NCBI): domain Eukaryota; kingdom Metazoa; phylum Chordata; order Testudines; family Emydidae; genus Trachemys; species Trachemys scripta. The sequence continues at coordinate 84,305,592 of NC_048304.1, read as the reverse complement.
ATCCTCTGGAACGTCATTTTCTGAGTGCTGCTCAGTATATAGCTATCACCTTTAAATTTCTCTGCTGGCTTGGCTGTTGAGTTTGTCTTGGGATAAATGTGTATTCCCATTAATAATGACACTTGGTTTTCCCACTTGCAAAATTGTAGCTTTTGCCTGTGTTCCTAATTGACAGCTTTGCTGCTCCTATCCCTTTCATTCGTTCCTATGTGGCCCAGAGATGTCGGGGAGAGGGGCAGGTTCCTCCTCGGCCTTTTATGCACTAGACTTTTAGGGGAAATCTTCCCCTAGGGTTGGCAATGCTGGGAACACAAGTGTAAACAAAGCGCCGATGATCACAAGCATTTTTACCCATTTGATCTGTAGGCCTGCTCTAAGGAGCATTAGACTATGCGGTAGTAATATCCCCAATGCCCTGCCTACATTAGTGCTACTGCCTACATTCAGAGTCGCACTGGTAATATGGAACAATGGGAAACTTCCCAATAAATCTAGTGTAGACTCAGCCCTTACATGATACTGCATGTTTTCACTGCTTTCGGCACCCTGTTATGCTCAGCTACATCATGCATGAGCAGAATTTCCAACAACATTTCTCTCTTTCCACACAGGTTGCCTTGTGCTTCTAAAATCAAGTTCCCTGAAGCATAGCTATGGATTGGCCTTGAAAAATCTTTAGGATTGAGGGAAATTTGTGGTGTGAACATGGCCTTTCTCATCCCTCTGACTTTTGGGGAGTATTCTGTAATTGCTGTCAGCCTAGAGCTCACTCTTCTTGCCAAAAGGCTGGACACTGACAAGACATGAACCCCACTTGGCCTGTTCCCTCGGCTCTGAGAGGTTCCCAAGCGATCTCATGTTCTTTGTTGTGGCCTAGTTTTCTCACCCATCCATTCTTTACTTTGAATTTTGATTGATTTTTATGTCACAGAAGAATTCTTAATAGCTTATCCCCCTCCTTCCCCTCAAGTGGATGATCCTTTTAAAAACAATACCATATGATATTAAAACAGTGTGATTTAATTATTAACCAATCAGGATGCTTTTACTATGTTATTAACCAATTGCAGTTGATAAAATAATACTTAGTCATTTTGCTGTGAGAATAATATATATAAACTAAATATTTCCCCTGTCATACTGTTTAAATATGAATCTACAGTACTATAGTAAATGGAACAATAAATTCACACTACTGTGGCTCTTTTGGGTAGTGTTGATTGCTAATTTGGCTCCTGAACCACTGAGGTGTCAGTATCACTGCTCTAGTCAGTGTGAAAGGGAACTAAGAACAGTATTACAGACCCATCTGGGAAGCCTAAATTTTAGCTTTGAAGAAATGTGATTTTTCATTTCACTTCACTTTTAGGTATTTTCCTTTAGCTTGTCAACTGCTATACAAAACAGACTGCCTAGATTTGAAATATTTTTCTGTCTGCTGGCCCAAATCTGCAAACCAAATGAGCATGCATGCATTTTACAGATCAGCTAAGTTTGCTCATGTTCACATCAGGCTCTCTACTCTAAACCATGGCTGGTTTTTAAAAGCAAGCAAACAATCCCCAAATTTCAGCCTTACACGTGCTATGTTTATACTTTTGTTTTATTCCTTTCTTACAAAGTAGCCGTTAACCTGTTTTGGGAATATGTTCCGTCACCTGGCTTGTGTAACTGTCTTGTCTGTGCAGGTCCAACCATTACCCAGTCAAGATATAGTGGGAATAAACCAAAAATGCGTGCGTGTGTGTGTTGTGAATTGACAGTCACAGTCAGACACAAAGACACTTGGATTTGCTTGAATATGCCAATAACTTAATCGCTGCCCATGGATCTGGGTGGGGGTGGGGGGGGGGGCAGCTACTGTCGGAGACCATCATTAAGAACACATCAAAGCCACAAGCGATTAAACTGTTTTGCATTTTTTGGGAAAGTCGAAAACATAGGAATTTAAAAATATTTTTGAAACTGTCCATCTGTCATCCCTCCTGATAACCTCAGCACTTTCCAGTATGGTAGTGTTGCTGAGGTCTGAGGAGCAGCACATTCATGGACAGATTAAGTGCCCAGTAAAAGAGAAGGATTTGAATTTAAAGGTATGTATGGAGCACCAGGCGAATGGATTGTCTAATGTATGCCAGAGAACAAGTTGAAGCATATTGGGCCTAATTCTAATCTCATTTACGCCGGTTTCAAATGGCATATCTTTAATTTTGCTCCTCATTTACCCCAGCGCAAAAGCAGAATCAGGTGTACCATGTTGAAACACAAAGCAATGAAGACTCCCAGTAATCCGTGTCCTGAGATGGGATAAAGGAATGTTGCTCCCTCACTCTGAGTCCCTCACTGCCTTTTCCTTAAACCAAAGATTTCCTGAAAACTGTATTCTGGGATAAAACCTCTAGGTTCCCTGCTTCTGCTTTTAACTGAGTTGTAGCCAATTACTGACGTGGTTTGTGTTCACAAACAACATCATGATTAAGCCTGGTTAGTAACCTCATCTGCTAACAGTGTTTCATCCATGCCAGAGACCAAGGCTAAGCTCACGGGAATCTATTACCAGCACAGCATGCTCTATTTGTGGACCTCCTAACAGTGCCTATGGAATGGGATTGGCCAGATTGTGACACCGCAGAGTGCATTGCCCCATGTGTTGCTGGTACTGCCCTATGTTCATGTCTTTGGGGCACTCTCTCTCCTGCTGACACATTAGGGGATAGTTACCCATATGTCTGCAGAATGCACTAATACAAACATACTCAGGAAGGGTATGGTATGGCTGGGTGCACAAGTTTAGTTTTAATGGCAGAAAAGCTATGATGTGTCCACAGCCTGAACTGTTACTTGTAACTTGTTAAGAGGATGCTTCCTCTAGCCAGTTACAAAATCACAGTTGTAGATGACTAGCCCTCTGTCTGTTCCACTTAAGAGAAAGGTACTTTAAATTCATGATTCATTAAACTCATGCTGGCAGGTCAATTTAGGCTCAACATTTAAATTTTATAAAAATAAGCATGAACAGAAATGACTCTGACTTCTTTTGAATCAAGTCTCTTTAAAATTTCCATGCCAATAGTTTGTTTTTTTTTTGAAGGAATGCGTTACCTTCTCATGTTTTATATTCCAAACATTGAAACATTCTGTTAATGCATCCTTGCAAAATTCTACTCACACAAGGCGAATAGTTTTCTGGCAGTCAAATAAAACATCATTAATTCGTCATTATCCTTAATCATTATAGTAAAAGTCAATGAGTAGATTTTGTGCCTAGGCAGGTAAATTTTCATGACAATTTTGCAAAGCTGTATAACATATGGGTATCAGGAAGTTAATTGAATTAGCAAGTGACTGTAAGCAAAAGTGAAAATGAATAATAATAATTGCTAGCTAGCTCTTATACAGCACATCTCATCAGTAGATCTCAAGGTGCTTTACAAAAGAAGATAAACCTCACTATCTCCACTTGACAGATGGAGAAACCAAGGCACAGGGATGGGAAGTGACCTGTCCCAGGTCAACCAAAAGACTAGTGACAGAGCTGGGAATAGAACCCAGGTCTCCTGAGTTTGCTAGTACTAGTGTCTAGGCAACACTATCTCTATTATCTACTAATTTAGTCTGTTTTTATTGTCCACACTGTGAAAGTACAGCAACAAGTAAACTGGATGTTTATCATTCTTTCCGTTTTAATAAGTTATGGTGTTAATATCACTGGGAAGGACATTTTAAAAAAAAATTCTGAATCGTAAGTTAACATTGTCCATTTCAGCCCCCCCACCTCTGTTAGATGTGCATTAGATTGTTCTTCAGGATATACTGCAGACGCTCTTATTTATGCAGCTATCTACAAGCACAAGGTTCTCATGACAGGAAAACAATAAAACTACAAGATTAACCATATAAAATAAGTCTTAAGGTGTAATTATATACTGTTTGGTTACAAAGATATTGAAGTCTGAAATCATACAGAATCCAATGTTCTCATCCGTATGCCTTTTTTCTTGGTTGGCATAGCTGAGGAGTCCACTGTTTCCAGCTAGCTGGCTGGCTGGGCTACATACTAGTTTAAAGATTTCTTCCCTCAATGGAGAAATCCTTTTTTTAAATTTGTTTTTCCTGAGTCAATTAATATGCTTCTATCCATGAAAATAACTATTTTGACAATTTTTTTGACATTCAAATTTTAATGAATAATTTCATTGAAAAATCCAAATTTTAAAACTTTCTCTAAACTCTACACTTAACCAGTATGGAGATAGCAATATCAGAAGCCACCAAAGGCTTGTCTACACTAGGGCTTCCATTAGTGGAGCAGAACCATGGATAGCAATGATGGGAATTTTTCTGCATGTTTCCCTAGAGAGGTCATGGCTGTAGAATCAATATCATGAAAAAAATGTTGGAGGGGGCAAGGAGACTGGCTGCAGGCTATTTTTCTTGGAATTCTGCATGTGGGGCTACACCTGTGCAGTGTAAGCTTTGCTGATGATTTTGCTTATATCCAACATTGTTCAGGGTAATACGGATCCCTGTGCATACTGTAAGTGGAATTAAATTAGGAAAAAACTGTCCTTGATCTAAGTCCACTCACTTCTCTCCTAACAAGCAATTAACACACACGAACTCAGAGTCAAAACCTTTCTTGATTCCTCACAACCGGGTCAACAATACTAAAACCAAGAGAAAATAAATAACATCTGAGCCTGAAAGAATGAGAGAGAGCTTCTAGTAGGGAGCAGTGGTGAACATAATGATGGTTATGTGGGTACATGCCAGTTAACACTGAATGCCATCCAAAAATCAGACTGCAACCAGCCTTCTCACACTGCTGTACAGAATCTCTCCCTTATCGAAGTTCACTAACTGCCTTGGCAGGTTGGCGATGCTCAGCAGTTGAGGTCAGGGCTCCGTTTGAAGGACAGATCATTAATTCAGCAAACTAATCCACGACTCCTTTTGTGGCAGATTTATGGAGATAGCCTCTGTCCCGAGGACTCTGCCTCATCATCTTTCATTTTCCAGGCAAAGCAAGTGACTTGTTATATAACATGACATGTTCTAGATAAGACTTTTCATTTAGGGGAGCTCCCTGGGCTAAGGGTGATTGATTTCCTGGAACCATCCAGGGTGCACCAGGTAATGGGAAGGCAGCAAAACTAGTGTTTAGGTGTTCAGGGCCTCACTAGCCTCTAGAAAGAGAGAAACTAAAGTTGGCTGGACATTAGCTGATGCATTTACAACTCTCAGAATCCCATTGTGCCATTTTAACTATTGTTCCCCCTCCCCCATCCTGTTTTCAGCATCCTGTCCCCTGGGGGGAAGTGGGAGCAAGCAGCTCCAGTGTTCCAGACTGCAAGGCACCCAGTGACTGCTGCTGTCTATGGCTGTGCAAGGCCACACAAGTGGGGCCCCCCATGGCCCGGGCACTGAGTGACCACTAATGTATTGGGGAAATGCTACTAGCGTGTGAGAACCAGAACTTTCATTCTTGGGGTAACCTGAGTCGTGTGGTGGGCAAGGTGAGAGATTCAGGATATGCCAGCTGAGGATCTGGCTCTATATTCTTGGTGTTTGACTCCAGGCTGTTCTACATCTTCACCACAGTACCTACCACGAGCTGAGTACTTCTTCCCTAATGTTTCAGATTGGCTTCTCTCTCCCACTGCCCCACTAACTGGACTCAGCTTTCACCTAAAGAACTTTTTTTTTCTCCACCTGGGGATTGGTTGACAGTCTCTATTCATTCAGTTCTGAGCGTCCTCATCTGCTGTTCCACCAATGGGAGCCCTTCTCCCCCTAACCAGCAGCTCCTGGAATGACACAGTAGCTCAGGTGACACCACTGAGATGAAAAATGTCTATTGGTTTGCTAATAAGAAACTGGGACTGTTAACAGAGTTGTGTAAGGAAATGCTCAGCACTGACACAACTGGAGAATAATCCTGGGGTTTGGGACTCCAACAAAAAGCTGAACACTTTCATTTTCACCCAGAGTCTTTCTGGAAAAGGAAAGGCAGTTTTTGCAGGTGGAGAACTATCATCTTGCCTCAGAAAGCTGTTTTTGCTATAGAAATAGTGCAATTTCTCTGAAAAAAATTGGTTTCATGCAACTCTGACTTATACAGAACTCTGAGAACTGAAGCTGAGGGAAAGAGGTGCTGTATTTCAGAACAGAACCTCACCTACCAGTTCCTTACTTAGGAGCCAATTGTATGGTGCCGAGCACCCCTTGTTAGATATGGAGTACCTTTAACTACTCTTGAAATCAGTGGGAATGGAGGTTGCTTAGTATTTTGCAGGATCAGGTCATTGGAGAGCAGCACATTTTCATACTAGCAGCTACTGAATCCACCTAAGATATGGTGATTTTAATGGCATTTTAACAGCAGGATTTTCATAATTAACTAGACACCAAAGGAACTTTGGTGATTCTCAAGCCATGATAGGCAAACTTAATGCCACCCCTTGCCCCCTATATGTAAAACCCAAATCCAGTGACTTATGCATCAATGGGCATCTGTTTCAAATTGGGTCTTTCCTCACTTGCCTGCCGTGTGATGCCATGTGTATTTACAAGGGGTGAGAACTACAAAATTGGTTCCATTCTGCTACCCTAAAAGCTTGTGGGATGGTAAATGCAAAAGTGCAGAGGCACAAGCATGTGTATGCTTGTACACCGTAAATCAGAATGAGGAAAGCCCATTCCCTCACCTGTATAGAATAACTTCCAGTGATTATGGGGGTAATGTCTAAATGGTGTATCTGATAAAAGTACCACTAGCATTTTGTGAAATCAGGTAAAGTGAAAAATCTACAGCACTCGGGACTAGTCCATATCCAGTGGAGAAGGACTTGGACAGTTGTGGTTTGGTGTATGCAAAACTCAATCATGTTTCCCCCTTTCAAGTGGCATTAAACAAATCATTCAGGTTTTGATGTTTCATTTATGGGCCTGCATCCTGAGTTGTGACTTGGAGCAATTGAGGAGGATGTGGTTGCTCCCCTTGTTTTGGGGCTGTTCTGTGCTGGGCCAGTCCCCCATCACAGGTAAGAGAGCTGTCTACAGGCTGCTAACTTACACTGGTTGCCAGGGACCCCAAGTAGTTGTTACAGCAATCTGGGATTCCTGGGGTGCAGGGATGAGTTGGTCAAGGCGCTCTTTCCCCCAGCCACATCCCCTGTACTGGCTGTAGAGGGAAGGGTAGCACAGAAGCCAGTATGGCAGCTCAGTGCTACCTGAGAATCCTTTTACACAGGGCAGATCCTCCTTTGACTGGTTAAGTGGGCTTTAGGGAGCTTTGGGCTGGTAGAACAGTTGAGGGGAGGATCCAGTCTATGGTCTGTGGTGACATGGTATGTTTCCATCCTCCTTTGTAACATTATTAAGCTAAAATAATAACCTCCTTTTCCCCTTTGAATAACTTTGCTTGTGTTCTAAAATGGAGGGGGTGATAAATGAAAGGAGGGGGATAGCTTCCTTTTATGGACATCCAGCCAGCCAGTTAGCTGTAAAATCCCTCTTGGTTGCTGTTATCTACTTGCTTTACCTTTTAACCCTTAACCTAAAGGGTTAAAAAGCCCATAGGTAAAAAGAAGGGAGTAGGCACCTGACCAAAAGAGCCAATGGGAGGGCTAGAACTTTTTAAAATGGGGGGGGGGGAAACTTTCCCTTTGTCTGTTTGTTGTTGCTCTTGGGAGACAGGAGACGCAAAGCAGGAACCAGGCTGAACTATGACGTAGGAAGCTTTAAGCAAGGTACGGAGGAACCATGAGATCATACCTAGAGGTTGCTTATCTGAAACCCCGATATGTAATAAGTCAGGGAAGGTTTAGGAAGACGCGATTAGGGTTAATTCTTTTATTTCTTATTGGCTTGTGGATTCCTCGGTGCTAACCCCAGGTGCTTCTCTTTTGCTTGTAACCCTTAAGATGAACCTCAAGAGAGCTATCTTGATGCTTAATTTTTGAAAGAGTTTTTTTTTTTTATATATATAGAAAATAGCCTAAGTTCCAGATGTATTTTCTTGAATTTACCCTTTTCAGGAACAGGATTGAATTTTTGTGTCCCTAAGAGGTTTGTGCAATATGCTATTGCACAATTATTGCATATGTTGGTGGCAACAGCTGATTTCCTTTGTTTTTCTTTTTCAGCTCTTTCCCGGAGAGGGAAAGGGGGTGAAAGGGCTTGAGGGTACCCCACAGGAAGGAATTCCCAAGTGTGCATTTCTGGGTTCTCAAAAGGGTTTTTTTTTTACATTTGGGTGGTGGCAGCATCTACCCATCCAAGGTCAGAGAGAAGCTGTAACCTTGGGAGTTTAATATAAGCCTGGAGTGGTTAGTATTAATTTTTAGAATCCTTGCGGGCCCCTACCTTCTGCAGTCGAAGTGCCAGAGTGGGGAATCACCCTTGACAGAGAGGTCTGAAATAAATATGCAGAACCATGACTACCAATGTTCATTGTGACTATGAGAATGCAGTAAACCAGTTCTCAAACCTCCAACATCTGCCATTCAGCTAGTCAGCCCCCCGGCTTGCTAAAATCAGGGATGGGTCCAGGTGACAATGTTTGGATCTAGACACTCCCTGCAAAAGGTTAATATTTAGGATTTGGGTTCCCCCCTGAGACATAGCCTCATTCAGGATCTGGATTGGAGCATCAGAACCAAACTGGCGGAAATCTCACAAGAATATTTCCCTCTCTTCTCTACATGCTTTGGTTCCTCCCTCCCATCATCCCATTTACCATCTCTTTATACATTTCCTCTTCTCCTGAGATCATCTGGGATATCGCATAACTGCTCCAGAACTTCATGAGGTCTTCTGGACTGGGGGGTTGTAAGTGTTCCTGACCCCTCCTCCTCTAAATGGCTGGATCTGACACCCTTCTGTGATTGCTAGGAAATTATAGAAGAGATGGGGGGAGAGGGAGGGGGGAAGCTGTAATGGGAATTGGGACTGTGTCAATCTCTGCTGGCCTATTGGGAAGACACCTACCACACACTCGGAAAACAGCTTGGAATGGTGTCCCTGTTTGGTAGTCTCCCTACACGTCTCAAAAGAGTAGCCAACTGTCTCCCCCCATCAGAGAGTGGAAGGAGTTGCAGGAGAATAAAGACCACTGTGCCCCATCTCTCTGATGATTGTTATGTGGAATGGAGGAAATCCAGGCCTGTGATGTGATGTCAGAGGGAGGTGGCCTTACGAGCAGAGGAAGGATATGTTGGAAACCAAAAAGATTGAACCTGCCCAGTTGAGACTTGGTTTTAAAGAGTCAAAGCCTGTAAGGTGGGCTTGATTCCAATTACCCAAATCAAGCCCATTTTCACAGGTTACTCAAGGCTTGACTTTTGAACCCAGGTCTCCACAGGTGAAAGTAAGTCCAACCTTGCCTGTTCCTAATTAATCCACCCCTTTTGCTCCTCCCTAGAAAAAAACCCTTTCACTTTGTTTTCAAGTTGATCTTAAAATAAAAAAATCTGCACAGAACTTTTATCTTAATATCATATAGAGATGCAGGACTCTGGATGCACACACATAGGACCGACTTGTACCGTAAGGGTCGACACCAAAGAGTTAAATCAGACAGACGGATTCATAGGCTCTGGAAAAGCAGCAGCTACCAATGATGTCAAAGTGTCAATCTCCATGTGATTGACAAATTTCAGGTTCAGTGATGGATGGACAGCAGGGAGATTACACAAGGACAATCAATATGCCTTTCTCTGTACTTGAAGAGCCTTTGTAGAAGACAGTAGAAGAACGAGGCCCAGGGCTGCAGGGAGCTGGTGAGGCTTAGAGATTTTGTGAACATTTAGAACATTGTTTTTAAAGTTGATTTTTATGAAATTTGCTAAATTTTTGGGGAAAAAAACATTCCCCTCCCCTTTTAATTAACGCTATTGTAATCTAAGGGAAGTGTGAATTAAAAAATATGATGCTGTGTTTGTCCAACTAAATAGAAGCCATTGATACAGAAACAGTGTGGATATTGCTTGAAAGTAGTGCTTCCCCTGCTTCTTGTACTATTGAAGAATAATAGTTTTAAAATCATGCAGTAGCTCATGCAGCACCTTTCTCCAAAGGCAAATAGAACTCAAGCCCCCGTATTTTCCAGTTGTTGTGCAGGTTTTTAAGTCAGTCATTTAGCCAAATAATATCTCTGATCCCCAAATTAGGAGGTTGTTTAGCCTTCCCTTGGTAAATCCCACTATGCACCCATCTGCATCTTTAGGTGTCTCAATACCTTAAAAAATCTGCCCCCCCCCCACCCCGAGTCCCTAAACTGGACTTTAGAAGGGACAGCATGTCCTGGAAATAAGACCGATCAGTTTAATATATCCATTGTTGGTTGGCCTAAATTGTGCTGGCTTTTTCCCCATATTCAAATCACTCCAAATTACCAGTGTGTTAAAGTCTTCTCAAATTATACCTGCCAGGGAAGGACTTCCTATGTGATTTGTGTGGTCATAGACTCATAGACTCATAGACTTTAAGGTTAGAAGGGACCATTATGATCATCTAGTCTGACCTCCTGCATGATGCGGGCCACAAAGCCATCCCAACCCCTTTCCTTTGACTCTGCTGTTGAAGTCCCCAAATTCTGTGGTTTAGAGGCTTCAAGTAGCAGAGAATCCTCCAGCTAGCGACCCCCGCCCCATGCTGCAGAGGAAGGCAAAAAACCTCCAGGGCCTCTGCCAATCTACCCTGGAGGAAAATTCCTTCCCGACCCCAAATATGGCGATCAGTAGAACCCCGAGCATGTAGGCAAGATCAGAGCAGAACCTTTTTGTAGGAAGACCTGCTGATATGTAGAAATACACCTCACACCAAATTATTGATTGAAGGCTGTTTTTCCACACTGCCAAAGCAAGAGAATGTGACTGAGGGTGAGGTGACGGCTGATGCTCTGGCCCTAGTTTACTAGGTGGCTTGGGTGTTTCTCTGGTGCTGTGAACCAACAGGCTGTGTTGTTACTTTGGCATCTTACTTTGGCCTGCTGTCAATCCAGGAACAATCATAGTAAATACGGCTTTTATAATAGCTGCTTTCATTTCAAAGTGCTTCCCCAGCAAATGGGCTTCAGTAATTAAAACTATAAGTCAGCATTAGTTTGGGAAATGACTGAAAAGAGTGTGAAAGGGGCTGGCAGGCTTTTTTGGAGGGAGAAGTGGGGCTGAAGTCTGCATCTAGAAAGGGGTTTGGTGTTGGCATAGGGCCAGTTGATTGCAAGTTTAATGGGAAATAATACCAGGCAGTACCCCACACTTTTTTATTGAATATATCACAACTACTCTACCAGGAATTGAAGAACTTAGAAAAGGAGACACACTGAGTGACGAAAAAGAGGAGTGTGTGCACACCATCTGGATTGGAGAGAGGCTGCACTTTTTCAGTAGTCAAGGCAGAGAGCTACGTTAAAATGTTTTTTTTTCCCCCTTCCCTAAAGAATTTTGAGTCTAAATTGTGTGAAGTTATATTGTACTAGGTGGGCAAGATGCAAATAATTACACAGTGACCCAAAGAGAAATAATCATCATTCCATCTGACATTTTAAAAGTCAGATCCCTCAGTAGAGAGTTGGGATGTTGGATTCTGGCTTTTTTGTTGTTTTTATTTTAAAACAACACACATGCAGAAGAAACATTTAAAATATTGAAGACTGAATCACAGTGGGATTGCAATGTCTGTATATGTTTCAGGGGACTACGAAAAATAGAAGAGTTCTTATGTTTTTACTCAGGCCTTGACTGGAAGAGTTTCCAGAAAGATAGCAAGGAAGTGGATTTATTTATGTTAAAAATATATCCAAAGAAGCAATGACAAAGGTAGAAATGCCATCTGGGGGTTATGTTGAGTCAAATGGCCCCCTGTATGGCTTCTGATGTCAGCAGGAAGCAGCTGTTGGGTATGTGGAAGTGAAACCCATCCATAAGTCCCTGTATGGGAGTATGTTTGCTGCCAGAGGTGGGGAATGAGGGATATTTTGTGAACCTCAGAAGTCCAGTGCAGAAACAATCTGCATAAAAATCCCCCCCGCAGTTTAATGTGTGTGTTTCTTTTGTATACGGGGTTGTGAAAATTCATGCTATAAACTCCATGAAATGCATGGAAGTCCAAATGTACAAGGAACATGCTCTCTTTGGGACTATATTTGCCTTCTGCTCCCTGTTTACTTGGATGAAGCCCTCTGCAAGTTAAACAGGAGGCTAAATAAAAGGGTGAAATGAACATTTATGAGTTATGTCATCCTTTGGGAATGAGAGAAAATTGTGTTGTACTGAGAGGGAAATAGAACAGAACTGAATGGAATCTTATGTTGTATCACTACAAAGTGGTGTGAATATTTCTCATTAAATTTTTTCTTACTGTTAAAATGTGGTTGAAACAAGTTTGAACTGGTTAATACTTTCTTATACCACACTGGTGTACTCTTTCATAATCTCTTATATTAGCATCACACACATCATGGTGACTGCCACCGGCAGAGGACACAAACAGCCCATTGTAAAAGGTAATATTTTATTTGTACCCGAGTTCTGCAAGATAATTCATGATGATAATTTCTCAGGGAACTTTCAGGCTTCTGGACTGAGCAAATGAGTACAACTTTCCGGCAATAGGTTTTCATTGCATTCAGTTCATGGAATCATGGAGGATAGAGGAGGAGAAAGACCTATTGGTCTTGATTCTTAAAATCTTTTAGATGCATATTTGGATATGTAAGCCTACCATATTGAACGATGCCTCTAATGAAATGCCACCCATTAAGGTGTTGTTTCAAAACAATGATGTCACAACCATAGTCAATCCATGACTGCTATGTTGTCATCTCTCCCTGAAGTAACACCTTTGAGGGGTTGTACTATACTTATCATGCTGTTATGTGTACCCGTGTTGGGGAGGAAGAGTGGATACCTCCATATAGAGTTGTCCACAAATTTCACAAACCTATCTCCAGATAAAGCAAAAGTGACTACAGGGAAAGGCAAAAAAATCTCCTGAGACGACATAATTAATGTAACAGTCTCAAGATTTCTTCATCCACTCTGGATGCCAGCAGTCTAGATTTTGCATGAAAGCGTGTAAATGTGATACCCAAGATTGCAAAGCAGGTCCAGGGTCCAAAGCCATGCTGGTTATTTACCTTCAGTTCTAGACATCAGCTGAATTCTCATGTGTGCTTGTAAAAGAATATTGTGGTTTGGGATTCAGAATCCTTGAATATGATTGGCACAGGGTGGCTGGCCTGTTTAAATGAAGTAGCTCCTGTGCAAGAACAGGTGCTCTCAGTTTAGCCAGTTAAGAGAGCGTGAAAGCACATGGGACTATAAAGAATCAGGCTGTCAATAAGGAGGGCAGAGCAATAGGAGCTTCCTAGTGAGAGTTCCCTGGGAGGCAAGACAGTGGGAACCTGCTGAGGAAAAAGGGCCTTCAGGGATAAAGCCCTGGGATGTGGTGTTTAGTAAAAAAGACAAGGAAGAACCTGCACCAGGCCCTGAAGCAGGAAGGACTGAGAGCGGCAAAGGGGAAAATCCCCTGAGAGCTGTAGCTTAAGAAGGGTTGTTTGTGTTTTTCCTACATTTGGAAAATAAAACTCTGCCTGGAAAGAGACCCTGGGTTTGTCACTAGGTCCTTTGTGGGCTGGGGAACAGCCAGCACCTTACAATGATAAACTAGGGTTGGGACTACAATTTTGTCACAGAGGTTATGGTGGTCATGGAAATCGTGAATGTGGATAAAGTCCATGAAATTGGGCTCCCCCTGCTTTGGAAATGGCTGGGGAAATGCATTTGATTAGGAGTGGAATTGCACCCTTGTAACTGGGTCACAGTGCCTCTCCGGCTTGGCCCCTTGTCTCCATTTATGGAGTGATGGCAGGGCCAAACCTGAGTGGTACTGTGCCCTTGTGTGCTAGGCACCTGTGGACTCACCTTTCAGCACCCCCACTCTACTCTTGTATATGTTGAGTACTGAAAACTACATTATTTGGTGACCTTTCTGTGACTTATAGGTTTTTTCTTCCACACCTCTGCTGTGAAATTTGTTAAAAATTTCCATTCCAAAATCATCGCCTCAACTATGATTAGCTCAGAAATCCAATATCTTTAGAATCTATGGACTTTATTCTTCTCTCCAATATATGACTGCAGCTCCTATTAACTTTAATGGGAATTGTGTCTGTATATCAGATGGTAGAATTGGTCCTTGTGTGTACCTGTGACTGTACAAGGTACATTTTACCTGTGCTTGTTGCAAGGAAGGGTTATTCTTTTTAGAAACCACAAGATTAGAAATTGTGGATCTGTTGTGTTAGAACAGGTGAATTAACTCTCCCTCAGACAAGGTACCAAAATTGCTGGTTCTAGAAGAGTGTGTGTGTTGGGGGGGTTTCTACAGAATTCCCAATCTAGAGTTGAGTGCCATGGCAGGAATCAGTGTTTCTAGAAACAAGCAGTAATCTGATTCTAGATCAAGGAGAACACATGCTTTTTTCTAGAACTGGAGATGATGAATTTATAATGTCTGTTCCTGAGGATGTAGTATATGAAATAAAGAACACAATGTAATCCTCTTCCCTTCGGAAATGTCTTGTTTCCTTCAAAACTGAGTGGGGGCAGAGACCGAGGAATGCTCTTACTGATAGGTTATGGATGTGTTGATGAAGACAGAAGAGAAGCTGCCCTGAAGCACTTGTCTCCATATTGCATGGGGGCAAAAACTCAAGGTGAAAAGCAGTGAGGTGGTCAAAGTAGCTGATGGACTATTTATATAATGATAACTGTGTCTGTTGCCGACTCTATGAACCACATCCAACAGCATCTATTTCAGTGCAGAGGAGCCCTGACGGAGCACATTTTGATTAATAAATTATCCAGCACAAGGAGTGTGATGGGTTCCCCTTTCACATCTCATGAAAGTCATTCACTCCAAGTTCAGTGGCTCGGCAAGTCTCCACCATTCGGACAATGCATCTCTCAGCCACAAATGTCCCTTCACAGGGGGACTGTTGGAGCGTTCACCTAGGCATAGAGGGTTGGACAGTGCTGGCTCAGAGGCAGTACTTAATTAAAGATGGAGAGGAGCCAAATCTTTCTCTGTGTGCATAATTTGAAAAGTAATGAGCTACCAATAGCAAAGGAGGCGGGGAGGAGACTTCAATATCTTTCTCCTTTTTCTGGAGTCAGCCCCGTATTTTTAAATAGCATCTTTAAACTGTGAGAGGCAGCAGAAGGTATTAAAAATCATGGTCCTTACCTACAAAATCCCACTTTATATCATTGTTTCTCCAAAATGGCATCTATATCAAGACCCATTCTTCACAATGAGACCAGAAGAGACCTGAAATTTTGCTATTGTGATATAGCCCTGCTGCTCCTGATCTGGCTTCCTTCCTGCTCTTTTCTCTTCATCTCACTTTTCCTCATCCCAGGTGATGAAAGGAACTCATGAGTTGGATAGGATTTATAACTGACAATTCCCAAAGGTGACTTATATTTTAACCAGATTGACCTGATCCTTGTTCTTGTCTTTTTAAATCTCCATACCCTACTGGAAAAATTCTTATAGACCAAGAAAAACAAAATGATACATGAAGGATTTAGTAGCAATGGTGCTGATTGCATATATCTGTCTAAGGTATTATGTGTTTGCAGTGTTGTAGCTGTGTTGGTCCCAGGATATTAGAGGTTGGTGAGGTAATATCTTTTATTGGACCAACTTCTATTGGTGAGAGAGACAAGCTTTCGAGCTACACAGACCTGAAGAAGAGTTCTGTGTAGCTTGAAAGCTTGTCTCTTTCACCAACAGAAGTTGGTCCAATAAAAGATATTACCTCACCCACCTTGCCTCTCTAAGGTACTATCTGGTTCTCATTACCATTGTATTTGTGGGCCTCTTAGTCTTTTAATGTATTTATCCTCACATCTGCCTGGTGAGGTAGGGAAGTACTATCTTCCCCATTGTACAGATGGGGAACCGATGCACAGAGAGAATAAATGACTTGCTCCAGATCACACAGGGAAGCCGGTGCCAGAGCAGGGAGCTGACCTTGGTTCTTGTGAAGCTCACTCCAGTTAAAATGCGTATGTTGCAAAGTTAGCACGTGGTTTGGGCTTTGGAAAAGTGGGCAGGGCTCACTCTAGGTTTTGAAGGCCCTCTTATGAAATCTTGTGTCATGCCTCAGACAGACTGCCATGGAACCCACGGAGAGATTTAGTACAGTTTTATTTACTATGGAAGTCTGTCTCTTCTGTTCATGCTCGTCCCTTTTTCTTCTATAACTTAATGCATCTTTTCTTCCCTGTCTTTCAGTGTCTCTATTTGCCTATTTTACACTTTTTAAATTTCAATATATTATTTTCTGTAACTATTTTATTTTTCAGATTCTTCATTCCACCCTGAGCTATTTTACCACCACTTCTTCAAAATATATGTTTTTTTAAATCTTACACTCCGTTTTAATTCTTGCTCCAACCTCTTTGACCACCCTTCCTTTTATTCCTCTTTGCCTCTTACCTCAACTGGATCCCCTAGATTTCCTCTCACTGCTTTGCTCTCCCCTCCGAGCCATTCAGTCTGCCCTCCTGGGCTGTACTCTGCTCCACCCCTGACTTCTTCCAGGTCAGCGGGTTTTCATTTGTGTTTCAGTGTAGGGGAGGAAGAAAGGGAGGTGCCCTTCCCAGGAGGGGTAAGGATCTCTGTTGCCCACCAGTAGTATAAGAATCCCGTTCAGTCTTTTGCTGAAGGACCCATCAGTTCCTGAAATTTGCCAGCTCAGTCTGACTGAGCCAGAATCGCTCCTGCCTATGATAGATGCTCTGCTCACAGGCAGAATGAGCAGTTTCTTATTAGGAGCTCTCCAGCACTTTGCAGGGAAAGCAGCTGGGTGGCTGTCAAGCTCATTTCAAAGTGCTAATGGTACTGGGGGCTTTGGTCCTTCTCAGGTTTTGTTTCTTCCTGTTTCTGTTTAGTCCAGAGTTAGACCTAGGCCAGCACTCCTGATTCATTCCTAGGTGCAGCCATGGGAGAGCACAAGCCAGAGAGTGGGTTTGAAGACCCCTTGCAGAACTGATGTGTCAGAGATTAGATAGCAGCTCTTTTTTCAAAAGTTCTTCATAGCTTTGGAACAGACTATCTCATAGCTAGTGGAAATGTGTTAATAGTGAACCTGCTACCTGTTAAAAGCAACAGAGGGTCTTTTGGCACCTTTAAGACTAACAGAAGTATTGGGAGCATAAGCTTTCGTGGGTAAGAACCTCACTTCTTCAGATGCAAGTAATGGAAATCTCCAGAGGCAGGTATAAATCAGTATGGAGATAACGAGGTTAGTTCAATCAGGGAGGGTGAGGTGCTCTGCTAGCAGTTGAGGTGTGGACACCAAGGGAGGAGAAACTGCTTCTGTAGTTGGATAGCCATTCACAGTCTTTGTTTAATCCTGATCTGATGGTGTCAAATTTGCAAATGAACTGGAGCTCAGCAGTTTCTCTTTGGAGTCTGGTCCTGAAGTTTTTTTGCTGTAAGATGGCTACCTTTACATCTGCTATTGTGTGGCCAGGGAGGTTGAAGTGTTCTCCTACAGGTTTTTGTATATTGCCATTCCTGATATCTGACTTGTGTCCATTTATCCTCTTGCGTAGTGACTGTCCAGTTTGGCCAATGTACATAGCAGAGGGGCATTGCTGGCATATGATGGCATATATAACATTGGTGGACGTGCAGGTGAATGAGCCAGTGATGTTGTAGCTGATCTGGTTAGGTCCTGTGATGGTGTTGCTGGTGTAGATATGTGGGCAGAGTTGGCATCGAGGTTTGTCATCTTTCAGCAAAAAAAACTTCAGGACCAGACTCCAAAGAGAAACTGCGAGCTCCAGTTCATTTGCAAATTTGACACCATCAGATCAGGATTAAACAAAGACTGTGAATGGCTATCCAACTACAGAAGCAGTTTCTCCTCCCTTGGTGTCCACACCTCAACTGCTAGCAGAGCACCTCGCCCTCCCTGATTGAACTAACCTCGTTATCTCCATACTGATTTATACCTGCCTCTAGAGATTTCCATTACTTGCATCTGAAGAAGTGAGGTTCTTACCCACGAAAGCTTATGCTCCCAATACTTCTGTTAGTCTTAAAGGTGCCACAAGACCCTCTGTTGCTTTTTACAGATTCAGACTAACACGGCTACGCCTCTGATACCTGCTACCTGTTAGTGATTCCTGAACCTATTTGTGATGACTTAATTCCCTGGTTGGAGTAGGGATACAGCAGAGGAAAGCTAGCTCTCTGGCTGGTACATTAAATGGTACTGGAATTTTTGTTTACAAGTGAGTGTGTTGTGTGACGGTTGTGGCACAAAATGTTGAGAGAAATATAGCAGAGAGGGCTGTGGAGAGAGGCTTTGAACAGTACAATTTTCCCCTGAAGAGAAGTCCACTTTGAACACGTTGCTTTCAAATATTCATATGATCATTCTGTATCAGGTGAAGTTTCAGTTTCAGGTGCTGATATTCTCTGTCTGGGTCACAAAGGGTTTGTGTACTGCACTCTAAGATAGCAATAACACAGAATGAAAAGCCTGCTCCATCTTACAGCCTCCGAGCAACAGAATTATCTTGGTAGATCTGCTCCGTTTAAAATACACTAGAGAGGATTCTGTGTATCCACTGTGTTCTCTCTCATGTCTGGGTATTACAGTGCTGCTTCAACAATATAGTCATCAGAGGAACAGCAATTCGTTGTATTGGCACACCCATTAGACAGGGTCAGGGAGGCAGGATAGGATGAGTAGCACTAGCAGCATCAGTCAGACAAGACCAGGGTCAGAAGGACATGACTGTGCAGGTAGCATAATACAGGCAGGTAACACCGGTCTGAGTAGCAAGGCAGGGCCAAAAGAACCAGGGATCTTTGGACAGGCAGGCAGCACTGAGAGCAGCAGACAGGATCAGAGTTCAGAGCACCATGAAGCAGGCTCCGGATGTCTTTGTCAGGCATTGTTAGATTGAGATAGTGGCATAGAGCAATGCAAAGAACACTGGCACCAGATCTGCAACTGTGTCTGAATATGGCAGTCTATGGGTGAGTCACTTGCCAACATTATATAATAAAGAGACAAACCCTTGCTAACTCTAGGATTTCATTGGATAGTTATTATCTGCTTCAGAGGCCATTGGAGACTTATCCGTGGGTGAATGTCCAGCAGCTAGCGATTGGAATCTGAGCAGCAACATGCCGGACTGCCATCCATGCTCCTCAGCATCTCCACGTTGTGTGGCTCTGTTGCATCCATGGAATCCCTCTGCCTCCGAGTGGGCTGATGCAGAGACCTAGTGGTTTGGAATGGTTTCTTTGTCTTTCCAGACACAGAGGGAAAGGAGAAAGAGGAGTGAAAGTAATTGCTGTTAGAGCAGTGGAGCAGACAAACCAATTGAAAGCCATCAGCCTGTGTTGCAGTACGCACAGTCAGCCACACACTAAACTGCAGTTAACCCAGGCTGGGACTTTTTACTGGGTCAAAAGACTGACAGATAACGAGAGGACAAGGGATGAAGGAGAGATTTTATAGCGAGAAAGGGTGGAGAGAGTGGCAGGCTGAGTGACAGCAAATGGGGAGTGAAAGCAAAGATGACTATTTTTCCCCCCATGAAAAAGATGAAGAAATTGAAAATGTAAAGCTAACGAGACAGTTTCCAAAGAGAAGCACCGAGCAGGAATTTGAATTGTTCTATGGTGCAGTACTTCATGGAGGACCATTGGTCAGAGGACTAATGAATTGATGATTGAAGAGGCTTTGTAGAGAAAATTATGAAAAGACTTTGAATGACAAATTTGGAGACATGTCTTTCCTACTCCAAGGCTGTTTTTAGAGCCAACCAACTCTGTGTAAGCAAAAAGGCTCCCAAAAGTACATCAGATGCATGTCTTTTGTTTGAACAATATTTGGGAGACTGAGCTAAAGGAAAATCTCTGATGTGCACAGCTGGAGAGCATTTGGGTCCTTAAGATCCGTTTCTTCTTAAAAATCACCTTACATTTGCTCAGATTCTGGTTGTGAGCCGAATTCACGGTGACTATTGGAATGAGGGGTCCAGTGCTCAAACTGTAGGACTTTGTTAGGTCCTTCATGCTCCTGCCAAATTCAGAATAAGCCCCACTGACCCATTTCTACTAGAACATATTGGTATGAGGTTGAAGTTGGCAATAGCACCAGTTGGCAGATTGTTAGTGGCAGGACAATTTTTTTTAAATTAAAATATATATTTATTGCATGTAATGTTAGGGGAATGTACAAAGGCTACCCCAGTATATAATTTACCAGGGCAGTATGCAACCAAGGAAATGGCTGGCATCTTAGGAGAGTTAAACTTGTTTCACTACAATACGATATATTTTTATACATTGTTCTTCAAACATGAAATCACAAAATGGCTTTGAGTCAGACATAACTAAAGAGAAAAAAACTGACAATCAAATTTCAAAGGGAGGAAATGACTCTGTGTCTGGGGAAGAAGGTCACAGAGTTCCTTGGATGGCAGCACAAAGTGAAAACATGAGGCTGCCTGACTCCACCTCCTTACCCCACTGTTGGAGAAGGAATAGGGGAGGAAGCCCAGACTGGAGAAGCATAGGGAGTGCAGGGAATTGGTGGATATGAAATTGGAGAGGTAGCATGAAGTATGTGAAGACTTTGAAAATCAGGAGGACAGTTTTGGATTAGATTTGGAGATGAATAGGAATCCAGTGAAAATGAGGGGGGCACTGGCAAGGATAAGATGACTTAATACTGTAGGCCTTTTCTATCTCTAATTATGATGGGTTGATCCTGGTGAGCAGGGTGAAATTTGAAGATTTCCAAGGCTCCCAAAACATTAGAGAGAGAAAAATCTAGGAAGGAAGGTGATGTGTTACTTCGATAGCTCTAGATAGGAAGCGCTTTAAGGCATGAAGAAGGATTTCAGCACTGCTAAGGACAAATTTAGAAATGTTTTGAAATGTGTGCTGTAATATTTAATGATCCTGAACTTTTTCTCCTCCCGCATCTTTCTTGCCTAACGTTATAACATTTCTAGCATAGGTAACAAAGTTCTGGCTTGACTTAAGAGGAGGTCAGTGGGTTAAGTAGGTCGTAGTTTAAGTAGGATCAATGATGTGGGGCAAGGGTGTTTTCTCTCTCCCTCAATTCTGAAAGAGGGTTTAATCAACCATGCAATAGCCAGGAACTGACAATCAAGACAGACAAGTAGCTGTTAGAGAGGTCTGAGAATAAGCTCAAAAAGAAAGACTGTAGAATTGGGTGATCACCACATCGAGGTAAAGTCCAAGGTGGAAACTGTTGGTACCTTTTATGATTTGCTACTGAACATCATTTAATATTTGTAAGTAGATCCTTAACAGTTCATTAAGCTGTGAACTCTGTCACAGAAGCAATCAATGGGCCATTTCAGATGGAATAGAGAAGAGGACCCAAGGACAGAATCATGAGGCACTCTGTAATTGGAGGTCTGAGGGAAAATGTAAACCCTCCACTATAAAGGAGAAATGTACAATTACAGAGTTAGAGCTCGGTCCAGGACAACGAGGAGTCACTGGTTTGTCTTCGCTCCTGGTGCTCCTGGAAGGTAAAATGTCTGACAGGATTGAAAGCTAGACTGCGACCAAGTCAGAGAAGACAGCTGTAACTAGAAGCAAGAAATGGGTCATTAATCACCCAATGTAAGGGAATATTAATATGATGAAAGTGATATCAAAGTGGCTAGGTCAGGCAGGCAGAGTACAGGATCAGAATAGAGCAAGTTGGTCAAGAGCTAAGGAAAGGATACTTTTGTAATGGCAAATTTTCTTGAAGTGCATTTCCAGAAAATTGGCAAATAGTTTTTAACATAGAAAGGTAGTGAGAAGTTGGGTGTCTTTTCTCTTCCCTCCCCTGCAGCTGGATGGAATGTAACAATCCCCCTCCTCCTTCTTTATCTTGGTGTTTGGGATCAGGAATTCTTACACACTGTGAGAGTGCAGGGAAAGTGGTGTGTGTGTGTGTGGGGGGGGAGGTTTGCAGGAGTGTATGTATGTGCAAGCCCCTGATCATTAATTCAATAGCCTCCTTCTTGGATATCACACAAGGTAAGCATCAGATATCCAAGGCTCCAAATGACAACTGGTTTCTTTGTCTCAATTGACAAAGGTAAAGGAGATGAGATTATAATGAGGGTAGCCCCAGTCCCGTGAGATTCAGTTGATTAATATTTGCTGGCAAGTAGGCTGTACGACTCAGCAATACCGTGTTAACCTTCTGCCAGTGACTATTTCTAAAGAAGGAGAAAACTGACCCAGGTTGCCATGAGAGCAGGACAGGCTCTTCTGGATGAAGCACAAAATAGTGAGACATTGAGGACAGCATCACATGTGGCTAGTCACACATGTAACCTTTGGGGATACCAGATTTACAAGCTTGTAGCTTGTAGAAAGGCATCCAAAGGCATGGAACAAAGAGCATCTACAAACTAGATGGGAGCAAATGAGAGGGTCCAGCCCACTCCCCAAGGGAAGTGGGGACACCGAGAAGGGGCAATCGGCCATCCAGGGGACACAGCGGCAATGGCAGAGTTCAGTCGAGGAGATGTGGAGGAAATGAGAATGCAGTGCTTCAGCTAAAGGAAGAGGAGTTTAAACCAAACCCTGTTCAGTAACTGGATTTTGCCTCTTCGTTGTGCTGCTTTAGCTCTGTCCTAAAACCATGTGGGGCTAGACCATGAAGATACCGTATCACAAGCCCAAAGTCAAGGGTTCCTGTTTCAGGAGCAGGCCAGGTCCCAATTGGGTCCCTGCTTCCCCTTTGTGTCAGAGGAGAAACAAGCTGCACCAGCGCAGCATACTTACCACTCTGTACCACCTCAGCTCCGCAGCTGGTGCATGAGTGGGGGATGGAGCTAAGGCTCTGCTCACCCCTAGCCTTGTCCAACCATTTCTCTCCTACCTTCATGTGATGGGAGTAGCTGCCCCACTGCGGCTGCTCTCGCTTTATGCTCAGACTTCGACACTTGCTAAGACGTAAACTGCTAAGTGTCATTCTGTATATGCTGTCTGAGATCCCAAGTCAGTAACAGTAGATGTGGAGATAAAAATGATGAATACATTTACATTTTAGCAGAAACTCTTTGAAATTCCTACACTGCCTGAAGTGTTTGTGATGCTATCAGCTCTTGCAAGAAAAGCACAGTTCTGAGCCCAATATTGGGTAGGTAAGTGAAGGAGGAACTGATTTACAGCCATTTAATTTTAAAATGCATTTATAATGCTTTAAGTCTGCACATACTAGTATAATCTGTTACCCGGCTGGGGGTCTTAAACCAGACTATAGTTCTGAATTCTAAAATCACTTTTTGCATCTGATCTAGTCATGCATGGAGGGTAGGGAGAAGAGGCTTGTCTCATCAGGCTTTCCTCTGTGTTAAATCCATAATTTCTGTGTCTTTAGCATTATGGGCTGCTTGTGCTCATCCTGTTTGTTTTCATTGCCAGGTAACACCAACAGCATCTTTGCACTGGACTACATCAGTGGAGCTTTAACCCTGAATGGGCCACTGGACCGTGAAAACCCTTTCTACAGCACTGGATTCATTCTCACAGTGAAGGTGAGACACTGAGAGCAATATCCTTTTGGGGAGACGGGGGGAAGGGTCAGCATAGCTGAAGGAAGAGGAAAGGCACTTCAACCAGAGGATCATCTGTGAATGTGTTGCTGCTCTGCGCTGCTTAATACTGTCTTATTTCAAGTGAAGAAGCACACTGGAACTACTCTTTCCCTATCTGACACCAGGGCAGACCTCTGCTATTCCCAGTGCAGGACCTCTCTCCCCCCAGTCTGGCATCAGGGCCAGACACCATTATCCCTAGATTGGGGCAGTGGGATGTAGAATTAACATGTTGTATTTCCTGTGATTCACCCTGACTTCTGCTAGCTCAGTTAGCCCTTCCAAAGCTCTGTGAACTTCTGCTCTGGGGTACTCCTCTTACGGTGGTTTCTACCTTCTGCAGTGTATGTACAGCTCTGTTCTGGCTCAGTGGTACTCCTTGGGGTGGGAGGAGGCTAGACACATACACACTGCATGCCTCAACCCCTTTGAGTAGCAGGATGAGCAGTGTGCTGTGGATTAATGAAGGGGGAATGTATTGATGGAGCTAGTAGGGGCTGTGAGATGCAACAGAATTAGAAGGGCAGAGACATGCTGCCATGACAAAAATGGGTCTTCTTTTTTTTTTTTTTTTCATCTTACTGGGCACCTGTATTTTTGGTGTCCAGCAGATCCTTAAGCTGCATGTGTGTCTGTGTTGCATGGTACAAGGATTAAAAAGAAAAGGCTAAAAGTGGCTTCATCATGAAAATGCATCGAAGCATAACATTCCAACACCATGAGGCCCCACCAGAGAACTGCTCCCCCAACTCCAATTTCAGCCCTTTAATCAAAATCAATACCAAGCCAGCCAGTGGGTTGGAAACGCATTTAAAAGTGTGGATTCCACTGGGCTGGTGGAAAAAAATCAGCATGTTAGAGAGGTCATTGATTGGGAGGATGGCAGCCAGCACTGGAAGAGTACAGCTCACCTCCTTGCTGTGGTAGGGGCAGCGCTTTGTCAGGGAGAGAAAATGACATGTAATTACTCTGCTTGACCTGTGGTGAGGGTCTTTCTGTGGAGTTCTACACGGTCAATATACTATTATCATCCCTTGGAATCCTGCTTCTTTCCCTTGATTCTCGGCGGGGAGGGAGTGGGGTTGATTTTTGGGTTTAAAAACTAGAGAGTTTGTGTGTGTGTGTGTGTGTGTGTGTGTATTAGAACACACTACACACACACACAAACTCTCTAGTTTTTAACCCAAAAATCAACCCCGCTCCCTCCCTGCAGAGAATCAAGGGAAAGAAGCAGGATTCCAAGGGATATTGACCATGTAGAACCCCACAGAAAGATATATATATATATATATATAGGCCCAAATGCCAATCTATGGAAATGCTGAGTTTTACCAACTCCACAATCATAGCCTCAGGGTGATCTTTAGCAGCCCCATCTGCCTGCCCTCCAGTGCTCCATGGAGCTGCAGGGGGCTCTTTCCTCCCTATGCTGTCTTGTCTCCGTTTTTTTAGCTTATACAAAATACAAGAGGAAGAACTCTGTTTTCAAATGTCCTTCACCACTCTCGTGTCTGTGACAATAAGGTTCATCCTCCAGCCACCCACCTCTCTTCTCTCCTCCTCCCCCTACCTACACCAAAAGACCCTGTATAAGTTAAGATGTCTGGTGGGAATTTATGACATAGAGTGCCAGTGCACTCGCCCTTCATGTCTAGTAATTTGCAGCCAAACCTATTTTAAGTCACAAGTAAAATGAGTTTGCTGGTCTTGTCCTATTTTTCTAGTGGACATTTGTCTCCATCACATCACAGCACAATTTTCACTGTTGCTAATCTCAGTTCAGGAGAGGCCCAGCAATGAACCTGATGTCACCATCTCCCTCAGATGTCCTGGGAAACCCTGGTTTTGAGGAGTGTCACCCATGTCTTGCCAGGCTATTTTGCAAGATGTTAACAATCTTGACATTAATGCTAGTGGAGGAAAACCATCTCCTATATGCATCATGCTGGTATGCGTTTGTGTCATTACAGTGCGCAGTATCATAATGAGAGACAACAGTTTTGGTCCCACAAGGCAAATCTCTAAAGGTGGCAGTCCAGATGACAGGCAGATTTGTAGGTCAGTAGTAACGAGTATAATCAGAGCAATAGGTACTGGAGTAGTAGAGGTGGGTGCAGGTAAAAATTCAGTGTGCCCATCCTTGGTAGACCTCGGAGGTGAGGGAACTTGCACAGCTCCTAACTACGTTATGCCTGACTAAAGCCATAGTTATCAGTCTATCACCTTCAACACTAAACTTGTACCACAAATGCACATTTAAAGCCTTGGTCAAATCATGCTGCATCCATGACGTGAAAGACAAGGGAAGGTTATTACTGTGCCATTGACTTTGTCTCAATGACAGCAGTCAGCTGCACTGCCTGTATGCAATTTCTATATGATGGTCCACAATCTTCTGCATTTCTCTTATGCTTGTTCGTTGAAATAAAGGCCACACTGATATTTTCCCTTGCAGGGTACGGAGCTGAATGATGACCGCACCCCCTCCAATGCTACGGTGATCACCACCTTCAATGTCCTTGTCATCGACATAAATGACAATGCCCCCGAGTTCAATAGTTCCGAGTACAGTGTTGGCATCCCCGAGCTGGCCCAGGTGGGCTTTGCCCTTCCTCTTTTCATCCAGGTGCAGGATAAAGATGAGGTAAGACATCAGAATAATATCAGTAGCCACTTGCTGCAGACACACCCTATGGGCACCCCGGGTGATTTCACGAATCCTCTGTCTTGTACCTCTGATGCCTTCTGTTTCTATATATTGCACATTATACTTAGAATAATACATGGACCGTGGAGAGAGAAGTGGGCACTAATATGTGCATGGTTATACCCTTGATATCTGCATACCTTGGGTATTGTTCAGTATCTTCTACAGCCGTCACTCTAGCCTGTCAGTCCCCGAAGTGCAAACACTTTCATGAGGTCTCTTGTTGTTTTTGTAAAATAAGGATAATGTGACTGATGAATTCCAACAAATATGGTTGTACCACATACTAGTTCTTGTGTACTTCAGAGCACCTGTCAGGTAATCAGATAGCTTCCTTTCTCCAACCTGTCTTATAGATGGAGAAGATTCCAGGGAGGGATTCTGGTGGTAACATAAACTGTGAGGGGGGAGGGAGAGACAACCGAGTCACCAGAACCCTACCATACAGTTATCTATGCATAAAATATCTACTAATACAATATGATCATTGAACATTTAAATGAACAAGAATTGTGAAAGTTAAAGATATGTTTCCTATGGCAATATGTACTCATCCCCCCTGGGTCCATCTGGTCTTAATTAAAAAAAAAAACAACAACAACAACACGTAAAGGGCCTATTTTGTATCAGTGCAAGGAAGAGACTAAGCCCCATAATATGGAACAAGTTTTGTGACAGTAGTACAGTCTCTGTTGGAAGAAAAAGGGAAAAGAAGTCCCACTAGGTGCTGTTGTAGGAGGTGTATGGAGAGAGGTAGCGATTCTCAGAAAATTACTTTAAAATTTACGGAGTTAGAATTTCAGCCAAAATACACAGGCTCTTCTAGAAACGATAATGAACAGACAAGCTTCCAACCCCTTTATCAAACTTCTTTCAGTTCCCATTGTAAAGAAGGTGAAGTAAAAATAAATATGGAGCAAAGAAAGTTCATCAGTAACCCGAGAACTTCAACAAATGAATAGTGTTAGAAGGAAATCAGTGCAGACCCTCTGACTCTTGTTTCATTTCCTGCATCCCAATTTTCCCTGCGTAAGCAATTTTATCCAGGAGGGGGACCACAGACTTTAACAACAGACATCCCAGAAGCAGCTACAAGTGGGTATCTGTGTACCCCATCCTCCACCCTATTAAACCTTTAATCCTAAATGACGATTGCTTGATGGTCTGACAGGAGGGGATTTGGGATACTTATTTTCTTACTACTCTTCAGTGGCTGCAGTTACCCCTAGTAACATTTGCCTGCAGCATCTGTGGCCTGTTCTTTGCTGCTGTTAATGGACCTTCTATTTATCATAGCACTGAACCATTTCACTTAGGAATTCCATTAGGTTTTCCAGCCCTAGGGTTACACTCTTCAATTACTCCTCATATTTGACTCATGCAATTCATGTCTTTTTTTCTCTACTATGCTAACCTACAACCATGCCACAGTCTACAATGCCTCCTTTAAAAAAAAAAAACTGCTGGCACCACATAGAGAACTTTCTAAAATATCTAAAAACAATCCTGCTTCTGTAGCATAGGGTATCTATATTTCTCTTGCCTTGGTGTTTTTTTTGTTTTTTGTTTTTTGGTCACAGTATAAAGAATATTTGCAGGAAAATGGGATCTTTATTTTTTTTTAATTGTTCCTAGCATTTATTAAATTTACTGTATTAGAGTAATGGGGGGGGGGGAAATCAGATGGCTGATTAAAATGTACAATGTCTCTGTAAAAATAGCAAATTTTCACTTGTTGCAAAAGTATGGAGATTTAAAATTTGTTCTGAGGCTGTAACTCCACCATTGTTATTACAAAAACTGTGTTTGCTGGTGGCAATGGCAGATTCCCCTCCCTCCCCCGCCCCTTCATGAAATTCACAAGTTCTTGTAAGAACTTGCCAAAATATTTGTTTTCATGTATGAAACAATTATGACAAAGCACTAATCAGAATAGTCTACTTGTGACGTATATCATAAACAGAGAGTTCTGACTACAGCTGGGAGACATGCAGGTGAGAACTTAAACAACTAATAGGATCATGTTTTCTTGCAAATGTCCTTAGCAAACAAAGAACAGAATTACAAATAAGATGACAGGTAGTCAGGATTATTTCTCAATTGAATATTTGTCATGGTGTTCCATGAAGTGTCAGCAGCTCTTTAATTGAAGGACATTATGGTAGGACTGTTTGTGTCAATAGAGCGAAGGCTCTGTCATAGTTTCTGCTTCAAAGCTCTGTTTATAGGAGTGTATAACGCATCTCAGCAAATTCACTCCAATCTTTCAGCCTCACTAATTTTAAAAAAGCGGGGGGTGGAGGGGGGAATTCATGCATCCATTTAAGTAATGAGAGCAGAAAATAAACTAGCTTTGTGGTTTGCAATGAAGTTTCTTTAAGCATCTGTAACTCCCAGACAGATTGGTTGCAGTTGTCAAAATCACTTGGCCCTGGCCTAACTCTTCTGCCATTGAAATCAACGAGATTCTTACCATTGATTTTAATAAAACCAGTGGAGTTACTGTGTGTAGAAATGGCATGATATGTCTCTGCACTCATCATGTTTGCCAAATGTAGCCACTCAATGCTTACCTGCACATATGCAGCAACTAGATTAACCAGGAAGTTGGTGCTATAAAAATCTATTGGGGCAACAGTCTGGAAAGTGAGATGGGTTTAAACGATGTGGAGACTGTGTGGAACAGTCAGGTCAGGTCATGCTTTCTAGTATGGCTGCAAATAGGTGCTTGCAACCTGAAAAACTGCAGTGCTGTAAAGGGTAAATTACACAGGCTGTCATGATGAGCATCCATTCGGAATGGCAAGATTACTCATCTGAACAGCCCTCTTGGGGATTGAGACTCATTTTAGAATCTTTCATGAACAGTTTGTTTACTCTGCTAACCCCCCAAACCTTTTTTTTGCATTAAAAGTAGAATATTAAAGTTTTGATTTACATGAATACAGTAGTTTCAAGGTACCAATAAACCTGCTGGCTTTGAGTATTCCCCCCATACATACACACACACAAGTCTGTGAGTTCAGAGCGTTAGCTTTGTCTTACAGGGTGAAAATCTGGCCCTGTTGAAGTCAACAGCAAATTTCCCATTGCTTTCCAGGGTCAGGATTTTATTCCCAGTCTCTTGGCATGTGATGATTCTGTCACAGCTATAAAGATAACTAAATGTAATTGTTTGCAAAATATCAAGGTCCAAATCATGACTTTCTCCTGTCTCTTCTTGTTGTTTTCCTGTTAATTCTTTCTTTCTATTTCCCTTTTTCTTCTCCTCTATTTGCCTCCTTACTGCCTGAATACGTCCACATGGGTCCCCTTTGGGGGCTTCTGATGGAGAAATGGAGGTCCCCTTCTTCTTTTAGCTGGTCAAATGGCTCCTAGATATGACTGAACTACAGGCCCCATATCCCATAGCCAAGGGCAGGGACAGTAGTTTCCACTAAGGGCTTGTCAACACAAACATTTAGTTCATAGCAAGCAGGGCCATGAATCCACTCCACACTAGCCTGCTGTGCACTAACTGTTCAGATGGACCCTGCTGATGTGCATTAACAGTTTGTTAATGTGCTTTCATCCAGAGCCATTTCAAAGAGGACTAGATCAAAGCACATTAACAAACCATTAATTTATGTCAGCAGGGTCCACACAGACAAATAATGCAAAGTGGTTTAATGCCCAGTAGATTTACACCCCAGCTTGCCAGGAACTCATTGTGTTGACAAGCCCTAAGAGAGCCCCACTCTCCCTTGTCTCCTATGTTATCATTAGCAGTGGGGATTTCGAATGGGAATGGGGGGAGCATGAGGGGAAGAGCTCTTTAGGCACAGAGGTGAATGAGGATGCATCTGACAGAAGCTATTTCAGCACCATGGCCTTCATGCAGGAGATGATATGTATGGAAGGCAAAGGGAAATGGAAAGAGAATTCTTCAACTCACTGGGGAAAGTGTCTAAATAAATAAGCATAGACAGAGATAGGCAAAATCAAGGCAAGACTTTTTTAACAGATTTAGAAAGACCAATTCTACCCCTTATTTTATGCCCCATCATTCACCCCACGTTATAATTCCAGGGACGGTCCCTTAGTTGTTGTTTAAACAAACTATAGACAGGTGGATTTTTTTCATTCTTTTCTCACATCTCCAGCCCCTTTGTGATTTTTTGTTCCCAGTCTTGGAATTCCCTGCAGTTTGTTGACATCTTTCTGTCATTGAGATGCCCAGAGATGAGCACAATATGTGTCATCAAGTTGCAGTCTCATTAGATTATGTGGAGGGGAGGGAGAATTACCCTCTGATCTGTGACGTGTCTGTGTAGGCAGCTCTAAATCACATCGGTTTATTTATTTATTTTTGGTGCCACACTGGGTACTTACTCTGAGCAAGGATAGGCAACAGGGTAATAGAAACTCCAGGAATCCATCCCACCATTGCTAATGCCAGTGCAGCTATACCACTACTGGACCAGTGGTGAGAGAATTGTCTATTATTCTACATCTCACTTCCCCATCCTACAGAAAGACGGGGACAACCAATGCTCCCCCTACATGGAAGTAAGGAGGCAAAGGATTGATGAAAGAGAGAGCTCCCTATCTAAGGCCTAGTCGGTCCCTTCCTTCTTCCATTTTAAAAACAAACCCCAACTGTCACCAAATTGGGTCATGCTGTCTGCAAACACAATTAGCCCCGGATTCAAATCAGAGTCCCACACTCCTGCTTGTACGGTTCCTCGCTTTGTGTGTGGCCTTTGAGCACTTGTAGAAGGGGCGGTTATGGGTGGGGTTTCCCCTTTTAAAATGTTTTCAATGCTATTATAAGCAAGAAAGGTTTTAATATGTTGATGTGTTTCATAACTAAAACTGTGTGACAAAGTGGAAAAATGGTCTGAAGTAAATAGGATGAAATTCAATAAGGACAAATGCAAAATATCCTATTTAGGAAGGCAAAATTAGTTGCACACACAAAATGGGAAATGACTGCCTAAAATAATAAATAATATATGGAGATATACCTATCTCATAGAATTGGAAGGGATCTTGGGTCATTGAGTCCAGTCCCCTGCCTTCACTAGCAGGACCAATGTTTTGCCCCAGATCCCTAAATGGCCCTCTCAAGGATTGAACTCACAAGCCTGGATTTAGCAGGCCAATGCTCAAACCACTGAGCTATCCCTCCTAAGAAGGAGTACTACAGAAAGAGATCTGGGGGTCATAGTGGACCACAAGCTAAATGAGTCAACAGTGTTGCAAAAAAAGCAAACATCATTCTGGGATGTATTAACAGGAGTGTTGTAAGCGCAGAGACATGCCAGCAGCAGCCAGCCACTTCCGGGAGCGGCGTGGTAAGCACCTCCCAGCCAGAGCCTACACCTCGCACCCCCTCCCACACCTCAACCCCTTGCCCCAGGTCAAAACCCCCTTGTGTACCCAAATTGCCTCCCAGACTCTACACCCCCCTCCATTACTATATTAGAAATGTGCAGCCCATGACGACTTACCAAAATTTGTGGAGTGACCCCCCTGCGAAAATTATTGCCCACCCCTAGTCTAGATAATACTTAGTCCTGCCACAAGCGCAGGGGACTGGACTACATGACCTCTGAAGCTCCCTTCCAATCCTATGATTCTATATCTGTTTGTGCACTCACAACCCACATTTTTGCCTGCAAACAAGAAATAGTGAATGTAGATCAGGTGATGGCAAATTTAAGTACCCATTTGTGTACACAGCTATGAGGTTTTGCACACACAAATTTGGTGTGTGCAATAACGCCAAGTGTGTTTGTGCTTAATCACATGTTGGTTTGAGGTGGCATTAAAATGTGAACAGTAAAAGCGGTATCACCAGGTGTAGGCAGTGCTGAATAGCGCGAATATAAGAAATAACCTACATGGATTCTGCTTCAAGTTCAGCCGTAAAATGTTTTTTACTAACTTTCATTTCCTGATGAATACAACACTTCTCTCTCCGCCCTCCAGAGCAGAAAGATCTGAATGGGTGAAATGAGAGAGTTGTTTCTGCATCAGAAGAAATTATACCAAATTTGGGAACAAAGGGAAAACAGCTGAGTGTGAGAGGTATCAGAGAGGAAATCTGTTAGAGAATTAAGAATGACCTCAGACATGGATTCTGGGTACAGCCATGTGGTGTTAATTGAGTTGGCCTGTTTTCACTGCACAAAGCAAAGGAGGGAAGGAGATTGGCATCTGATGAGATTCCTGTAGGAACATGGCTCAACCTCTGCCCATACGATTGATTTTTCTTCTGGAGGAGTAATTAGCTAGGGGTTTCCACGTGTGTTAACACTCCCCTGTGCTATCTTAATTCAATTGGCCCTTTTTGCTTTTCCACTGATAGCGCAAGTTCAGCCATCAAGTCATTCTGCAGCCTCCAATGTGATCTAGCAGTTAGAACAGGGGCCTAAGCATCAGGAGACCTGCATTTTATTCTTGACTTTGTCACTTGCTCACTAAGGGCTTGATCCAAAGCACGGTTAAATTTAATTCCAGTCTTTTCACTCACTTCAGTTTTCTTTGGGTCAGGCCTATGTGAACTTAGGTTAACTCATTTTCCCATCTGTGACTCAGTTTCTCCATCTGCAAAATGGAGAGTGATCTTGTTTTTTTTATATTCAGATAGGAGTCCTTGTGGCACCTTAGAGACTTAAATGTTTTCTAAAGCTGATTGAGACCCTCTTCTGAAGGACAATGGAAGTCATTCCCACCAGCGCTGTACTAGGTGCTTTACAGAAGAGTAATCATATATACACCAAATATACGCCTTTGGTTGGCTTCTCCTGTCACATACTGCAGGATTGACTCACCAAAAGAGTAAAACCTGTATGAGCGAGAGGGGATTCAGGCCTAATATTATTTATTATTACAAAAAAGGTTTGTTTCAGTTCTGAGACCAGGAATCACTCTGTGTGGATCAGGTTCCAGTTAGTTTATAGAGTCATTCAGCCAGCACTAGTCTCTGGTGAAGATGACAAGGAAAAAGACACCTTTTAATACTGTATTGTTACTATTTAATACCATCATTTTGTGTGACACTTTACAGAGGTTAGAAAGGTAAAATCACTGCCCCAAAGAACTTTGTCTAAATTAGGCAAACCTAAAATGTGACGATAACAGAAAAAGGAGGGGGTTAGGGGAAAAGAGATGAGTGTTACAATACATGGAATAAAGAGAGGCTTGTAGCATGTAATGTTCTGATATTTTAAAACTGAGGTAAGGAGACAGAAAGGGGGATGAGTACACACCAAACGGGTGGGAGTCAATTTTGGAAAGAAAGACGAAGTCGGTTTTGAGGAAGGTTTCAAGAAGAAGAGTAAAAACAATGAGGAGTCCTTGTGGCACCTTAGAGACTAACAAATTTATTTGGGCATAAGCTTTCGTGGGCTACAGCCCACTTCATCAGATGTATGGAGTGAAAAAAAGTAGGCAGGTGTAAATATACAGCACATGAAAAGATGGGAGTTGCCCAAAATAAATGATGGGAGCTTATGCCCAAATAAATTTGTTAGTCTCTAAGGTGCCACAAGGACTCCTCCTTGGTTTTGCTGATACAGACAAACATGGCAACCCCTCTGAAAGAAGAAGAGTGAGCATGTTTGGCACACTGGAAGAGGAATGTTGTTCCAGGTGTAGGTAGCAGTGTGAAAGAGTGGGCAGAGGAGACAGAAGGGCAGAGTGCAGAGGTTGAGCAAAGAGATTGGCAGGGCTGAGCTGTGAGACAGTGTGGACAAAGGGCTCAAAGTTTTATGTGGGGAGAAACAGAAAGGCAAGTAAAAATGCTTGAGATGGGGAAGGGACCCAGGCAGACCAAGGGGCAAGGGGGGATTATTTTAGCTGCTGAATGCTGGCTAGGTTGAAGAAAGGAGTATGCACAATTAGGGAAGCTAGAGATGAGGCAGTCTCAGTGGTCTGGATGAGAGGGGCTGAACTATGGCTTTGGCAGTGAGGATGTAGGATAACGGTTAGAAATGCTAGAGGGACAAGCAACAAGATTTGGCCACAGCCCAGTGTGAGGAGAGAAGGGAAAGGAGGAGACAGGCATGTAATCTTTGAGGGTATAATAATTGTCAGGTATAAGCCAATCTTTATATCTAGCCATTTCCCCCATGTATTTTGTACAACATTTATTTGAACTACACATTTTTCTTACTGTTTTTCTTATGAAGTAGTAACTCAGGGGACTTCTGAGGAGATTTTGCTGACTGAAGTAACTGAAATTCTTATTAAACAGATAGGGTGAGATTTTCAAAAATTGGCTTAACTTTGCTCCATCAAAGTGTTCCAGTTGCAATACCAACTCCCGTAATAATCTGTTTGATACTTGCAGCATCCCTCATGTAGCTGTAAACCCTTCTTCCCCCCAAATTATATTCTGTCCAGATTCTTAAACTGTCGTCATCACCCTAGTATCTGCAGAAGTACATTAAGTAAAATGGAGGATGTCCTAAACAGAAGGTGGAATCAGGTATGAAGAGAAACAAACTTTTCTATTCTGGCTTTAATTTTATTTACTGATCATGGTTGACTGCAGAGAGAGGGAGAGAGAGAATGTATCTAGCACATGAACCACTGCAACTATGTTGATTTGATATTTTTAAATATTCATTATAAAAAAGATTTTAAAAAACACTATAGGATCTAAAAATATACGGTGCATAAAGTAGCCTCAGACACTGTTGTGTTATGTGTATATGGATATGAATATATGCATGTAGTGTATGAATCTTATATATACTATATGTATGCATATAGACAGACACACACTATAAATATGATATACATAGTGCATAATTATAAAGGAAAATTGACAGCTCTCCAGTATTCTTTCCCAAAAGTACCAGCTGCCAATTGGATTGAATTAGATTTCACAGGGTTTTTTGCAATACATGGAATTCACCAGCAAATTACCCTTAAAGAGGGAAAATCAATCATTTGGAGCAGAGATAAGCTGAAGGCGAGTCAGCCTCGGATTGATCCCGTCTGTGCAAGCGTGTGTGGAATTCAGCAGATAACTGGGGGAAAGCAAGAAAGGAGGGAGGGGGAGAAAGGCAAGGAGTGTGGAACGAGGCACTTGAAGCAGGCAGAAGGCTACAGAAAAAGGTGTGTGTGAGAGTGTTGAGCAGCTGGAAGGCTTAGAAGGGGCTCAAAGTGAGGGGAGAGGAAGTGAAAGGCTGAGTGAAGCCAATGCACGCAGGATGTGGGGAGTATTCCCTTTTGGGCTCTGGAAATAAATGTGGATTCTTTTGGTCTCTGACAACAGCCAGATGACTACAGGCGCTGTCCAGTGCAGACTGTTTTTCTTCCAAAACTCAGGCTGACCAACCTTTGGAGAGAGAGTCTCTACTTCTTCTACCCTACCCTCCATTCCCTTCTCACTGAGCTCTGTGGTCAGGACAGTGATTGGGAAGGGAAAATGTGCAAATGCCTTTCTGGTGCTGAGGGGAAAGGAATGAACTTCATTTGTAATGTTTATTGAAAAACTGGAAGAGAAGTCGAGGGCAGTGGAGGAGAGGAGCTCCAAATAGGAGAGCGAGGGTGAGAAAAAATGAGGGGGAGTGTGGAAATATTGGATTGAATAGGACATGGCAGAGAAGGGAGTGGGGGAGAGCGGAGGGAAAGTGGGAGAGTACAGTATGACGGGGAATTGAAAAGGCACCAAAATGTGCTCTGGCCACCCACTCCTGGTTAGTTGTGAGAGGCACTGTGTTACAATGGTGGGTGCCATAGGAATGCCTATGGAAACTAAAAAAGCAAACCATGAAGTGCTACTCTGAAGGATGGGCATTTTCTGTGGGGGAAGAGGGCAAGGGTTGTGATGATATTCCAGAGGCCATTCTCTGCCTCCTGTGGTGCTGACTGGGAAGGGGTTTTGCAAAGAGACACATGCAGGGCAAAAAGAGATGAAGGTATTGAAGCAAGAGAAATGTAGGTGTACGTAAAAAGCTACATAAGCACAAGAGAGTGGTAGTGATGGCAAGAAGAGAGGGACCTAAATGATATACTCCCCTGAAAAATTCACCACCTCTGGAACAGCATCACCACCAACTCTCCATCCTCCCCAGAAAGAGACATCAGACAAATAGATTAACAGCTTTTCCCAGCTTGTGCCCCTCTCTCTCTGGCACACAGCTATGCAGAGGTCAATAGGCCATCTTCCTTCCTCGTCCCCATCTCTCCCTCTCAATCCTGGACTCTTAGTGCCTTCACCCATGCCCTGTCTGTAGTTCAGTGCGGATGCACTGCAATCATTGGTGGGGAAGGCTAGTTCAAGAAGACACTCGGGTCGGGTGTAGCTGTACTGCCATCTGCTACTGGATAAACACTGAGTGAATAGGCCAGATTGTTGCCAGCAGCCATTCCTCTAAGCTATTCAGTCACATTTCCGGTGTTAACTCTTTGTGGTCTAAATATACCTTGAAGGAGTGCCAAAGGATTTGAATATTAGGAAGGGGAGGGATATTCTCACGCAGAGGGGCAGCTGTTTTCTTAAACATTTTTTTCAGAGGTCTGGTAATTTTTCCCCCTTACCAAAATATCCTTAGCAAACTCGTAAAGACAGCTAGACAATTTGTTTGCAAGCCTTGGCATCTCTTCCGCCTCTTGCTGGAGACTGCCCTCCTTGCAATAGTCTTGTGCCTAGGATATGCACATCACCTTCATGAGGCTGTGATAGGATGAGGAGTATGAACTGACCTTGGGCTCCAAAGACTTGGGGCCCTGACCCTGTGAACTGAAGCGACAGCTTAGTTAGTGTAGAAAGAACTTAAGAGAGTTACACTGAATCAGTATGTGTGTGTACGTCTTTTGAAGGAAATGTAAACCTGAGTCCTGGTTATGGTAATTAAAGATCCCATACTATTTTCCCTAAGAGCGGGGTGCTGACTCCTGCGTCCTGGCCATATTCTTGTGTGATTGATTAGTCTGCCTCCCTAAATTTCCCAGTAATTTCAGTTGGATACAGGGGTT
Source organism: Trachemys scripta elegans (assembly GCF_013100865.1). Classification (NCBI taxonomy): domain Eukaryota; kingdom Metazoa; phylum Chordata; order Testudines; family Emydidae; genus Trachemys; species Trachemys scripta. The sequence goes on along the minus strand of NC_048304.1, from coordinate 84,268,227 downwards.
GTTTTATTTTTTATGTATTTGTTTGTTTGTTTGCACTAAATTCTTGTGTAGCAATTGCTATGTGCTGTTAGTCTGCTGCATTTTACCCAGAAGTGGCTGCATTTTGCTGGCAAATAATCCATTTGTAAATCATTTCCCAATCCTTTGGGAAAGCACTGGATAAGTACAAGAATCATACAGGATGTGTTCAGCGTGCATTGGGATGCTGAAGCAGGGTATGGGTACCAATTGGAGCACAAGGGTTATCTCCTACAAGCAAATTTTGAACACATGCAATGTTCAAGGGCAATCTGTACAAAAAAGGAAGAGCAACATTCCCGTCTCAGATCAAAATGGAATGGTGGAACACGACTGACTTTCTGTGTTGCCTACTTGAGCACGGGCCCTGTTGTCAGGGGAAGTTCCATGCACTGAGAGAGTGGAATACTAGAGCCAGGATCTATCTAGAGCAGAAATTTGTCCATGACTCATAGGGGGAACAGTTATATTAACTAGTCTCTTATTCTGCTACAGAGCACTTGTGTACACTGGTATACACACACGCAAATGTCAATGTGTCACAGCCCTGAAGGCCTGATCTGAATCCCTTCCTCTCTCTTTCTTAGGAACAACAGGGACTTTCTATAAGCTAATCACCTCTGCTTTGTTATTGAACAAAAGAAAAAAATAGCTAGTCAGTAATTTTGGAGTATAAAATGCTGCTTATGCAATGAAGTGGTCTAAAATGGTCCTCTAATCCATTCTTTGTTTGCCTAAGATCCCATTCACCTCCTCTTCCAAGGCAATATGGCTTCTTATTTTTCAACTCTGTGTGTGGTCACTCTGGGTGTTTGATTGGGCTTTAATTAAACGAAGCAGAGATTGGCGTGATGAAGAGCAGAAATACTGTATAGTTTGATTTTCTGTCACTCTGCACAATAGATTAGGAAGGCAGGAAGTTGTTAAGCAAGTAATGAGCACCATACAGATACACGTAGACATCCCTCCTCCCACCCCCCTCCCCCAGCACACTCACATTTTAGACACTCAGGGCTTGTCTACACTGGCACTTTACAGCACTGCAACTTTCTTGCTCAGGGGTGTGAAAAAACACCTCCCTGAGCGCTGCAAGTTTCAGCGCTGTAAAGTGCCAGTATAGATAGTCCACCAGCGCTGGGAGCCGTGCTCCCAGCGCTGGGAGCTACACCCCCCGTGGAGGTGGTTTTTTTTAGAGCTGGCAGGTCTTTAAAAAAAAAAAAAAAAAAAAAGTGGCAGCACTTTAACGTTGCCAGTGTGTAGACAAGCCCTTAGAGGTGGCCACTGCATTCTTGTTCACTTGTGCACTATGCCCAGAATTTTGAACCCAAGGCTCACGTTCAGAGACAGCATGTACCTTAGACCCCCTTGTGTTCAATTAGACTTCTAGATTTACTTGTACCCACACTGCACAGGTCTAAGGGAGGCTGTGTTGGCATAATGTACACACTGAGGGAAGCACAAGAAAGAGTAAGCCCAGCTAGACTCCCCTCTGGATTTGGTACAAGGCCTCCAGAGTGACAAGGCCCATTCATTGTTCCCTGGCCTAGTGGAGCCGTAAGTGGTTTGAGTTGTCTCCCTTCATGCCATGCTGCGAGAGAGGCAGCCGGAAGAGGTGTTCAAGTTGGACCCTCTTGCTGTAAGAGGGAGGAGGCTGCTGGTGGATGTTCTCCATGAAGGTGTGTCTGACACTGGAACTCATTTGCCTCATTGGTCCATCAGAGTCCTGTTCTCTCACTGTCTGCACACACATCAAGGCTCATCTTTCTCCCCCCGGCCCCCCGCCTCCAGGAATTTGAGGAGTGGACTTTCTGAGGGCGATTTTTCATTGGTTATTGGCATAGGGTAGCTTCAATCAACGGTGGCGAGTTCAGGTACCAGATTATGAGAGGAAAAGTCTATGCAAGAGGAAAGTCTATGAGGGCAGTTGTTTGTAGCCATTTCCCTGACTTGTATGTATCATATTACCTTTTTGTTTGTTTGTTTGTTTTTTAAAACATTCTTTGCTGGGGGGGAAGGGAGCATCAAGAATGACTCTGTCTTCTTGCATTAGGCGGTCCAGGGACAGAAGTTGAGGCCCTGCCTCCTTGTTTGTATTGGGCACATGAAAGTCATGGTCTTCTTTGAGCAGGACAAGAAAGCCCAAGGACCCTGTGCTCTGTATAGTGAGTGGACTGCTTCACAGTTTAAACTAATTGTAATTCTTAATTTTGCATTAGAACCTACCACAGATACTAGAGTGATTGAGTGCATTATTAAAATAAATACTAATTGCATTTTCTAGCTTTTTCTTGTTAATAATAAGCTTATTTCTGAGCTCTGTTTCTTTTTGGAAGGATTTGTTTTCTCTATAGAATGTAAACAGGCTGGTTTATTATTATAGGGTTACACACAAGTGCTCGGTTATTCATGCTGGTTCATTATTTTACAGTTGTTTATAAGCTGACCTCGATTTCTTTTTTTCTTTAAAGAAAAAGCATTAAAGCATTTACTTTGCAGGAGTGAAAAAAAATCTAAAGCATTATATGAGCTTTGAAAACAGATCAAGTATAAAGAAGGGAAAACTGCAGAAAAAGGTTGAGCCTCCAATTTCAACAGCATTCCTTTACAAGCCAGAGACATGGGCTAAACCCACATGTACTCAGGTCACAAACAATTGATGCTTCTAATGCCCATGTATCCTTTACTGATCTTATAAAGCATAAGTAACTTTGTCTTCCAGAGCTGATTAATTTGTGAACCTACCTTTATGAGAGATAATCTTTACACAGTCCAAAGAGACACTGTTTATTTCTGCTCGTCTTCCCATGTTTCGCAGGTCCTCATTTTGCTTGATATGTAGGGTGGGGTGGAGAAGGGGGAAGATGTCTTTTTTAAAAACACAATAGAGAAAAATCTTTCTCCCAAATCTCCCTCTTTTCCTGTAGGGTAATGTGTGTATTGGGAGGAGATAGCTGAATTCCAGTTTAAGCCCACCCCTTCTGGTGGACAGCTGATAACAATTTGAATATTTGGATTTGCTTTCAGCCATCTGCAGGGGGTTCAAAGGCTCCAGTAACTAGGAGCAAGGAAAGCAGCATGGGGGCAGAAACCAAAAATAAATAAAATAAATAAATAATTGAAAAATTATAGCAACTTTCCCAAAAGGCAGATGAATTCTAGTCCTCAAGACTTCATGTGGGGAGGCTCAGGCATTGGAGTGGTTCGTAATTAGGGATGGCAAATATCAACAGACTGATCTGCTTTCCCAGCTGGAGGGGAATTAATCCACACAGCTCCTTTTCACACATGCTGGGGTTCCTTTTGATGTTCAACTTTATCTCGCATCCCAACAAAATCACTCCTCTTCAGTTCCAAGAAAATCCACAGCATCTTACAGTGATGAAAGGCACCTTGGCACACAACGATGGTGGTACAAGATACCAGAGAGAGGCTCCAGCTAGGTGTGGGGAGAGGGCTTTCTTTGACACTGTCCTGGCTGCCTTGGCCTCCACCTTAAAGGACAGCTGCAGAGCTTAGAGGGAAAATTGGAGGATGCAGATCTGTATCTTCTTGATTTCTCCAAGTTTCCAGCTTGGGACACTGCAGACTCAGGTATGACTTGTTTGTAGGCACTCAGATGCTATGCTGCTAAACACTATAGGATTGCCAATAAATAATTTTAAAAAAAGTAAACTCTTTATTTAAGTGCTCAGTGCAAGTGAGGGGCTACTGTGAAAAACATCTGAGAGCCTGATTTGGATACCCTAGCACATGCTGGATGGTACACAGCTCCCCACGTAGCTCTACTGAAGGCAAGGGGACCACTTGTGAAATAAGGTGCTACTAAATATAAGGCAGGATATCAAAATCTAGCTATCTGTTATGAGTCATGCTGGAGTAGGCAAATCATTGCTGTTGCTCCGAGTTAGTAATCCCTTTCTGAACTGAAAGAAGGACCTTTGTTCAAATGTGTTAAGACTGAATATGCTCTAATGCAGAGAATATAAACTGAAGTAACATATATATCTTCTTAAACAGGTGCCAGCTTTTACTGCTTCATTACTAACCATCCACCTCTCCCGACCACCTCCTCTAAAAAGCTGTCCTGAAAAGCTGGATTCAGAACCAGTGTGTCTAGAGTGTCCTACTTGTGTTGATAGGTGTATACTCAGCATTCAGTATGTAGGGATGAGCGTCTGCACGAGCTCCTCCAAACATCTGGCAGTGCATTCACTTACCTGCACTGACATTCTTAAAAATAGCACAATTTAGAAGTTGGTTGTGGTTGTTAATGTGTTTGTTTCCCAGTAAGTATGTCAATTAATCCCTTGTCTGCCCCTGGCAGGCTGCACGGTCTATTCATTGAGATGCTAGAATGTGACAAATGGTATGCAAGGAGGCCCATGTGCTGTATGAGTTTGCTGGGCATGTGCCCTATGCGCCAGGGATGCTGAAGGGGTTAAAGACAAACAAGCAAAGGGTATTAAGCACTAAATTCCTATATTAAGCTAGGATTGAAAATTGAATGGAGAGACAGAAAAAGAGCCCCCCGGCATTTGTCCATGAAGCTATAGAAATAGGATAAGTACTCTTATTTAAAGGTAACCTGCAAAAGAATAGGGTTTTTTTTCAATTGGGCTTGTGCCCTTTTTGCTGCTTTATGATGTATCTAGAAGGCTGAGAGAAAGGTATCGACACATCCATATATTCTTCGTAAGCTGCCTGCTCAAAGGAAACTGCAGAAGCCAAGCAAATGTTGTTTTACGCTAGTCACTCCTGCTGCAAGAGTTAGTGTCTGATTTGGTCTCCCTTCCTTGTCCTCATCTCCCTTCCTGCCTCCCTCTGCCGCCCTCCCCGGTGTAGCAAATATAAAGCTCATCATAGTTAATGGAGGCATATTGCAGATTCCTCCTTAGGCTCAATAGAGTCAATAAGCCCATCGGATGAGACTAGTGATGCTTGTGTTTTACTGAGAACTGACAGCAGACACCAGACATACCATAGCTACCATAGAAGTGGGCAGCTCCCGATGATCCAACTCCACGTGCTTTCAAAATATTTTCAAATTCGTAGACCAACAGAAAAGGAGGGGTCACCCGTTGGGTTACATTGCAGCCTTTCTCATTCTGAAGTATCCGTTCCCCTCCAGTGTAATTGCACAGTTGTCTTCACCTTAGGTAGGGGCAGAGACGCTGTAGGCATAGCCCCATTGGTAGAATTGGCTCTGATATGAGGTCTGCAAGTCATCATAAAACCCTTTTGACTCTTTTCTGGATGTAGCTTCCAACTCAAGTGAGAAGACCTCAGAGCAAGGAGTCTTGTTAATAACTTTTCTTTGTTCTTGCTAAAAGCCTGGCCTCCATTTGGATTATACGTGAACTCTCCTTCCTCTCCCCACTTCCTTCAAATAATCCACTTCTGCTAAACCCAGTTTTGGGGTTCTTTACCTCGTCATCCTCATTCTAAGGAAGTCCAGTGGCATCCAGTGAAAAAGCCTCCCTCATCCTCTTACTTCTTCCAGCTCACCATCCTTCGCTAATCTGTACTCCAGCACAAATCACATCTTCTCTCCCTGACAATATATTTAAAAAAAAATTCCAATGGAGCATTTGTCAGGGTTCCCTCCCAACTCTGAACTCTGGGATACAGATGTGGGGACCCGCATGAAAGACCCCCTAAGCTTATATTTCCCCAGCTTAGGTTAAAAACTTCCCCAAGGCACAAATTTCTTTCCTTGTCCTTGGACGGTATTGCTGCCACCACAAGTGATTTAAACAAACATTCAGAGAGGGGCCACTTGGAGCCCTATCCCCCCCCAAAATATCCCCCCAAGCCCCTTCACCCCCTTTCCTGGGGGGGCTTGAGAATAATATACCAACCAATAGGTTAACACAGTGAGCACAGACCAAATCCCTGGTTTTTAGGACACTGAAAATCAATCGAGTTCTTTAAAGAATTTTATTTTTTTTAAAAAAGGAAAAGAATCACACCTGCAAAATCAGGATGAAAGATAACTTTACAGTTGAAAGATGAAAAAAAAATCAGGATGAAAGATGAATAAAAAGATTCAAAACACAGAGGATTCCCTTCTGACTCTGCTTCCCAGTTACAAAACAGGAATAAAATTACCTCTTAGCATAGGGAAAATTCACAAGCTAAAACAAAAGGTAATCTAACACATTTCCTTGCTATTACTTACGACTTCTGTAATTTTAGATGTATCATTTCAGGATCTTGTTAGGAGCTGGTTTACCTGCTTGGTCTCTCTCTTTGTCCCAAGAGGGAACCAAACAAAAAAAGCACCAACAAAACCTTCCCCCACCCCCACCAGATTTTAAAGTATCTTCTTTCCCCATTGGTCCTTCTGGTCAGGTGCCAACTAGGTTAATTGAACTGATTAACCCCCTACAGGTAAGTGATTCTGTACCTCTGGCCAGGAGGAATTTTATGTTACTGCATACATAAGGGTTGTTACCCTTCCCTTTATATTTATGGCAGCATCTCTAGTGTACGTGAAAGCAGGAGCACTCGAAATTGCAGTACTACAGCCTGTAACCAGGGCTTTCCTAAGAGCATGCTGCCTCTTGTTTTCTTAATTGTTATGTACATTCCCCATCAACTGTCCTAGTCTAACAGTTTTCAGTCTCATGTAGCTTGTTGACTCCTTGGGGCAGAGATCTTGTCTTCTTAATTTGTCCGTGAAATACCTCTGGTACTATAGAAGTATCAGGAATATTCAGATCTCTCCCCACCTCTGCATGGGAATATCCTTTTTTTTTTTTTTGGTAGGGGGAGGGGGAAATAGAGAGGGGACTTTCTGGCATGTCACCTGCTCTCAGCGGTCACGCTCAGACAGCTTTTGCTATTAGTGCCCCTTCGTGCATTTAATTGGTCCCTCCTTCTAACAGGCCGGAGACCATTCGGGGGAAAATTGGAAATTCGGCTCTGGCAGTTTCTGAACTTTATTGTAATGTGCTCTGCTGGGTTACACCAAGGGAAGGAGCTTGCTGCTTGGTTGGAAGGTCCTGAAGTGTCACTATCAGTATTTGGGAAAAGGCTGCTGCTTGTCTCCCAAGAAGGCTTGGGGAGAGGGGAGCCCTTGAGTCCTCAGTTTCAGCTGTGCCTTAGGAAAGTGAAGCTTTGTCTATAGAAATAACTGTTTAGAATCAATATTTGCATTTCTGGAGATTAAAGGATCCCCTCAGTGATGTAGCCGGCTGTGTTTTGGATGAATTCAGGCTCAGCATGCAGGCTCTGCACTGGATATGTGTAGACAGCAGTCTGGACATGTAACATCTATGATCTCTGCATGCGTGTAGTATGTTGGACATGTGGTATCTGTGGGCCTGAGATGCGAGTGGCATGCTAGATGTGTGCCATTTATGGGTTTAGGGTGAGAACAGCATACTGGAGATGCACTGTCTGTAGCTTGGCATATGGGTGGCACACTTCAGTGTGTGCTGTCCATTTGCCATCAGGCTTGTATTTTCCCTGGCATCCTGCCACCTTGGCAGTAAAGGATAGGATTGGTAATGCAGATCCAGGCTGATATGGCGAAGGTCATGCAGAGGCTGAGTAGTGGAGAACAGTACTATTCCTTGGAAGGGAACACAAGTCTCCAACTACAGGTAAAACATATGGGGAAGCACATCTGCTGTACTTACCATAACATGGTGTATGTAGGTAAAATATGTGTGGTGTGTACAGAATTTTCCTGTATCTTTAAATATGGCAAGCTTCATTTCTTACATTTATATACTGTGCAATAAGGTTAGGATTATACAAACTACATATATTTTGCATCTTGTATATGTACAATGGGACTGATGAAATATTATTTTTAATTTGTATTACCAAAGGGGCTAGTCATGGACCAGGACCCCATTGTGCAGATTGCTGTACAAACACAGAACAAAAAGGCACAGGAAAATAGAGAGGAAATAGTATGTTTTTTCCAGGTAGACGTCCCTGTCTCTGGCTGTGAGACTTCTCACCTGTCTTTCCATTCTCCTCCCTTGTGTCTGGCTGGCTTCTCCATGCTTCTCTTCCTATTTGTCTGTCTGTCTCTTCTCTCTGTCTGTCTCTTGATTTCATTTCTCGTCACGTTGTATTCGTATGTATAGTTGGATTTGCCACCATTGGATTATCTTTCAGCCTATCAAGCATTTAGCCTGGGCTGTTTATCCCTGCATTGAGCTGGTGACCCAGGTAAATTTTGCATTTGTCATTGTTAATGTTCCTCTCTTTATTATTTTGAAATATTGTTCTTAGGGACTCAACAGTGTTTTTGAGGTCTACCTGGTGGGAAACAACTCCAGTCACTTCATCATCTCCCCAACCTCGATCCAGGGAAAGGCAGACATCCGCGTTCGAGTTGCAGTGCCACTGGACTTTGAGACAATTCCTCGCTATGAATTTTCTGTAAGAACTCTCCCAACTATGGGGTGAATGGGCAAAGGGAGGAGGGGCTGGAAATGGGAGGACCCCAGGGCTACATTATGCAGTAAAATAATGCATTAGCCCACGAGTGGCAAACTCACTCAGTGAGAAACCATCGGCCTGGAGTAAAAAGTTCACTGTCAAGAGGGTAATTTGCAGTTGTGTCCAACTGCAGAATGTGCCTCTTCATCCAGCAAGTTAAATACTGCATTTAAAGACCATTTAAGATATTTTAATTCTCCCTCAGAGCATCCTCCCATGACCAGTCACACACCCCATCTCTCTTTTCTGTGTCTGTCACCCTTTCTCACACACTCACACTCTCTCTCACACATATACACACACTTTGACCTTCACCCCCTTTCATTGCATTCCCCCC
>NC_048304.1:84167448-84259373 GCF_013100865.1 Trachemys scripta elegans | reverse complement strand
TCTCCTTTTTTTTTTTTCTTCCACCCTTGGAGAGTTATCCCTTTTCCCTTCTCTTTTTCTTCCCCCCACCTCTGTTTTCTCTTCCCCCTTGGCGATTCCCATCCTCCATTGCGGGGATTCTTTCTACGGGTCTTGTTCTCTGGAAGAGGCGGGGAAGTGGAGAAGGAGCTGCTTCCCTGAACATGATCCTGTGAGGCCAGCATTGGAGTGTGGAAGGGAGCTCTTCTGAGCACAGGGCATGGATCACTGGGGGATCTACAAAGGGTTGCTGTGGGGTGAGAAGGAGGAAAGGGAGGGATGAGGGCCTCCATTGCCTGTGCCCAAGCAGGCATAATTTCCCACCTCCCTCTCTGTCTCCAGGGCCTTCCTGCCTTCTTTGAGCAGCATTATCCAGCAGCTGCCAACTCTGTATGTTGTAGAGGAATCTGTGGGCCAGCCAAACAGGTCCTGAGAATGAGATCCTGCCTACAGGCTGTATATTTGACACCCCTGCCCTGCCTGTCACCTCTGGGGAGCCAAGTCCGACACCTGACTTAAGTGATACGACTTTGATTATGTCAGTCGTTCTTGCTGGCAGTGGACATTGGTTGATCTCACAAACCTACCATACTGTTTGGCAGCATAGAGATGGAGTGGCCGGGCTGTGGGGGCAGCCCAGGACTAGACTGTCAGACTTGCCAAAGCTCAGAGATGGAGTGTTCTAGTAGAGTTGCGTATGCAAACTTGCATAATACCTGCCCAATCTGCTCCTGCCTCTAGTCAGAGCTATTGGATACAAAAACATTAAAATTTACCCGGCCACCCCCCAAAAAGGGAAGAAGAAAAATATTTGCTCTGAGTCTTCACTCTTCTTTCAAAATTTAGAGCCTCAGCTACTAGAGCTTAAACAGAACATGTGTCTCCCCACCACCCTCAGACTGTGGGACCATAAAAGCTTTATAGAGCATAAAACTTTGTTTTAAATGCACCTCTCAGCCTGCAAAACTCTTTCCAGTCGCCTGCTTGAGCTGTGTCCCACTGTCTGGTTCAGCTATAAATTCTGGCAGGCAAAGCAGCTTCCTGATTATGCCAGCAGCTCCTGTTGGTATTAGGCCTGGCAGAGGGGCTTTTATACACCAGTAAAGAAACATAAATAAAAACCTGCCTTCCTTGAACAGTGAAACGTGTAAACCAGAAACTCCAATCCCATTCAGCTAGCTGGTTAGACGGTGAAAGAGTGGCAGCTCCTAATGCCCTGTGCCCTGGGGCTTGAAGCTTAGATATATCATGCTCAGGGTGTCTTTAAAGGGTGAGGGATGAGTAGGAGATAGCACTGCTACTATCGTGCTCATAGAACAGATGGTTGCCACAACTTGTGTGCATACAAATACTGTATCCGGTGGTACATGACTGGTGATTCTAAACTCCTTACCATTGGTCTCATCTGCAGTGGAGCTTGGCGTATTCTCAGGATTGGAAGGCTGAGATTTGGTGTCATTGCTAGTTAGAGTGCACAAAAGAATGGGGGGAGGGTATTTGACTCTGACTAGTGTAACCAAGATCTTCTAGAAAGAATGGGTGTGGGAGGGTATTTGACTCTGACTAGTGTAACCAAGATCTTCTAGAAAGAATGGGTGTGGGAGGGTATTTGACTCTGACTGGGTCTTCTAGTCTGGTAAATGGGCATGGTTGCCTGGAATGGTTGGGAGCGATTTGCCTTGAGCCCCTCCAGGATCATGTTCAACGTTGAGTTAGCTGCACTGTTTATGCAGGGCCTACCAGAGGCATGCTGCTGTAGTAACAGAGCATCAGAGGAGATCACAAAAGAATGGATGCTTTTCTCGCTTTAAAAAAAAGACACACAATGAAGCCTCCAACTGTGTTGCTTGCCTCTTGTCTCTGCGCAGCTGTTCGCAAACGAGAGCATGCCAGACCACGTTGGCTTTGCTCGTGTGAAGATTAACCTCATCAATGAGAATGACAACCGCCCCATTTTCAGCCAAGTCCTGTACAACGTCAGCCTGTTTGAGAATGTCACAGTGGGAATCACTGTCTTGAGGGTCCATGTAAGTAGAAACAACCTTGAATTTTCTTAAGTTACAATATGCATTTTATTACATCTTGTCCTCAAAGCTGTGATACATTGACCCCACCGAATGCATCGCCAGTGAAAATGAAAGCTCTGTGCATTGTTCTATCAGAACAAATGGGTGATGGACTGGTCACATCCTGAGTGCAGGACGCTTTTATCTAGCTATTCTTGGGGATTGATTATCCCTGTTGTGGGTGCCACATTCACAACAAGGCAGTCTGAAAAACTGTGCCCAAATATAGTAGGCCTGGCTGGCACAAAGGAGCCACAGGGCAGGCATAAGGACCACCTAGGGAATAGCCCTGCCAGCTCCATAGAAGACCTAGGCACAAGGGTTGTTTGGGGGCACGCTATTTGCAGAGCAAGGGTGGGGGTAGGTGGGCCTGATAAGGGGTGGGCATATCAAGGGCTGAAGGGGGAGCAAGGAGGGCTGAGGTAGACCTGAAATTATATGGTCCTACAAAGCCCTGTAGGGGCCTTTGTTGCAGAACTAGCTATCCTAGCCTGTGCTAAATCAGGAGATTTGCAAGATGCCTTCTGTCATCCCTACCCTGACACCTGCATCGTTGCAGAGATGAGCCTGGCTCCTGCTCCCCAGTGAGTGGTGCAATACCTAGGCAAAACAGGTGGAGCTAGAGACTGAGAGAAAAGGTATACGCATGCCCCTCCTGTTGGGTTTCAGAGCAGAATTAGTTAACAAATATCATTGCCAGAGCAAGGCACGTTCCGAATGACCTCTTGGCTGGTGCACAAAGGATATATCTACGTTTCAAGCCGAGGGTGAGATTCCCAGCTTGAGGAGACATTTTGTGCTAGCTCCCACCAATGTAGTGTGCTAAATAAGAGTGTAGCCACAGCAGTGTGGGAAGTGGGTGGGGCTAGCCACCCCATGTATATGCCTAGGATGTGTGGTGGGCACATCCTTGGGGTGGCTAGCCCTTCCCACTCCTTGCGCTGTCGCAGCTACCTTCTATTTTTAGCACACTAGATTGATGTGAGCTAGTGCGAGTATGTCTCGTCAAGCTGGAAATCAGAGCCCCAGCCAGAAGGCTAGACATACCCGAGCAGAAAAATAACTAAAAGGCAGGGAACTGGGTTCTATGCTTCATTTCACCAAATGGGGAATGAGAAAATTAGAAAGGCAAGAAAATGCATTTTCTAACTTCTAAGAAGGAATTATTGATGGCACAGAGTAAACGGGCAAACCAGAAACCAAATCCCATCTTAAAAATTATTTAAAATAGATGTTAATTGCCATTTAGGAAGAATAACATCACTGGAAACTCAAAGTATTTCTGGTTGGTGGGTGCTCCTGTGCTGCTTTAGTTAAATATACGTGGTGTGACAAAGTTCCTCCTCTATCTTGGTGGGTCCTGCGCTTATTCTCGGATTTTCTTGCCTCAGAGATACACCTTGTGGGTTGGGGAACAGCCCAGAGACCTTCCCCTCTGGAAGAACCCACAGTCCAGGTCAGTTGGGAGGTTTGGGGGGGAACCCGGGCCTGCCCTCTACTCCGGGTTCCAGCCCAGGACCCTGTGGACTGCAGCTGTCTATAGTGCCTCCTGTAACAGCTGCATGACAGCTACAACTCCCTGGGCTACTTCCCCATGGCCTCCTCCAAACATCTTCCTTATTCTCACCACAGGACCTTCCTCCTGGTGTCTAAAACGCTTGTGCTCCTCAGTCCTCCAGCAGTACACTCTCAGCTCCTTGCGCCTCTTGCTCCCAGCTCCTCACACTCACACAACAAACTGAAGTGAGCTCCTTTTAAAACCCAGTTGCCCTGATTAGCCTGCCTTAATTGATTCTAGCAGCTTCTTCTTAATTGGCTCTAGGTGTCCTAATTAGCCTGCCTACCTTAACTGGTTCTAGCAGATTCCTGATTACTTTAGTGCAGCCCCTGCACTGGTCACTCAGGGAACAGAAAACTACTCATCCAGTGACCAGTATATTTGCCCTCTACCAGACTCCTGTACCCCACTGGTCTGGGTCTGTCACAATGGATTCATCCTCTCACATGTGTTTAGTTCTCCCTCATTCCATTCCCCAATACATGTTCTCTCCCATCAGCCCCCACACCTCTGGACACACACACACACACACACACACACACACACACACAGATAAGAGAATGAAAGCTCTGACAAAATGATTTGGGGTGTGTAAGTGTGTTTACTCTACAAACAGATGGTGTGAAACTGTATAGAGCCCCTGAGCAGTTCCCATCTGACAGTTATTAATATTTCAAACAGATGTTTAGCTAGTCAGGCCATCAGACACTAAACAATGAGATTGTTACAGCGTCTTTTTTCCAACTTCCAGCTATGCCAGCATTTTGGAGCAAACACAAAATGCCAGGAGTTGAATCTTCTATGATAAATCAGAATGTATGCAATTAGCGTTGAAATCCAGATTGTCCTCCCAGCTGATCCCAAACTTCTAACAACCCTCATAAAATACTACTACTTCTTGTATATGAGATGCAGCACTCTGTATGTGTCAGAAATAGTGTTTACTTAACATGATTGTTCCACCAACTGTCCCACACTCCACGAATAAAATGAACCATGCGAGGAGGGCTGCCTTTCGTCATGATAAACTACAGTTTTTCAAAGGGTTTCCTGGGTACCTGAAGTGGGTGATTATTAAGGACAGATTTTTAAAACTGGCCATCTAAATTTAGTGCACATTCCGTACACCTCCCCCGAAAGTACATAAAATGGATTACACGTGCAAAAGGCCACTTATGTCTATTATTCCCCATTCTGTGTTGAAAAATGCCCTTTTGCACAAATGAGCCTATATTTTGTATTTGTAATGGATGCGTGCACAGATTTTGGGGTGCATTTTAGACAGCTAGTTTGAAGACGTAATTTCTCTAAATTTAAACTCCCCTGTACTTTGAAAGGTAGAGGGAAAACACTTATAAAAATGTTCTGGAGAGTAGAAAAAACTGGTCTCCAGGAGATTAGCCCTATAGCAGAGATAGTCAGATGCTGGGACTGAGTTTCCAAAGGGATTAGCTTCCATCCCAGTTACATCAGCACTGAGCAGTGGTTTCTGGAGGATTAATCTTCAATCATAGATGGTCTTGCACTGAGGGTAATAGTCCCATTGGCATTATCCCACTGTCGCAGACAGTCTAGCACCAGGACAGAGGTTTCAGAGGGATTGGCCCTTTGTCACAGAGGCCTTATGTACACTAGCATTATCACTCACGTTCTCTGCCTTTGCACTACCACTAATGCAACTGGTAGCAAGAGCGGAAACACTAGTGTAGATCAGCCACCAGAATTTAAACCACCGGGTCATCTAACCCCGCTCAGTGGAGATTTGGTTCAGGGTGTCAAGGGAGCAGAAAGGGATGAGTTCAAAATTAGTCCTCAATCCCATCAAAACAGAGAACAGAACATTCATACATTTCAGGGAAATACCAGAAATCTAGATGGATACAAACCTAATACAGAAACCAAGCCACATGTTATGGAATCAATGTGAACAGGAATTCTTTGTGTCTCCTCCTATCTTCCCAAATTCTGAGGTGATCATCTGATTCAAATAGCTCTGTGTGTCCTCTATGGGCTTCTAAGAGTGAACATAGTAACTTTTCCTCTGTTCGCTGCAGCATTCATTGTGTTTGGTGAGTGCATATTCCCTGCCTTGAATAATGAAGGGCAGTCTCCAGGACCCCGGCGTACATGTGTCAGCCTTTTTCTGGAGATGGCAGAATGGCAGCTGGCACAGCAGCGCCTAAAGCTTGTTCCAGGCAGAGACATGGACGGCTCCAAAATAGGGGAGGTCTGGGGAACAGGAAATCTCTGATCTTCTGCATGATATAATAGTGATTAAAAGCCACTTTTCTCTACTTCCTGAGGAGGGGAAGAGTTTACTCCCAACTGCCCTGAAATTCTGGGCTTTCTGCCCACTTTCCCAAGTCCCCAGCCTGACACACCTCCCATCACTGTTATTTAGCTATTTGGGGATTGGGGGGATGAGGGAAGAGGAGTCCTTAGTGAGGCAGTAAGAAAATGGAGCCTTCCAATCAAAACGTGCACATGCACAAGTTCCCTACTGCAATTCCCCCTTTCCCTGGACCTCCTCCCTAGTCTTGAACATCTGAAAATGTAAAAGAAAGAGAAAAAGAGACTTCACTTGTGATGACAAATGGCCATTCATTTCTGCAGCGTTTGACCTCCTAATGTCACTGACAGCGGAGTATGTATGTTACCCGTATAAATCATCAGTAAGTGCAAGCAGCAGAGAGTCAGAGCCTCCTTTTACTCCCACTCCGTGCTCTCGCCTATCCCTTCCCTGCACAGAGTTCCGTGCAGGTTCAAATACACGTCTCCACATGAGGCTCTTGGTGAATGTCTAGCTGCTTTTGCAGAGCCCTCAACCTCCTCCCCAGTCACCATGTAACGTTGTGCGGTGGTCTAATATTTTGTTCACGTGTGCTGCACTCTCTTTCTAGTTCACGTTCTCTGACTTCCCTTCCCTCTCCCATCCATCTGTTTAATTCTGTCCCTGTGATACATGTATCATATAAATTCAGGGAATGATTTGCCTGCATGTGAACAGCTGGAAAATACAGGCTCCCTGGAAGCAGCTCCTAAGTGTGCACAGGAACCTGGAACATGCTGGAAGGCATGTCCCTTGGGGCATGAAAAATTTCCTTTCAAGAGACCCATTTGTTTATGGAACTATATTTAAGCGTGGAGAGATATTGGGCCAAATTCAGCCCTGATGGAGCATGCTGCAACCCACTTAAGTCAAGGGAGTTGCTTCCTCTTACAGTAGGGCTGAATTTGGCCCATCTTATGAATAGTACCTAGCTTGAAGGGCAACAATAATAATTGTACATAGTGATTTTCATCCAAAGATTTAAAAGTGCTTTTAAAAAATTGGAGAAGTGGTATGGTCCAAGGAGAGGGCAGATATATAACATTGGTTGCAACAATGATCTATATGGTTATATTTTAATCAGATAACATCACAATATTCATTATACACATGGGGAAACTGAGGCACAAAAAGGTTAAGTGAGCTGTCCAAGGCCACAACGTGGCAGAGCGAGGAAGAGAACCCAGTGAATTATCAGGGAATTATCCCCTGGACCATGCTGCCTCTTACAAACTTGGGAGACAGAGCCTCAGCCATTTACAATAATAATGTATTTTTGAATTGGACCTTACTTTGGGCATGTAATTTTGCATCTGCACATTTGTTCATGCATCTTCTTGGCCATTCGATACATGTGTAAATTGATGAGTGCTATTTATTGCAAGCAACAGATTGCACTTGCAAAAATGGATGCTTTGTTTGAAAGAGAAACTCATAATCTCCTTACCCCTTTTGCATTAAAATATTTAACAAAGGGCAAAATTTGCAGTGATGAGCTATGTTGTAAGAGATGAGACTGGAAGCCAAAGTGTTCTGTTCTCCCCACTGAGGGCTGCAATTATTCCCATCCATCCTTCTCACTAACTCAAAGTTTGGAAACCAGTTTTCTTCAGAGGTTCTGAGCACCCAGAGCTCTTACTGACTTCAACTAGACTGCTCAGTCCTTCTGAAAATAAGTCTCGGGGGTGAGGGGGGCAGTGTCAGAGGTTAGTGTGACTACAGAGACCTGCCCTGGCATGGTTACTCAGGATACCTGCATGATGAGTGTGTATGTGTGTGTGTGAGAGAGAAGGCAAAATCCATTTCCCACTCCATCCTTTTTGCATTTTAAACTCTATTCTATTTTAAAAACTTTTTTAAAAGGTCTCCTTGTTTGAAAAGAAAATTAGTTTCCTTTGTTACACTAGATGTGGCCCTTTTTTGGTAACTTCCCTTCCAGGCTACCTCTGGGGAAAAGTATACAGCTGAAAATGTTGACAGTGCAGTAATAGCAATGTGCCCTGTATCATTTGCACACGATTTCTCGATGTATAACTTCCCTCCTTACCACCTTCATAACACCTGAAAATAACCACTTTACAAACACCAGCAACAAAACAAAGGGGGAGATTGGCCAAACAATTCCTAGCAGTTGGTCCCGGGTGTCAAAGGACCCTCATTGATTTAGGGAACCTTTATTTGTTCTCAGCACCTCTTGCTTCTTGGGGGCATGAAGTTATACCAGACCAGCTTGCTCAAGAAGTGTGAAATTCCTGCTCTGACCTTTTCTGTTATGTTATTAAAAGGTTTCACGGCCAGTTGTTTCAGGGAAAAAAAACCCACTTCAATATCTGCTGGTAGCTGGGGCAGAACCTACCAATCCTTCTAGCCTAGGGACTGGACAGCTGACTCTGCTTACACCCTTTGCTTTGCTCCTTCATCACTGGATGTAGCATTGCATTTCAGTCTAACTCATTGTCCCAGTGTACAACCTTTTGCAAAGGAGCACAGTTTAGGGGCAGACAGACAAAGAAGTCTATATGCTGGGTAGAGAGACTTGCTGGAACATGCAGTGGGAGAGAGCAGAAACAGTCCCAGTGCGATGAATGGAAGCATGCACTTTAAAATAGTGGTTGTGAGCAAGCCTGGTGACCCTGTTGTGTATGAGCAAAAAGAACGAGGAGTACTTGTGGCACTTTAGAGACTAACAAATTTATTTGGGCATAAACTTTCGTGGGCTAGAACCCACTTCATCAGGTGCATGCAGTGGAAAATACAGTAGGAAGATATATATATATACAGAGAACATGAAAAATGGGGGTTGCCATACCAACTCTAGCGAGACTAATCAGTTAAGGTGGGCTATTATCAGCAGGAGAAAAAAAACTTTTGTAGTGATAATCAGGATGGCCCATTTCAAACAGTTGACAAGAAGGTGTGAGTAACAATAGGGGAACTATTAGCATGGGGAAATAGTTTTTAGTTTATGTAATGACCCATCCTCTCCCAGTTTTTATTGAAGCCTAATTTAATGGTGTCCAGTTTTCAAATTAATTCCAGTTCTGCAGTTTCTCGTTGGAGTCTGTTTTTGAAGGTTTTTTTGTTGAAGAATTGCGACTTTTAGGTCTGTAATTGAGTATCCAGGAGGTTGAAGTGTTCTCTGACTGGTTTTTGAATGTTATAATTCTTGACGTCTGATTTGTGTCCATTTATTCTTTTGCGTAGAGACTGTCCGGTTTGGCCAAAGTACATGGCAGAGGGGCATTGCTGGCACATGATGGCATATATCACATTGGTAGATGTGTAGGTGAATGAGCCCCTGATGGTATGGCTGATGTGGTTAGGTCCTATGATGGTGTCCCTTGAATAGATATGTGGACAGAGTTGGCAACGGGCTTTGTTGCAAGGATAGGTTCCTGGGTTAGTGTTTTTTGTTGTGTGGTGTGTGGTTGCTGGTGAATATTTGCTTCAGGTTGGAAGCCTATCTGTAAGCGAGGACTGGCCTGTCTCCCAAGATCTGTGAGAGTGAGGAATCATCCTTCAGGGTGGGTTACAGATCCTTGATGATGCGCTGGAGAGGTTTTAGTTGGGGGCTGAAGGTGACGGCTAGTGGCTTTCTGTTACTTTCTTTGTTGGGTCTGTCCTGTAGTAGGTGACTTTTGAGTACTCTTCTGGCTCTGTCAACCCGTTTCTTCACTTCAGCAGGAGCGTATTGTAAAAAATAGGATATCTCCATTTATTTATTTTATCTCCTAGAACTGGAAGGGACCTTGAAAGGTCATTGAGTCCAGCCCCCTGCCTTCACTAGCAGGACCAAGTACTGATTTTACCCCAGATCCCTAAGTGGCCCCCTTCAGGATTGAACTCACAACCCTGGGTTTAGCAGGCCAATGCTCAAACCACTGAACTCTCTCTCTCCCCCTTGTAGTTTTAAGAATGTTTGATAGGGTTCTTGTAGGTATTTGTCTCTGTCTGAGGGACTGGAGCAAATGCGGTTGTATTTTAGAGCTTGGCTGTAGACAATGGATCGTGTGATGTGGTCTGGATGAAAGCTGGAGGCATGTAGGTAAGTATAGCGGTCAGTAGGTTTCCGGTATAGGGTTGTGTTTATGTGTATGAGTGATAGCACCAGGTTACAGGCACTAGACAGCACCAGCTTGGGAACAGTTCTGCTCCATTTAGGAGGTTCTGCAGAAGCAGTGAAGAGAAGTCTCTAGTTGTAGTCTTCTTCTCAGGTAAGGACAAGGGGAGACAGACTGAACTACTGGTCTTTGCTTGCTCTGGGAACCAGCTGTACAGGCTGTGTGAATACCAGATGATAGGCTTGTACAATAACCAGAGTTGCATGTGGGTCTTGCCCCTCAGGCTGCAAAAGGTATTACATATAGTCCCAGGACCAAATCATTGAAATTTCTCCAAAACAATTACAAGGCCCATAACCATCAATACAGAAGAGGGCATGTATGAGTACTGGTATTGTGACCACCCGCAAAGCAATTCCCAGCCTTCTGTTGTCTTTACTCCTGTGTGTGTATAGCAAGAAGCAGGGCAGGGGAGTATCTTCCAAGCCCTGCCCTTCCCAGCTATGAATCTGTGAATGGATAGACTAGAAGGGTTGGCGGGTGGGGGGGAGAGATAAACTGATAGACTAGAAAAAATTCCCAAGACATGAGCAGCTGTAACATCAAAGAGAGGCACATAGATAGACCTTAGACCAGATAGGACGATAAATCCATTGAAGAGAGAAACCGCTCAATAAATAGAGGAAAGAGGGGTAGGTAAAACTGAATGGCCAAAAATCCAAAACTCCATCAAATATCAGCCCAAGCCCTACAGAAAACAAGTTATAGCACAAATGGCAAATTCCTCCCTCCCCCCCCCGCCCATGTACTGTATATAGTAGAGGACACCCAGTGAATGGAAGAAGAGAGAGAATCAGCCCTTAGAGGAGCAGAATGACAAGTCTTGGTAATGTGGAATGTAAGATCCCAGAGTCCTTGATGGGCTCCCTATGGGAAGAGAAGTGACACTGAACATGGGCATTGGATGAGAATTGAGCTCTTGCCCCTTGATGCTCCTCCCTCTGCCTTTTGTGGAAGCTACCTCCAGAAGGTGCAGTGAAGGGGTTTTCACAGGTGGAAACTAGGGGCTGTTTAGAATAAGCTATGGAGTAAAGTGTCTGGAGGAGTTTGACCCATCCAAGATTTGGGGAAGGGAAGAGGAGAAGTGTTTGGCATTATCTGAAGGAGGCCCTTTTCAGTGGGGAACGGGGGAATTAGAGCTTCTGGCAAAGATGAGGATATGGTGAGGGGAAATCATAGAAGAACAGGACATATCTCGGTTTCAATTAGCCTACGCTGTCTAGACAATTCCTACAGAGAGAAGAGGAGTGGCAAGAGCCCTTTCTATGTCTCCACAGCTTTCCTGGCTGTCTCTTCTGTGGTGCATGTACATGGCTCGGATCTGACCTGAGAGATTAGCAGATGGATGCAGTAGAAAGTGTGGGAGAAGAAGCAATGTGTCCATCTGAACTTATGAAATAACCTAGGTCTCCCCTTGGTTTTGCTCTTATGCAATAAGGAGGGCCAGTGTTTCTCTCGATAGTATTGTCACCGAGATAGAAGCTAGGTGGTTGCATCTGTGGTTGGTGCTTTAAGGGCAACTGACCCTTTTCTTTCTTTTGCATGTAAGCAAAAATAAAATATGTGAAAGAGCAGAGAAGGGTGGTAACAGTGTGGGACTGTCAGACTGGCCCTGCTGGATGCCAGGTCCAGGAGTTCAAACAGCAGCCAGCAGTCCATTGCCAATCTGATCAGACTGCAGTGCTGTACTGTTGTGCTAAGTCACAGAGCTGCCTAGGCCTCAGCGAAGGACACTGATAAATCGCTCCTGCCATTGTGTGAGGGTCTGAGTGTATGTCCACACTTAAAACATGACAGTGGCACAGCTGCAGCGTTGCAACTGCGCCACTGTCGCACTTCATTGTAGACACTACAGCGACGGGAAGGTTCTCCCATAGCTGTAGTTAATTCACCTCCTTGAGAGGCTGTAGCTAGGCCAATAGAAGAATTCTTCTGTTGACTAGCGCTGTCTACACCGGGACTTATGTCAGCATAGCTACATCTCTGAGAGGTGTGGATTTTTCACACCCTGGAGCGATGTAGCTATGCTGATGTAAATTTTCCACGTAGACCAGCCCAGATCGCTATTCCAGCATAGCAGGAGTATGGTTCCCCTCAGAGTTTCTTTTTTCTTTTTGTTTGTTTTTTTCACTCCTATTGCTGATCTTTTTGACCTTGAAGCTGCAGATCCAAATTTTAGTGTGAAGAGAAACTGGGCAGTTTTAATCCATTCGGCTCAGAAACTGTGGATCATACCACTAGTACCCTGCTCTATGGATAGTGCTGCTTTCAGAGGCCTGATTCCTGGTACTGCTAAGCTTCTATCCAGCTGCCTAGACCTTTGCCTTGCTGTACCACTGCTTTCAGTCACTGAGGTTGTTTGCAGTAGCCTTTTTCCTGACAATTTCCCTCTGTTGCGACCACTGGTTCAGCTCCGCACAGGGGAGCAATGATGGGAGTGCTAGTGTAGCACACCCACTAGCATTTTAACCACCGTATTGTCCCGGAGCCCGTCTAGATGAGACAGTGGCTAGAGTTCCAATCATCAATCTGTAGTAGTGCTCCCCCTGATGCTAACCCTGTTGGAGCTGCACTGGTAGCAACAGTGGGGTGTAAGGGGTTCATGTATACAAGCCCCGTCCCAACACTAGTATCCCGGTGTGAATAGGAGTACGAACCTTCCTCTGTATGATTATTTCTACTTTAATGGATTTCCTATTCTTCCCTCTCATTGAGGCCACAGTTGTTCCTTTTATATGATCAAGAACTCTAGGCCATTCCTCATAGACTCATAGACTCGAAGGTCAGAAGAGACCATTATGATCATCTAGTCTGACCTCCCGCATGATGCGGGCCACAAAAGCTGACCCACCTACTCCTGGAATAATTCTCTCCCTTGACTCAGCTGTTGAAGTCCCCAAATCATGATTTAAAGACTTCAAATCGCTGAGAATCCTCCAGCAAGCGACCCCTGCCCCATGCTGCGGAGGAAGGCGAAAAACCTCCAGGGCCTCTGTCAATCTACCCTGGAGGAAAATTCCTTCCCGACCCCAAATATGGTGATCAGCTGAACCCCGAGCATGCGGGCAAGTTTCTCTAGCCAGACCCTCTGGAAAAAGGGTTCCTCTCTGGTCCACGGCTCTTATACATGAGACAGAGGATGTGGAAACACAGATAAAACTCCAGTCCTGGTAAGTGCAGATTTCCCTACACCCATCCTGTCCCTCTTGTTTCATGAATGAGAAGAGCTTTGGGCAGAAAATAATTAGTCACAAACAAACCTGCCTTCGGTGCATTCATGTAGGACATCACTATTCAGTCAGTCAGGCGTTGCCAGGAGCTGGGACCAATCAGGCGCTTCCTCTCTAAGGTTAGGGATGTACAAAATGGCCTAATTTGCATCTTGTTAGGATTTGGCAATAGTATTAGCAAAGCCTACAGGGATGGGGAATGGATGTAAGGAAGCCTATAGGAGATGAGAATTAATGGGCAGGGAGGTGGTCTTAAGACTCTCATTTCCGTAAGATCTGCACAGTTGAATCTATCTGAAAAATGCTGATAACGGAAATATTTAAAACGGAGATGAACCAATGAAGTTTGTTTTTAACTCAACATGCATTCAATTTGCCTAGCCTTAAATAGTCTGCGGAGAAACGATGCCACAGGAAAGCGTTATTTTATATGGTAGCATTGAGTCCAGGATCTCTCTCTAGGATTTTTAGGCTGTTTAGGCTCAGATCAGTTGCTTTAGGCTGCCTGAATCAGCTGGTACCAGAGTAAGTCAGCCGACTTGCTCTTTAAGCCTCCAGGAACTCTGCTGTGTATTCCCCACTGAGCCTATGTTTTCTTCTTAGTCAAAAAATAATAAGTCGAGAGAAATTACTCTGGAAAAAGTGAGAAGATGTGTTACAGTGACAGAGCAGGAGCTTCAGTGCCCCTCCTCCTTCACCTCAGTTCATTACTGCTCTTTTTGAAACAATACACAAGAGTCTTACACTCGTGGCCCAAAACTGTACATTTTACAATAGACTCACTATGGTGTTTTGGACTGTTCCTATAGAGAAAACTAATATATAGAAACGTAGGAATTGCCATACCAGATCATACCAGCATTCAGACCGGTAATCCATCCAGTCCTTTAAGTTGTCTCTGACACTGGCCAGAACCAGATGCTTCAGAGGAAGATGCAAGTCACTTCACAGAGGATAATTATGGAATGATCTGTCCTTAGGGAAAGTTTATTTTTAGTCCTTTCAGTTAGAGGTTGGTGTATGTCCCAAAGCATGAGGGCTCACCTTTCCAAACTTTTAGGGATTTTTTACAACAAGGCTCTACTAATGTAATTCTGGACATTCTTATTATCCATATAAATATCCAGTAATTTTTTTAATTCTGCTAAGGTCTTGGCCTCTTGTGGCAATGAATTCCAAAGGCTAATTCTAAGAGATGTTTTAGTTATTGGATGTGATGTATAAATGACATTCTATAGTCTGTGTTAAGCAGGAAATCAGACTTAATGATCATGATGGTCCCTTCTGTCTTAAAACCTATGAATCTAGAATAATGTTTTATACTTAAACAAAAAAAGGCATTCATTTTTTCAGTTTTAAATGTACTGTCTTTCAGCATAATTAACTGTTGCTTTGCTCTTGTATTATGAAAAAGAATAAACAGAAATGCCAGATAAACCACCTTAAAGCCATTCATTATTTTGTATACCTTCAGCATAGTCCTTCAGATTCAATACTTCTCCAAATAGTGCCAAGCTTTTAAATCTCTCTTCATTAAAAAGTTTTCCATGTATCTAATTATTCTTCCACTTATCACTGACCCCATTCTATGTCAGTTATATCTCATTTGAAGCACAGTGGCCAGAGTGGAAAATTAGTGTTCCATGGGAGGGCATCTTATTGATTCATATAATGGCATTCTAATATTTTCAGTATTATTTCTGACCCATTCCTCCTGCGGCCCAACATTTCACTGGTTTTTGACAGCTGCTGCACATTCAGCAGTGGCACATTTCATTGAGCTGTCCACAGTGATGCCCAGATCCTTTCTTGAGTTGTTGCAGTTAATAGAAGCCAATGAAGTGTATGAATAGTTCAAAGTATTCTCTTCAGTTCACATTGCCTTGAATTTGCCAACATTGAACTTCCTCTGCCATTAAGCTGCCTATTCACAATGGCTTCCTCTGAAAGTTCCTCACCATCCTTCCGATTCGGAGAAACCTAAATAATTTTGTGCTACCTGTAACTTTTGCTACCTCAAATGAATAACTGCATTAAACAGCTTTGGTCCTAGTACAGAGGTTTGGGGTACCTCACTCTTGTTATTTTACTCCTTGCTTAGACCCACCCCCCTTTATGTGCTCCACATCCTTCCAGCATGCAGGCATGTAATCTGCTACACCCTCCCTCATACCAGTGTCTGAATGTACACACACTCACACACTACCTGGACTCATGTTTACATATACACCTTTCTCCATGTTCACACTCCTATTCGCTCTCTCATACATGTATGTTCCCCCATACTTGAAACACACACCTGCTCAGCTGCCCATATTCTCTCATTTCTCTCCCCCCCCCCCCCCCCCGCCACGTAACCCTCTCCCAATACCTGCATATAGTTGGGAGATGCCTTGTTAGAATGATCCTAGTGCAGTAAATGTGCTAATTAACCTTTCATTGCTCCCCTCATTATGGCATCTTTAATTCGGTTGACAAAGTCTCTCCCTTTTACCATTTCGGCCATCACTTTTCTTATGCCTCTTCGATCTCCCTTTGGCCTCCCACCAGGGACAAGGAAATCGATCCCAGTCCAATTTTTTTCTTTTCTTTCCAGCCAGCCGTAAAAGCCAGTCAACAAAAAAGTAATAATGTAGTCGTCCCACACTGGGAAAGAGAGCACCAGACATCAATAAACTCATATTTAAAATGCAAATCACTTTCTCAATCAGCTGTCAGTCTGCTATCAGCTCTCACTTCCTGACAGCTGCATAAGGGGCTTTTGTGACTTGGTGCTGGGGTCTGCAGGGGGCCGGCACAGTCTTAAACCCCTGTAAATACCTTCCCCAGGGATTTGTTCTGTCCAGCAATCTCAGCTTGGTGACTGAAAAGTAAATAAGGCATAGTTTAGCAAATGGGAACATGTCTGCTGGATGTCAGCTATTCCTGCAAGTGGGCTTGATACAATGGACTTTTCTTGTTATGTTTTTGCTGCTACTCCATCTCCTGTCGTCCCAGATTCTGATCCAGGGTTTCATCTGTTCTCAAGCAAACACAGGAACATACACTTCCAGGGCTGCTGCCTGTCCCACTCTGCACTCCAAACCTGAGGCCTTCTGTAATCAGGTTTAGCACCCTTAAGGTGGTTCAAATCTCCCTTTGCCTACACGGGTTCTCTCCAGCTTCCTTTCATTCAGGATGGGGGAATCACACCTCCCTTTCTGATATCACATGCATCTCCATTTCTGTCTTTGTTCAACATGACTCCCAAAAACACATGTAAGGAAAATCCCTGGTTGGTGTGAGCTGGCAATTATATCTCAAGAAGTTGTGAGTTATAGCAGGTAGAAATAGTATAAGATGCTAAGTACTAAACATAACAATACCATTCTGCAGGTAAAAGTCTTAGCAGATGGGCTAGGTGTAGTCTGTCTGCTTCTGAGTTGAACCTGTAGTCTGGAGTGTCGCTAGGGTTTCAATGGATCCTTTCCCACTGTGCTGTTTCTACCTAGGTTTTTTTCCCCTTAGCAAGGTTTGCTCCTGTCCCACAGGACAATAATGTGGTGTATTGGTCCTTTGAGACCTTAAGAGAAGCCTCTGGGGCCAGCACTACCCCCATTCCATGGTTTTGTGGAAGATTACCGTGGAATGAAGAATGTGACCACTGAGGGAGAAGTATTTTCAGGAGGACAGTGGGAATTTGGGAAGAAATGCCACATGGCTGTTTCTCTTCAGGGCCTGAGACCACAGTTCTCATGCACAGAGTGGTGGGCTGGAGTTCTTTTCACTCCTGAGGGCCTTCCAGGAGCTGTAGTTCCTGGGGCTGCTGGGACTGTAATTATGAGTTTGGCAAAGCATGCTGGGAAAGGGCAAGGTATTTAAGAAGCTCCCTCTGCTCAGAATAGGGAGAGACTTGCAGAGAGCTAAGAGGTCTCTCCCAGAAGAAGGGGATGTAACTTGTTTGGTTTGCTTGTTTGATGTATTATTATTCTTATCTGGGGAGAAAGGAACTGTTCAGCAAACGAGGGCAAGACCTGCCAACTTTTTTGCCTGAAACCAGGTTCTTTCTGCCTCTTGTGTGCATCACACCTTCAAGACTCTTAATCTCTGGGTGCCTGAGCACTAGGAATACTGAAGTGACTGGGTCACTCTCTGGGAGGATAGTTAGCTTGCCTTTCCTAGAGTTTGCAGATGAATATTCGACTCTAGACGTTACAGAAAGTGGAGAGAATCAGCAGTATGATGGAAAAACAACTTCACTCAGTAAATGGGTGGGTGAAAAATGAAGGAAAGTGCAGAAAGGCTTGTAATCATGAGTCTCTGCTTTAGGGAAATGAATGCTCTTTTGGCATTTCTATGGAAGAATGGAAATTGGATGGGAGAGAACCTATTCTCTGACACCCCTACCACCTAGGAGGCTTTTTTAATGTTTAGGACTGAAGTGTAGTACAATACCTCCTATCCACATAGGTAACGATATCTAGTAGCACAACATTCCCTGACACCATGATGGCATGTAGGGTGATGAAAGATCAGGTATAAGGCAGTGCACCTTCAGCTGTATAGTGACCCAAACATCATGCCTAAGAGTTGGAAGACAGAATTCATCTCGTTCTTTTTTTTACTATAGGAAGACAAGGAATTTATTCATATTCAATTGGAATTGTTAGGGAGTATGGATGTGACGAACATGATTGATAAGGGGATGGGAGACTAACCATCAGGGGTGATAGGGTGTGCTTTAGGTGCAAGGCCTGGGGTAGCTAGGACTGGAGTGAGGGTGTGTGTGGTTAGGGACCATAGCATATAATTTAAAGCCCAATGTGAGATGATAAAGAAATCCTGATGTGTTATGGAAGGTAGCTGGATTACCTGTAACAGGATAGAGAGGAGAAGGATGAGGATTTGTGATTGCAGACAGGAGATAGGGTGGAATGGATATAATAGACTAGCTTTCAGGTAGCATCTGAAAGCTCAGGTATGTAAACTGGTTGTAAATGTTTTTCTCCTGTCAGAGTGAACCCCTGGAAACCTCTTGGATAGGGGAGCCTGAGTCCTCTGCTGCAGACAGGAAAAATGGAGGTGTGGGAATGGGTCGGGAGGGGCTGTTCTGTTCAGATGTCCTCTGAGCCCTGTTCTTTCCCCTCTCACCACCTCTTCTTTCCTTTCTGCCCAGCTCTCTTCTCCACTGGCATCTTAATTGATCTCATTGTTCTCAATCCCCCTGAGTCCTGAGACTCCAGCTGTGCTTAAACAGAACAAAATCTCTTCCAATTTCCCCACCGTTTAAAAGAAAATTGAATTCTTTATCTGCGATAGGAGAGAGAAACTGCAAACATGTGAAACAGTAAATAGTTAAGTAATCAAAGAAGAGATTCCAAATCGTCTGGAAAGTTAAATGCAATTTTTTTTTATTGTTATTTGGTCAAGTCCCTTGTTCTTTTTAAATATTCTTATCAATTCATCTTGGTAAATAAAGCGAAGGGGGAGAGAGAGAGAGGGAAAAAGAGGAATTACTAGGTAGCAAGATGATTGACGGATCTGAAGTTCTCGTCTGTCTGTCAGGGCCCAGTGCTCTTTGGTTGTGTTTATCTCTTTAATCTAAATATCAATCCGTAAAACCGAAATGGGATGGAATAGGAATCATGACAGCCCAAGCGCTAAAGAGAGAGACACTTATTGCAGCCTTTGCAGCCGCCGTGTGTCCTGATGGAGCTGTCAGGATAAATACACACTTTCACAGTGCATAGGCAGAAAAAAAATGAGAAGGGAAAAGGAATGAAACAAACCAACAAACACACGTTTGCACCTGTCCAAATTATATCCTTTAAAAAACAAACAAGTGAACAGGAGTCACTCATTGAGTATTGTGATTTGGAGTGTGCTCCCCATTATTATTTTTTGCTGTGCTGGTAGTTTGGGAGCAGCTGAGAGTTGAAAGGAGTTCTTGTTGAAGGAGAGGTGTTGCTCTGTTTTGGGCTGTTGGTGGGCTAAAAATTACCAAAACCCAGGCTTCACAAATACAAGTAACAGTCCTATATGGCAGTAGTAATCTTTCAATTGATTTTCCTCATCCAGATTTATCTGTCACTTTGCCCTGCACCAGGCCTACTGTATGATACCCCCCCACACACACACACGGCCCCAACAATACCACTGTTTGTATTGGTTTGAAGGGCAGGCAGCTCTCCTTAGAGGCAGGCACAATGCAGGGCATGTATTTTGCAAGATTTCCAGTGGCCTAATGGATAAGGCATTGGCTTCCTAAGCCAGAGATTGTGGGTTCAAAATTCCCCTTCACTCTGCCAGTGCATCTTAGTTCCGACCTGCAACAGACTCTTTGCTATGAGACCTCCCATAGGCAGTCTGCCAGGTGTGCTGTGTATTTGTGATGTGGACTGGTGCCCACTATTGAGAAGGCTGATCCCACCAAACTCATTTACATTGGAGGCCTAATCATAACTTGAATCCAAATCTCTACAGGTTCAGTAGGTACATTAATATCATAGAGGGGAACAGATTTATTCATTAATCCATGGCCCACCAAGCCCCCAGACACAGTTTTTGTCTGTCTGTTTCTGGATTCTGCTGCTCTTGTCCACTGATAGAAAAGCAAATCGTATCTTTGTTTTAAATGAGTTCCTTTAGATAAACACTTGGACTTGGGAAAGGAGGTTTTTCCACTGCCCTGCAGCCAGGTAAACAACCATCTGCCCCTCCCCCTTAGAAGCCTCAGAAATTTTTGAAATTCCATTTCCTGTATGCTTGGCATGGAGAGGTCTCATCACATCTTCTCAGGTGACTACAGCAGGTTATCGCAGCAACGCTCTCCTGCTTGGACCACTGCAGAGCTGTTGGATCTGCTCAGTATATGGGGAGAGGAGGCTGTACAGTCCCAGCTGCACTTGATCTGTAGGAATTTTGATACTTAAGGGCAGATTTCTCAAGGCTTGTGTGAAAAGGGCTATGATCAGGACATGCTGCAGTGCAGAGCGAAGATAAAGGATCCAAGACAGGTGTACCATAAGGTGAGGGAGGCAAGCCATCAGTCTGGTGTTGCACCTAAGACCTGCTAGTTCTATAAGGAGCTGGACGCTATCCTCTGTGGAGACCCCACCTCCTCTGCCAAGAGCCCCATGGATACTTTGCCCCATGGAGGCAGCAGAAAGAGGACCTAACCCGGAGGACAAAGTTATTGATGAAGAGGTGGATGGAGTTAGATGACGATGTGGAGCTCCCAGAGGGATCGCCTGGTGGGGCAGGCAGCCAGGAACTGTTCACCATTCCGGAGGTGTCTAGCCAGTCTCAGCAGTTGCTGTCTGGTGAACAAGAAGCAGGAGAGGAGACGCCTGGTAAGTGGCTGTGGTTTGTGTAGTGCGGAGGTGGGTTCAAGGTATAGAAATGTACAAGGGTGGCTGTGTTTCTGTGAACTGGGCATTTCCCTGTGTAGCTAATTGGTACAGCAGAACAGGGTGTTTATGCATGGTGAGATCTCACAGTAATCCTCCAGAAAGATCTCTAGGAAAGTTTCCTGGACTGTGCAACATACAACACATGGCTATGACCATGGGAATATTATCCTCACTGAGGTCTCACCTGCCATAAAGACATCGCCAGCACACCTTTAATCTGCTAAAGGCACATTCAACTGTCATCCGGCACCTACTCAGCCTGTTGTTGAACCGCTCCTTACTGCTGTCCAGGTTTCATGAGCCACGGCTATAAGGGGTATGCCAGGTCTTCCAAGATCACTTTGGGCATTTCAACATCCCCCATTGTAATCTTCTGGTTTGAAAAGAAAGTCCCCACTTGTAGCTTTCTATACAGGCCAGTGTTCCTGAAGATGCAGGTGTCATGCACCTTCCTGGACCGCCCCGTGTTGATGTCAGTGAAATGCCCACGGTGATCCACAAGTGCCTGCAATGCCATGGAGAAGCACACCTTCCTATTGACGTACTCCATCGCAAAGTGGTCTGGGGCCAACATTGGAATATGTATGCCATCTATCACCCCTCCACAGTTAGGGAAATCCATTTGCAAAGCTGTCCACTATTTCACGCACATTTCCCAGAGTCACAGTCCTTCGTAGAGGATGCATTTATTGCCCTGCACACTTGATTTGCGACCAAACAGTAACAGTCTGGAGTTGCCAGCTTCCACACAGTGTTTGCCACATGCTTCTCTACTAATAGGGCAGCTCTCGTTCTGGTGTCCTTGTGCCGCACACAATTCCAGGGAGGTGGTTTTCCACATACAAAAGTTCTGCAGCCACTGCTCATCATCCCACAGCTGCATGACGATACGATCCCACCATTCAGTGCTTGTTTCCCAAGCCCAAAAGCAATGGTCTACCCTATGCAGCTGTTCTGTGAATGCCAAAAGCAATCTAAAGTTGCTCCTATCCATATCACATAGCATGTCAGGCAACTGGGAGTCTTCTTCAGTTAGGAACTTTGCAATTTAACTGCACTGTCATCCATGATGTCTTCATGACAGTTATCAGAGCATAGGAGAGCAGAGCGGGATCCATCCTTTCTCACAAAGATGCCAGGGTGCACAGCAAAGAAGGGCCGTTGAACAGTGCAGCAAGCCCATGGAATACTGGGACAGAAAGCAATGCAGCATGGGACATTGAGCCCAGTCCCAAGATGTGCCACGATTCGCTCCGCCTTCCCACAAGACCTAGCAGCAGAAGGAGTCGAGTTGGACTGTGGGATAGGTACCCACAGTGCACTGCTCACGCTGTCGATGCTAGTGCCCCAAATGTGGACATGCTTCACTGACAGAGGGAGTGAGTGTGAACATGCAATACCAATTTTTATTATAGCGCTTTTTGAGCGTCGACATAACTTTTGTTGATAAAACTGTGTAGCGTAGACAAGATCTTAGATCTTACTCCCAACCCCCACATGCTTGCTCACCTACTCTCTGAGACCTGCTTACACACACTCTGTGGTTGTGTAAGAGAATCTAAATTAGTGTACACTGAGGAGCTCATAAGAAGGATACATTAAAGGGGCCGGGGAGGACTACTTTAACTTGCACCTTCTTCCAGCTCCTTGATGTGGAAGTTACACCTACTTAAACTACTTTATACTTTTGAGATTGATTCAAGGACATTATCCACCTATCAGTTCCAGGCTGGTATGTCCAATATTAGGCTCAGGCTGCTTTTTGGGGAGGTGCTCAATCATGGGAACAAACCTGAAACTGAAACTGACCCCACACGTGAATGACACTGAAAAGTGTTGGGGGGTGGGTCCCTTCTCTCCCCTTCTCTTTCTTTCAGATATTTTGATACTGCCTCCACTGCTGCTTCTGCAGTTTCTCCATGTCCGCTAGTGCAATGGGCTGTGCCTGGCCTTGCCTGCTCCATACACCTGACCCACAGTCGGGGCCAGTTCAGACAGTGCTAGCAAATCTGTAACTTCTGGTGCCCCCACTCCACCATTGAGAGGTTGAAATGTGTATGGTCAAGTTGGTCCTTACTGTGCATACTCCAGTGCTGCTTGGTGGGCCGTTCAGGCTGCTCATGTACAACTGTGTGTGGGTAGTAATTTCAGGCTCTTGGGGAATCAGGGGATGTCACCCCAATGCCTTAGCCATAGCTGGGTGAAATCACAAGTTCCTCCTCACCCCTTCCTGTTTATCGTTAAACTTCCATCCACTGTCTCTCTAACTCGCTCCAGAAACGCACACTCCAGTTCTGAACATACTTTCTGTTGCCCCTCTCTCCACTCCCTATGCAGTTGGCTTGGTGGGAGGCTGCCCATTGACTCTTGGGCTTCCTCAGTCTGTGCAGGGAAATTGAATTGCTTTGTAAGAACCTCCAGCTTTGCTTGAAGCAGCCCTGGCCATAATATAACTTTTTCTGCATCTCTGACGGCAGGCGGCAAATGTTTATTAATGTAGACATTAAATGATAAAGTTCCTGTCGAAAATTATACCTACATGCTGCTTAGCATAAAGAGGGGTTATTAGCTGTAGATAATACCAGGCTGAATTACCTTCATTCCTTTTGCACAAAGATTGGGCCATGCTGTTCCATTCCTCCCCACCAGGATCTGACCTGTTCACACCCACCTTCAGACTAGGACTGGTTCTAGGTCTCTGCTCCTCTGGGTGGGATCTTGTTGTAATTTCACTCCTGCTCCAAAATGGGCTGCCCCTCCCACTCCTCAGGCCAAGACAGAACTCCTGATTCTTAGTGCTTAGATAAGATGGAGTTGCTAATGGCGGCAAAGAGGAGAGAGGCAAGCGAAGAATTATATGTATGAGCGCTTGTGAATATTTCAAAGATTGTTGGTGATTTATATTTCCTGCATCGGACTTTGACCTTAATTTCTTTCGTTTTCCTGGGCTGTAAAATTCATTAGAGACCTAACAGCAGAGTGATTGAGATGTCAGCCAGGCAATTGTGTGGTTATTTAATCTATCAGATGTGCTGCTTGCCATTTAGGTGGACAACAAGAGAATATGAAATCAATACGGTTCATTAGCAGAGAACTTGTGCCTGGCCCAATCACAGAGCTCCAATAAAACCTGGTGAGGCGAATGTCTAAATTGTATTGGTGTCACCTTGGGGACTAAAATAAAAGGGGGTGGGGAGAGAATGAGTGTATATGGAACCCCTGAGTAAATGTCTACTTCTCTACTAAAGGGCTGCCTTCAGTATAGCATGACTATTGAATAAAATTTTAGACCATAATCTCCAACCACTAACAGCCTGACTGCAGTAAATTACTCAGTGCTAAATCGAGGCGGCTGCTGCATGGATAACAGAACTGACTGCTCTAGTGGCTGGCTGATGTTGAGGGGACTGCTGTTAGAAAAAACAGCTTCCCCTGATTGTGTTTTATAACAGCTGGGAGAAGAGGTGGAAGAGCCTTTGTAATTCCCAGGGGGGTTGATTGGCCTTTTTCCCCCTGCCAGTCTCAGCAAGAGCTCTCTTGGGTTGTTAGTTTAGTTTTAACCCCCCGCATCCTTTCAGACTCTGCACTCTCAGGCTGCTCAGGAACCACTTTAAGTTTTCACAGTGTCCTGCTCTTAGCAGCCCTCCATCTCCTCGATTCCCTGCTTCTTTCCTCTCCGCCTCCCTTTCCCCCAACCAATCACCTTTACATGGCTCCAGTTTGCTAATTCTGATCAGCAGGTCATCTCTGGTAGCACCTGATTATAATCTCCTGCCCAGGTTCCACTCTTTAGATTACACAGAAAGAGAGAGGTTCCTGAAAGTGATACTGAGGAAGATGTAGTTTTCATTTGCAGAATTTATAATAGTTTAAGTGGAATTCCTACCAGACATTGATCTGTTTTTGTATCCAAATGATTATTCCTACGGTTAACTATTCAGTCTTGATATTTCCAAATATCCAATTGTGTTACAATCAGTGTCTGTGCTGCTTTTCAGGAAGTACAATATTCAGTAAATATCACTAGAGCTATTTGCTAGGACACCAACTTCTGACAGATATTTTATGGAAGAGCCATTTGTTTGCTAACATTGTACAAACAATGATGAAGTTTGGGTGATGCTGGAGACTGGTAGCAGGACATAGAAGAACTAATCATCACTAGATCCTGGTTCAGCTGTGGCCAAGATCAGGGAAGTGGATGGCTGGGGAACAAACGGTGACATCTGTAGCCTTTTTTACTCTAGGATGTTGGTTTGAGTCTGGTCAGTTGTGACCAGAAGTTGCCACGTAAAATGTTTCACCTTTTGAATATTGCTTTGAAGTTGCCCAGTGGTGTGGGATTGGATGGCTTGGCAGGCTCATATGGAATTCAGAGCTTTTCATTTCTAAGTCACTGTCACGAATTTGGCTTTGATCAGTAACGCAAGGGTTTACTACCTGATGATGGGTCATTCACTGGTCAGTGTGACTTTCAAATCTAGTTCCTAGTGGAAAAATGTCCATACCATGAAACTCCTGTTGGAACTGGTACTGATTGCCCCTTTGTCGGCAGTCTTAGAGTAGAGTTAACTCTTCTTTCATCTCTGGAAATGGTTCCTCAGATCAGTATTGAGGCACAGAGCAAAGTGGCTGTGGCAGAGAGCACAGCTAACTGTGTTGTACATCTGAGTTAATATAAGACAATGCCTTTGTCCAATTTACTTCCTAAAAAAGCCTACAAAAGGGGCGAGGAGGAATCTTCCTTTTGCCTTCTTTTCGTGGCTAAGACCCGACATTCCATGTTGAAGATTAAGGCTCTGTGAGAGGTGGACTGGAGTATTTTCAGCCAGGCAGGCAATTTGGCATATTGTACACAGCCCTCGTTCCCATTTCATGGTCCCATTTTGCTGCTGCTCACCCCACAGAGTATCACCGGGAGGCTGGCAGGTCACACTGATGCTTTGACAGGTTTTTGACATTAGGTAATTGCTTTCTTGCTACAACTCTTTTAAGCAGAGAGCTTCTGGCCAAAGCAATTTGCTCCCCATCAATTTTTATTTCCTGGTTTTTAAATAAAAAAGAGAATAAAAAACCCCAACAATAACAAACAAACAAACCTGGGAACTCCTTTATCTAACAGCCCTAGTGTCAGGCTTCATTCCTTTTGCCTGGGCAGCCCTGCCTGGCCTGCAGAGTGACATCTTAAATGGAATTCTCTCATCGGCTGGGGTTGTTGTGGCTGCTGTCTCGTTCCTTTCTCTCCCTAGCCCTACTCCTTGTAGCCTCCAGTTGTGGCATGAAAAGAATCCCCCCTTTTTTTAAACAGATACCATGGCCATACAATCAGCAGCTGTGGACTTTCGGGGCTGAGGTGGGGGGAGGGTTATATTTAGTTGATATGTATTGCTTAGGATTGCTATTGATTAGGAGGAGAGGCAGGAAGGAAAATAAAGACACACACACACACCTCCATAAAGATCATCCCTGCCAGGGCCATTTGTCATTCCTGCACTGCGGGCTGCACAGGAGAGGCCACAAGTGTCATTAATTTGTTGCCTGTGTCCAGCAGGGGTGCACCAGGTATGACAGTGCATACTTTTCCTCCTCCATGCAGACTCTCTGTCTCTCTTGCTCCCTGGACAAAGCGTGAACCAAGCCTCCCCAAAAGCAGTGACAAAAGAGTAGAATTTCTTTGACTGTCAATGGGACATAGGCTCCTGAGTCACTCAACCCCTTTCTAAAATTTTACCCTTAACATTTCTGGGTGATAGACCTAAGGCTTTATGCGCCTCATTCCTCTTGGGACATCTTTTCCCCAGATAATCCAGCTCCTTCTCCCCATCTGCCTAGCAGCTGTGATTATCACCCCACCCTTATTATTATGATGTCCATGATGTATCATTTATTATTAGTTGGTTGGTTGGAGTATTCCAGTAGCACTCAGAGTGCAACAGGATGAACCTATAATGTCAACATGAAGGGAGACTCCAAGATGATTTCAGAAGTGGAAAGGTTGGGAGCTCCTCACTCCCCAAAAAAGATGCTCAAAACCTTTTCCTCCAGTCTCAGTATTTTTCTGTCATCTTTCTTCCAGCAGTTTCTGAAAGACAAATGAACAGAGGGCTGGTGTAAGGATGCCAAGTCACCATATCAAAGGCCTAAGCTCTTTTATAACAACGGCCTGTGTCAAGCGACATGGGTCAGGCTACAAGAGGTTATACGCCTACTAGGTTACATGATCCATATCCATTGACTGGTGGCTACTTTTACATCTGGTGGTGAAGCCTGTGTGAGTTATGCTCAGGGAGCAGGCAGTGGAGGAGAAGTGTGGGGGAGGAATTGGGGTTTGACTTTTGTCATTTAGCCTTCCCCATTTCCCTAAGCTAGACTCAGAATTAATAACAATAACATCTGAAACTGGACCCTTTCCCTCAAGGGTGTGTGCACCACGAAGGGAAAGGGTGGGTTGGTCACCTTCTCTCTCAGAAAAACATGCATTCCTTTTTTTTTTTTTTTTTTTTTTTTTAATTACCTGGTCAAGGAACTGCATGTGAGGGCTTACATTTCATTTGATTTGCTGAATTAGATCTCCCCAAGGGATGATTTTATTTATGGCTTCATTATACAGTATGTGCTGTGTTCCAGATTTGGTGAGATGGTTTTTAGGATTAAATTGCAAACCTGCAGGAACTCCCTTCCATTTCTATTCCCTGCCATTTCTTTTCTCACTCTCCCCATCCCCTCTGTCTTCCCTTCCTTCCTCTCCTCCCACCTCTTCTATTTCCTCCCATTAGTCCATCCTTTGCCCTCTTCTACTCCTTACCCTACCCCACACACTTCCAGCTTGTGGCTATCCTTCTCCCCAATCCTAGTAATGGGGATTCAATAGGAATGGGAACATTATTTCCCTAGATAAAATTTTCTCCTTCCACCTCTTCAGGGCTTTTTTCGTTTCTAATTATGAGAACATCTTGTAGCAGGACCCTACAGGTTCACATTCACTCCATAGCATGTTCTCCAAGTCAAAGGGAATTAATTATTCTTCCACTGTGCTTTTGCTAGCCAATCACCTCAAAGATCCATTTCCACGGCAAACCGTGTTTAACTTGGGGTGGGGGAGGGAGGCGTTCCCATTTCATTCCAGGAAAAGTGAGCTGGGGAAGGTTTCCCTCTAGGTTACAGCTGAAATCTATAAGCAGAAAGGAGGAGCCCAGACCGAATAAGCAGTGAGGCTGAATTCTCTCACCCTGGGGCAGGTTGGTTCAGGTAGATCATCTGTTAGATCAACGAAATTATCACAAGAGGTTCAGCAAAGCTGCAAGGAAGTATCTGCCCAGGATGCCTCAAACACAGTGGTACTCACAAGCACAGTGTGCCCCCTGTGACTCAAACCCCTATAAGGGGGTAGGTCCCAGAACCCAGGCTTGAACCTGAACCCAAATGTCTACATTGCAATTTTACAGCCCACAACCTGAGCCCCGTGAGCCCGAGTCAGCTGACAAAAGCCAGCTGCGGGTATTTAATTGCAGTGTAGACATAGTGATGCACACAACACTGGTTGCAGCAGAGGATTGTGCATACGTGTGTCTGTCTGCATTTCTGTGTCTTATACTGAGGTATGTTCAGTGTTCCACCCCTACCCCCCACTCCCATGTCAGCATGTTTCTGAGCATTGCGGAACCTCAGAATATACATGTTCCATAAGAGATCCTGTAGATGTCTTTGGAGAGTTGGTCACAGGAGATTCAGTCAGGGGTGGCGAATAGAAGGCTGCATAGTCTAGCAGATTCAACATAGGGCACTCCTGGGTTTTAATCCCCACTCTGTGGCCTTGGGCACGTTACTTGAGCCTCTTTCCTGAGCTATAAAATGAAGATGGGGATGATATTCCCTCCCTCACAGGGATGCAATGAAGATTAACTGATGTCTGGGCAGTACTTTGAAAACATCCAGTGCTTCACATTGTGACCACATAAGGGTTAAGTGTTCATTACAAGACTGTTAGTCTAACCTTTTAATTGGGAGAGCCCCTCCATATTGATGATCGGTGAACATGGCAGTGGAGGAAGCATTCAAGAAGCACTGTCAGAGCTCAGAGGGTCTATTTTAAAGAGCTCTCACAGTCTAGGCATTCTTCTGCTCCCATTGTTTGTAGAAAATGCTCCTGTATCTTTAAACTCCTTCCTCCTCATCTCTTTGTGCCTCCCTGGAGCTGCTGTGAGTAGAGTTAATCTCATGTAGTTTAAGGAGTTACTCAGTGGGGCTCAGTGAATGATGAATGTTGAAACCATTACCGGCAAAGCACCAGGGCTCCATGGAACTGTTTAAAAATGCATTCTCCCATGTAAATTTCTGCTCCATCAATCCTTATGACATGTCAAACATTGCTATTGTTTCCTGAACAAATTGTACGACATGCCCTTTTCTGCAGATTTGTGCACAAGAGCAGAACTGCTCTACAGCTTTGGCTTCCGCTTTTGTCTTGTAGCAGGTCTAGAGCAGCAGCTGCTCTCATGCTGATTCCCATCACAAGCTTCCTGCTGGTGTGTATGGCTGATAGGTGCCTAGGAATGGAGGGGGGAAAGTATATGCATGTATGACAGGTGTAAGATGTTGCGAGAATGCACACGTGTGTAAAATAGGTATGTTTTGAGAAGGGAATGTTTGTGCATTGGCTGGGGTGTGTGAATGTGTGAGGGGTTATTTTTAAATATATGAATTACAGTGTGTGTGGTCTGTGGGAGAGTACAAGAGATATTTAGATATTAGGATTTTATATATATTATTTATATATTTATATATATTAAACTACACAGAAGAGAAGGGGATGTGCCTCTGTGTGTGTTTGTATATATGTATGCTTTATACACACATACATGTAAAATTTGTTTGTATTATGGTAGCACCCACAATATGCTAGCTTCTAGCCACAAATATAACTCTCAGTACACATATATAATACAGTGTAGTTGCACGCTGTCTCATGAGCATATTAATTCACTGCAGTGTGGTTCAAGGAATTACTCCTGTGGCTTCTTTAGACCTTGTCTTTCTGGCACTCTTCTGGAGTTTGGTTGTACATAAATGGTCTCTAGAAATGGACTGCAGCGGTGACAGCTCATAAAACTACAGAGATAGATGCATGTTTTCAGTTTGACCTTTGCAGGTGACGCTGGGCAGACCCTATTTTAATATTTTGTGCAGGAAATGAACAGCCATAAAAACATTTGATTCTTGATGTGGATCCCCTAGAATCTTCTTCTGCTTTTTTTCCCTCTTTTGTCTGGTGTCAGATTGTTAGGGCCATGTGTGTGTTGGGCGGGGGGGAAGAGGCGCAGAGCTGAAGCCCAGGAATCATGTAGGGATATGTAAACTTGAGTAAGTGGTTCTCTGTGTGTTTGCAAGTCCTTCAGTGTGAGTGTGTGGGTTTCTTATTCAATCCTTGGGGTAGCTTTGCTAATCAGATTTAGAATCCCCAGTGGTTCTATGTCCTTCCCTGTGGGTAGGAACTGCTAAAGAACTTCATCCTTAAAACTAAAAAGTTCTGTAAGGTAAACATTATGACAACCATAAAAATTAAATATGTCCAAAGTGTGTGTTCTTCCTTTTCTCGTATCTCCTGTCACACACAGGAACCTGCATTATTTCCCTGGTTGCCTTTGTGTGATATATGAGTGTGCACATCATATGACATGGGCCTGTCATCACCAGAACATCAACTGAGCCTGATTCTCCTCTCATTTACACTGGTGTAAATCAGAAGTAATGCCACTGAAGTTACTCTGGAAAACTCGTTTAAGGGAAAAGAGAATTGGGCTCATTGTTTCCATTAGAAACAATTACAACTGAAAGTGCCAAGTGTCGATTACCTCAGCAGCTTGCTGGCATTTTAGCATGGCAGTAACACATACTAGCACTGTCCCGGAATAGCTAGCACATGTAACATAAGCTGTTTCTGAGCCAGCGGGCTGCGTGGGTCAGAGCTACTATCTGGCCTTGCATTTCTGCCACTCAAGGGTATGGAAGATGCTGGAGCCGGAGGAAGGTTTTTTTCAGAAGGAAGAAAATCAGCCATGAAAATTGCCAATGACTCTTTCTGTGTGACATGTTAGTAGTTTTATTTTACATGCTGGGAAATCACAGAATTAAGCTCTGTACAGAACGTGGTTTTGATCCCTCTAGAGGCTGCCAAAGTTCACATTCAACATGCCATGGCCCCATGGAGCAGCTCACCTTGTACTACACTAACCTTCTTTTAACCTTCTTTTTTCCCCCTAGTTGGTTTTTTGTCAGCAGAAGAAAATTACACTTCCCCAGCATTGTCCATCACTGAAATAAGCACTTACAAATGCAATTATAAAGGGCCAAATGAGGGAATTAGTTTTGCTGGTAATGCCAGCCCTCGGTAGCATTGTCAAGCCTGTTATAAATCATTACCTCATCACCGGCCAATCCAAGCATTCTGAAAAGCCTTTTTATCTGACTGTTACTGTCCTTTTATGCTGCACTTGGGGTTTAGGAAACAAAGTGCTGGCTGGTTAAACACTGGGCTCTGACAGGCAAAAAATACCCCTCCTCCTTCATTGTTTTTAAGAGTTTATGGAATGTTCCATTATCCTAATTCCTGAGGGGAAGCTCTGTGGGGAAGAAATTGTCTATAGTTTATTTTTTTTGAAAGATTTTATCATAGTAAATTGTAAATATAGAAACCTTGTAAATTAATATCTAAAAGTTCATGCCCCCTCATATCAGACCTCAGTGTCACTTGATTGGCAAGCTGGATGTCAGGGCTGTTCAGCTTGGTTCTGTAATTTTCTCACCTAAACAGCTGCCAAGATGACTCTCGCACATCTGATAAGAGTCTCCCACAAAGCAAGACGTTAATGAATATAATACATCTAAAGATCATGGCAGGATGAGGGGAACACACCAAGCATTGCAAATGGAGAGCAAAAGTATTTGAAGAAGATGGGCACCCACAGTGAATATCCTTTGAAAATCCTTGGCATGGCATACATGGGGAAAATCCTTTTCCTGGATAGGCATGGTAAAAATCTGGCTTATTGATGTGCACACGGAAAACTAGAGTGGCTCAGGTTTTCAGACCCTGTAAGGTCAAAGAGTGTTCAGATCCTAGGTTTTGGTGTAATGTCTGTTGAAAATGACAAGTAGTACCTATGTGTATATGGTGACTTTTTAATAATAATGGTCTGATCTTTTCACAGTAAAATATACCCATACCAGATGATATAGCAATGATAATATCTGTCCTAGAGATGTCATAGTGCAAAGATTCAGTTGCATCAAGCTGTTTTATTACTAACAAAAAATGTTTGGTACGAAAATGTTTTTAAGAGTGTGATTTTTCTAAAGCACCTGAAACTAATAGGAACACACATCTTATTAGGTGCTTTAGAAAATCCCACCCTTAAAAGCATTTTGGTACCTAATATAACTGTGTTTAAAAGGTCCCTTTTCATTATGCAGCTAAATTAGCCCCCCCCACACACACTGCAGCCTAGGTTGGTTCACGGGACAAGTTGAGTGACAAAATCCCATTCTAATTGTGCTTCATCTGTGCAAAGTGTGAGTTTTCATTGGATCCTAATGTGGTGAATTTAAACCCTGTTGTCACCAGAAACACTCCAAGGCATTCATGCTTAGCACTGACTTTTATTTCCCAAATTTAATCTTTCTACCCCCGTCATTTCAGCTGTAGAGCTCTTCAAAACAAAGCAAAAAACTTAGCAGCAAGATTTGTATGTGCTGGGGAACAGAGGCATTGTTTTGTTAAGAATGAGTAAAGGGTAATTTTTCACTCTGTTTTTAAATAAAGGGTAACTGATTTTTGTGCAGATTTATCTTTGAGCAGTGACCACTCTTAGAAAATTTCAGTGTAATACATGGAAATTTGGGAAAGTAATAAGCAAATGGAAGAAGGTGCAATTAAAATGGGAAAAAAACATGAAACTTAACTGTAGCAATCACTACCACTTAAAATGAAGACTTGAACATGCATGGTAAAAATGTATAGATGTGGGCATGCATTATAAAGTGTAGTTTACCCCAGAAGGGATCTGATTCTGATCTCCGTTTCACCAGTGTAACTCCATTTACTTCAGTGAAGTTACTCCTGATTTACATCAGTGTAAGATAAGAATTGGGCCCTATGAATCCACTCTACAAGTGTAGTATGATTGGCAGTCTCTGCTCAGGAGAGGCCTAGGGCTGGACTATTAGAGTGCTAAAGATTGATGTGCATTGGCAGAGCTATGTGGAAGCCCAGGACTGAAATAATAGGGGATATTGCATGTCAAAATTGAGGTGTGATATCAGAGCAATGTGTGTGAATCTTGCCCACCATTTGCTATGCCTAGTGCTATTACTTCTTCACTCTCAACAGCAGTAAAAATCCACCAACCTAACCCCAGAAATAGAGGAGAAATAATGAAGATTTCTGCTGAGCGTGTGCAATTTCAGAGCTATTCCTTTCCTTTACACCAGCAGAAGTGATATTCTTCCTGGCCCAGGAACTAGGGCTGGTGCCTCAAATTGAATTGCAGTGTTTATCAAAATTGGGGACTGTGCCTGTGATAAAGGGGATCTTGAGAGCCTAACATACAAGATTCTCTCTTTTTGAGGTGGATGGCTGCTGTGTGGTTACAGAGTCACCATAGCACAGGATGTTTTCAGTAACTATACAACATACAGATTTCTGAGGTCTGCTTTGATTCATCCTGAATTCACCATCCGTGGGCCCACAACAAATATGTCTGGATCACCTTCCCATTTAATCCAGTTTAGCAAAAACAGATCCACCAGGCCACATGGTATGCTGGTGAAACTCCATTGATTTCAGTGGCATGAATTGATCCCATAGACATGAATTTGGCTTTTATTTTTAACTTATTTTATGTTTTGAAAATATTTATTTATTAGACACTTTGTAACAGCAATGTCTCAAGTGTGCCTGGCATTTACAAGCTTGGCCTAAATAAACTCTGACTGAAAGCAACATAATAATTCATGGAGATTCTCTTGTCCCTCAAGGTACAGAAGCCTGTGTTTTTGGAGCAGAAGGTCCAGGGTTCTGTTCATTCCCAATGCCATATTTGTGTAATATAGCTAGCAATCATGGTGGATTTGTTAGAGAGACTGACAGGAAATTAATCTGAATAGAGCAAGAGACAGGAGCAACAAGAACCGAAGTTAGAACTGAAGGGATCTTAATTAAAACAATAGTACTAACAGTATATAAAGGGAACCTGGAATGTGCAGCATTTGTCACCTTGTGCTGTTTCATTTGTGAACAGCCTGCTAAAGTGGGCATTGATGTGCTATATAAAGGTGTAGCCAGAAATCCATTCCTTCTCAGTGAACAGTTGGGGCTCTGAGAACCATTTGGCTGAAAGGCCATCTGGACACCTGTGGATAGATGTACTGGCCACATTAACTCAGGGCAGCCTGAGAGTTCTCTTTGCAAAGATGAGGTTGGATCAAAAATGAGGAATCTGCTGCTTGTGTGACTGCTCATTAGCTTTCTCCCTAATGGGGTGGAATGCATTTGGTCCAAGAGTTCAGAGAACCCTTTCTCAAAGCCAAATTCTGAACCAAGAAAAACTGAAGCCTGATGCTGAAAGACCATGCGGGCCGATTACCCCAGCAGGAAATTGCAACCTCTC
The DNA here is from genome assembly GCF_013100865.1 of Trachemys scripta elegans. NCBI lineage: Eukaryota > Metazoa > Chordata > Testudines > Emydidae > Trachemys > Trachemys scripta. The sequence continues at coordinate 84,224,996 of NC_048304.1, read as the reverse complement.
AGCTTCCAGCTGGCAGGGGAGGATAAACACCTGGAAGGCTTGCTGGGGGAAGCTGAGCTGTCACAAATTGATAGGTATGTGGGTTTCTTACAAGGAAGTCCTGGCCAGGCCAAACAGCAGATCTGCTGAATACTGTAGAGGGATGGGAGGTTGAACGAAGAAAAGGAAAAGAAGGAAGAGTCAAGCAGCAATTACTTTTGTTTGTCCTCCTTCCCATCTGACAAAGCTCTGATCCTCCGCATTCATGGTGCCTCCTTAATGCAGAATGATTAGGAATATGGATGCAGCACTGTGATGTGCTCTTCAAGAAGGGTGCTGTGCATTAGAACAAAACCAGAGACATTTCCTGCAAAGTTTTCCCTTTTGTTGTTTCATACTCCTCCTCCAGGACTTTCATTCATAGGAGGGAAAATATGATGGTAGTTTGGTAAGAAACCTCTCCTTGCTTATTGTGGCGGGAGCTGTGCTTGTAAGAGAAATAAATGTTTTGTGTCAGCTACTCCCCACTGTGAGGGGAAAATGAAGTGAGACATGTGCTTCGACTAAGGAAGGGGAGAATGACTGCAACACTGTCCCCTGCTACATGTAGGGATCTGCCTCAAAGTGGAACTTAATGCAGTGAAGAACCCACTTCAGAGGAGTTTGCCATCACAGCTTCAGTGTAAATGCTACATCCTGCAGCGCCAACTGCAAACAAAGCAGCCAGGACTGCACAGTTCCCCAGGACATCCAGTTCCCCATGCAGTATTTGCTATGCGCAACTGAAAAATTCCCGCTTCTCTCTAGAGGCAGGCTCTGTATGTAGTAAGAGGCCTCCTCAGTGATCTCAGCCTGGATTGAGAGAGACCCTTTCAGAATCACTGGTCTCCTGGTGGGATTCTCCCTGGCTTCTTGGCTGTAATTAAAGGCAGGGGGTGGTTTGCTTAATGAAATTGTAATGTACAGAATAAATAAATCAAACATTACAGCATTAGTAGGCAGAAGGCTGTTCAGCTAAACGTACTCGCAAGTGTTAAAGGTGTGCACTGCTGGAGTGTCACTCAACTAGCATTAGGCATTAAGAATTCACTGCCTGAGTTGGGAAGACATTTGAGAAATATATGATTTCTCTCCAGTTAGTTTTCACACTTTCTCCTCCTCTTCCTTCTTTCTCTCTCTCTCTCTCTCTCTCTGTGTGCCTGTGATGCTCTCTCTGTTCATACCCCCTTCTTTTTCCCCACTCCCATAACTGTTAGGCAAGCTAAGCACCATTAAAGGGGTTTCCTCCCCCTGTGATACTCTTGGACAACTGTTCTATCAAGGATAATCAAGGGCATATAAATCATGAAGGTTGCAGGAGAGTGTTCTATTCCACCCCAGCCCTAAAATACAGCCCTTTGATGGCATTATGAAATAAAATGTGTTTCTGCCCCTGCCTTTCCCTGTTCCACTGGAACCAAAGAAACACAGACAAGGGATCAATTTAGAAAAGCCACTAAAAAAAAAAAGATAGTTTGGGATTTTTATTCCATTTTTCTCATTTTAAAATAAAATTTTCTGGTCCTTTTCCTTTGCCATTCATACATATTTTATATATTCATTAGAGAAAAGACTTTAAAACATCCACAAATCTTGCCTTGCTCACCCAGAGTGACACTTTGAGCTTTACACATTTTGCTGGGAAGGTTGTTATTATTTTGCCATGGCCAGCCTGCGAAACCTGTCACAGCTCCAAATGATTTACATGGACGGGCTGCTGATGGGGAAAGGCCTCAGATTCTGCTAGGAGCTAAAAGCACAGTAACAGCGCTCAGCCCCTCTTTCCCCTTCTGTCCTAACCAAACTGCTCCTTACATAAAGAAAATTTACCTTTCTAAACAAAGAGGTGTTTGCAACATTGCATCATTTTCCTTTCAGAACATTGTGTGGCACTAAAAGAGGTTGTACAACGTTCATGTGTGTGACCAGGTGTGTGTCTCATACAGCCATGCTGTCTCTCTCTCTCTCTCTGAAAGAATGTGTCAGCATTCCCAGATAATTAAAAACAATGTTTTTGGGGTAGTTTGTGCAGGCACTTGACAGTGACATTTTACATTTTGTCCCCATATATCTTCTTATGCATTTATGAGCTACCATATATGCGTGAGCATGATTGCAGTGCACATCCCTCTGGGGCACTCGGCACATCAGTTGAAAAGGGGAGACTTCGGAATAAGAGCAACAGGGCATATCCCTGCTGTTACTAAAAGTACTTTGGGATCCTTAATATCCAGGGTGAGGAGATGAGACCCTTTTTATTTATTTTTTTATTGTTAAGGTTTCGTTTGAAGGACCCCATACACAGAGAAGTGCATGTCACTCACTTTAGCTACCTTGGAAGGGTAAAAAGCTGAGTTGACCCTACTATGATTTGAATCTTTTGTTGTAACGAGATTGAGTTTTCCAGCCTGACCTGTAGACCATGAAGCTGTCCCTTTCAGAGTCTGCATTTTATTGTTATGGTGAAATATTGACAGTGAATGGTGTCTACTGTTGTTTGGATAATTCAGAAACATAAGGGTGCAGAAAAAGTGATCATGGGGGTATTGAAGTAGGACAATTTTTGCAAAGATTTCTTATTACATGTCTGTTGCTACTACAAAAAGGGAACCTTAAGTATCCAGTTAGGATTCTATCTGTGCATCTTAGATACTTATTTGACTCCCATAATCATGGTATCTCGGTGCTTTTGATGTATTCATCCTCACAACACTCCGGTGAGGTAGGGGAGTGCTAATTGTGTCGTTTCAGAGAAGGGGAACTGAGGCAGTGAGAGACTAAGTGTTTTGCCCAAAGTCTCACGGTTCCTTGCTCTGCCACAGAACTCCTGTGTGTAGGGTGTCTAGAGTCCCAGGGCCTAACCACTGGAGCTACCCTTCTTTTCCAGGAAAATACTTTTCAGAATTGGGTTCCTACTTGTCTGAGAACTGGTATTTTGGCTCCTCTGATTTAAAAAAAACCAACACCGTGGAAATTGTGGGTTGGGGTGAGTATCTAGCATTGACCAGTGGTGACTCGTCCAGAAGTTTAAGGGAGAAAATTGACTGTCTAATCCTCCTCAGTCGTGGAGAGAGATGTTGGTTGTGAAGGGAGTGTGGAGGGTGAACATGGAGGTTACACCTATGGGAGCTATCTCTGTCCTCCAGCAGGAATCAGAAGAGTCCCTGAGTGGGAAAGCAGGATATGATTTCATATTTCAGATGCATGAATAGGGTTTGCGTCTTTCCTTCATACGGCAGCACATTCTACTAGGTATTTGTATTGAATGATAAACCGCAGTTACTCCACTTGCTATCAAGGAAAAATAAAACAATGTGACAATGGACTTGTCCCAAAAGACATTGAGTACCAGATCTGTTGTAAAGATCCAGGATGAGTGAAAGCCAGTTTTCATGTGCTTGACCTAGCGCTTAGGTCACTTTTAAACACCAGAGTTATTTGAACAGGGAATAGAAAATGTAAATGAGATTATACAAAATAATGAAATCTGCTGTGGTACATGCCTGTTGGTATTTTCCCTCTACTTTTGTCCTTGTAAGGCCACGTAAAGTGAGTTGGCATAAAAATCAAAGCTTTAAATTGTTCCCTTCTCTGGGTTGCCTAGAGTATCTGTATTTTGGACTGTAAGAGCTTTGGGGCAGGATCTGTCTTCATGTCTGTGTTTTGTACAGCCACAAGCACATTGTCAACACTAAGTAAATAGTAAAAATATGCCTCAATCTCAGTTTCGGTACTTCTGCATCTTCACATGATTGAGACTGGCGTCGCTGGGTGTTGCCATTGAACATGAGAAATGAGGACAGTAAATTACCCAATATGTGGGAATGCCCTTTTACCTACTTTTAATTGAGGATTGCTTGACCCCAGGTATATGGACTGTGACTCCCTTCTGTAAATGCCACGCTTTTATGTCTTATTTCCTTTTCTTGGCAAATCAGGCTTTGCAATTTTCTCTGGAATCATTCCCCACCCCATGTTAGTGTAACTGCCCCTCATTATTGCGTGGACTTTTGTAATGCTTTTTTTCTGCAGGATTGTATCATGGACAATTCAAGCAGCTTGTCTTTCATAATCAATGTATTCATTTTCTTTCCAATTTTCTATGTCTTTTATTATGCCCCATTGTTCACAGATATATCTTTGTGTGTACTACTGTGAGCTGAGAGGTGAAAACGTTATTTATTGTGCTAGCTGCTCTTGGTATGCAAGTTAGAGTATATGAAAAGTTTCCTACTGCTAAAGTTTTGTGGACGTGGTGTAAAGAGGATTTGATGGAGTGGTGTTATCTAGGGCAGACTATGAATCAGGGACATACTCAGAATACATTTCAGGAAAGCAAAAACATCTGAGTCCCAGATTTATCAGGTGAAAAATGTCAGCTAACAAAATCTGCACTGGTGTTAGCCTATTAATTCACTTGTAAGGAGAAGGGGCAGAAAGCAGCCCTGGATATGTATATCCACTTGGAACGGATTTTGGGTGCAGCTCCTGCTATAGGTAGCCATGGCAGGGTGGAGGATCAGAAAAGCAGAGTTAAATAGTTATCCCCTCAGAGGAAGTCCTGAGGGGAGTGTAACAACCCCATACCCGCACCCTTTCTGCAAGATATCCTAGAGAACAGGGAGCATATAGATAACCTAGAAGGATGTCAAAGGAACCATCTGGCTAATGCAGCAGCTATATGAAGGAGAGGTTGAATTAAGATTCCTATAGATTTTTTTAATGTTTTCCTAATCAGAATTTACTTTTTAAGTTGAAAATCTCATAAACATCTTTGTTATTAATATTCCCTTTGTACTTAAACTTTTTAGGCAACTGACAATGATGTGGGCACTTATGGGAAAGTCAGCTATTTTTTCAGTGATGATCCTGACAGGTAAGTGCGACAAAACCCCTCAGATAGTTTCAGTTCCTTAAAATCCCTTTTCAGTCTTGCCATGAATTTACAAAATTGGAATGTTGGTAACTTTAAGCTGTGAAATCTTTCTTGAAAGAGAGGCTACCATAAACTGTCACAGGGAGGGCGAATTGACCCTAATAGAAGGCCTATTTCAGTTTTTACATGGCTTGTTTTCTGTTTAAATTTCTCGTGTGATTTGGGTGCTCATAAATTGAGGGACAGACAGGGCTGGATCATACCAGAGGGCTTAATCCTAGCAAAACTTCCATTGACTCCAATGGGATCAGCCCTATACTAAGTGTGGATACTGTTCAAGCCATCTATACCAGTTCATATCAGTCCAGATCTGTATCTGGTTTTGGTATCCATACTTGGAAAAAGGATAGTGGAAAATTGGAGAGGGTTCAGAAAAAAGCTACAAGAATTGTTTGAGGTTTGTCAGGCACAGCTTAAGATGAGAGATTTACAGAACTCAGTCTATTTAGTTTATCAAAGAGAAGACTCAAGCCGTCTATAAGTACCTGCACAGAGAAAAGTTTTCTGGTACTAGACTGAGGTTTAGTATATTTCCCAAACGGGAAATAAAGTGCAAATTTTAACAGTGAGGGTAGTTAACTTTTGGAACAAGTTACCAAAGGATGTGGTGGATTGTCCATCACTTTGAGTCTTTAAATCTGGGCTGGGTGTTTTTTAAAAGATAGGCTCTTGTTCAGCCACAAGTTGTTGGGCTCCGTACAGGCTTGCTAAATCAACAGGACTAAAGCCTGTGCTTAAAGAGAAACACACTTAAATTGCTTTGCTAAATCAGGACCTAGCTGCACAAATATGTAACTTGAGGCCAACACATACACTTAATAACAACTTATATGGTAGTATTAGAGCTACACATGGGACTCACTTCTGCCATGGGTGAGTGATTGGGAGTCCTTTGCTACAATGGAAGGAATATGGTATTGACATTAAGGTGTAAAAGGGGTAAAATTCATCCCGGGTGTGATTCCATTTACTTCAATGGGAGCTGCCAGCTGCTCAGCCCCTTTGAAAATCGGGTTGCTTATTTAAGTGTTTAAATGTGGATTTGGATGCCAGAGTTTGAAAATTTTGTCTTTGACCTCTTCGTGCCTCAGTTTCTTCTGGAGTTTGGCTTTAACTTTCCTGGTACCTCATTTGCTCTGTCTGTAAAATGGGGTAAATAACACCTACCACCCAGAGGCTGAGGGTGCATCAGTGTCTGAAAAGTATGATGAGCTCTTCAGTTGGAAGAGGCTATAGTACTGTGAAATGTTATGGTCAGGAGGAACCTATGAGATGATACGCATAACATCAAACCTTTTCCAATTTCCTTCTATGCCTCTTTCTTACAGTGTTATTTCAGGCTGCTGTTTCCTGTCTGCCTGAAATGAGGGTTTGATTTGGTAACTCCTCTGCTCCCCCTCTCTTTTTGCTTGGCAGGTTCTCCCTGGATAAAGACACAGGCGTGATCACACTGATTGCCCGGTTAGACTTTGAAACGACACAGCGCTACACACTGACTGTGATTGCCAAGGACGGGGGTGGGGAAGAGACTACAGGGCGAGTGAGGATTAACGTTCTGGATGTCAACGATAATGTCCCCACCTTCCAGAAAGAATCCTATTTGGGGGCTCTCCGGGAAAATGAGCCTTCGGTCACTCAGGTGGTCCGTCTCAGGGTAAGAAATGGAAGCGCCGATTCGCTTTCTACTATACTTCCCTTTCTCCAGATACACAATGGTCAATATTATTAGGGGGACCTGTGATCCAGGATTTCTCCAGCTAGGGTAAGTCTGAGATGGACCAGGAAGAGGAGAGAAACAGCAGGAAGTGCATTTTAAGTCTTTTTTTCCTCTTCACTCTTTTAATTTCTCTTTTACTCGTCATTGCTCTCTGTCATCCCCTCCCGTTTGAAAGCAGTCTGAAGCCCTGGTGGTGAAGCCCCATGGAGAGAGCTACCCACTATAATTAAACCCTTTATCGATGCAATTAAACAGGAGTATTACTGGTCAGGAATATGGGGGGGGGGGAGGAGAAGGAATTGCAGACCATCTGCTCCTTTGCATGCTTTAATTGCTCCTTATTGTGAAATGCAACTGACTCTGCTTCTCTAGCTGCCTAGACTTTCCCCATGTCCCTTTCCTCCCCTCCTCCTACCCTGGCTTCCTTGGACGTGTGCAGGATTTACTGTATCAGACTTTATTACACTGAGTGATTGGGACTTCCCTGAAGGCACTCTGGATTTTGTGACAGGATTGGAAAGATGCTAATGAATTCAGCTAAGTAAAGAGAAGAAAGTGTGTGAGGTTGGGAGAGCTGAGGTTCCATTATGAGTGTCTGTATAATCATTGCTCCGGAGTTCCTGTGAAATGCAGGGCTATAGAAGGACAGGAACGTACTGTTAAAGGGAAATGTTGAATTACTGAAGGCAGTGGAATTTCCATTTTGATAGGTTTGAAATTTGAGACAAGCTTATTCAACTTCAAAATTCATCATTGGCATGACAAGCTGTACACGGGTGGACAAGCTCCACAAATGTAGACAAGCCATGCTTAGCAAAGAGGAGGAGAGTCACAAGGATTTCCCATCCCAGCTGTATCATCACCAGAGCTACCCCTGGAGTGTACCATACCCACTAGCAAAGCTTTCTCCAGAATGCAAACTCATCTTCATTATCATCAGATCCCTTCCTGATGAAATCTGCATTTACCTGTGGGAGTTGAGCAGTTTGTTGCTGATCGAATTGTAAGCTTTTTCTGTTTAAAAAAAGAGACGATGGAACCCACTTGTCTCCTTTAGCATGACAAGAATAAACTAGGCCTTTTGCAGTTTCCTTCAAGCTGGTATCTGTCTTCAGTAAACTCAGGCTGTGTGAGTACTGTAAGAATATTGTGGTCATCTCTTAGATATTTTAGATCTAAGTGTCTATTCTTTATAGGTGTGAGGGAATGGAGAGGGGGCGTTTAAGACACAGTGACTCTTCTCTCTGAGGTGGGATGTGAAGAGAGATGATGATTTCAAAACTCTGTCAACTCTTGCTGCTCACCAATTCACAGAGCAAGGTGGTGTCTATCATTAGTGAATATTTCTGTCTTGCCCCCACAAACTCTGGCAAGCAGTCCAGAAGGAAGGAGGACACCTTATCCAAGGCACACACAAGTGAGAGGAGGAAAGGTTATTTGGCATAAACATGAAAATAAAAGAGTAGTCCAGAAGAAAACAGCAAGTGGAAACCAAGCCTTTCTGCTTGTTACAAATGTAAGGGACCCTGTGATGCAGTATATAAACTCTGCCCTAGCGTGGAAGGGGTTAAGAATTTGCTTTGGGCTAGAGGGGCCCCGCCTCACCACACCTGCAAATCGTGCCAGGACTGGAGGAAGAGTTAAAAAGAGGGAACTCCACTCAGACCAGGCAGGCCTGGAGAGAGCACTGACAGCTGCAGCGCCCTGCCCTCGCAGGAGGAGAGTACAGAACCCCTGAGTTGAAGGGGGAAAGAATTGAGGCTTGCACTGGATCCCAGAGAACTCTGAAGTGGACATTGATACTCCCAGGCCCCTCTGAAGTAAGAGAGGCCCCTCTCCTAGAGGGAGCTATCTGCAGGTTTTTCTTTGCCTTTCTTTTGTTTAACCCCATTTGCTGACTACGGGCTGTTTGGTGGCATCACTGGGGACACAGAGAGGGAACAAGAGGCCCCAGCCTGAAGATGAGCACTGGCATGCTGAAAAGACCCCATAGCACCCGCTGTATGGGTGAGGATGGAGTAATTGGACATGTGCATGCACTTTCCACATAGCCTAAAGGGGGCACTGCCACAGACAGATCTGTGACAGACCCCCACACTCACCACCTAGAATTAGTTATGACCATATTTAGACTAGGGCAAAGGCTGATATAAACCTTAGGAACATCCATTTACAGATATCCATTCCCTTACCACTACTGCCTCCCTTCTGCACTGTTCATTTCCCCCTAGCCCTTTCTCCTCCCATCTTTTCCCCAAAATTGTTTGCCTTCTTTTCTCTGCGTATTAGGTTGCAGCATTTCTCAGAGACAGCGTCTGTGTTTATATGATAACACTGGGGCTTTTTTCTGCTTCAACATAGGCAGCTGATGAAGATTCCTCTCCGAATAACCAGATCACTTACAGCATCGTGCAAGCTTCAGCCTTCCGAAGTTCGTTTGACATTAGTGTCTCTGAAGGGTATGGAGGTGAGCGCTGTTGGGGCACTGGTAGGGTGCGCCACAAGGGGGAGGGGCAAGGGGCCGAGTGGCACTCATGTGGGAGTGGTGGCTTGGTTATATACATTACCCTTCTGCTTGGGCATGGGCTAGAGCCTGCAGCATTGGCTGCATACAGAAGGTGGTGTGTGGATATGCCATTTGGTGCTGTTCTTCTGACTCCTGGTATCAGGAGAGGAATCAACTAAGATTTTCAAAAGTGACTAGTGATTTTGAGTGCTTCAGGTGTTGGGTTCCCAACTCGGGCCACTTTACTGGGAGCTGATTTTCAGGAAAGTTTGGGTCCCTGCCTCCCCCAAAAGGTGCAAATCAGGCCCCTTTAAGGCATCTCAATTTTGGAGTTCAAAATTGAGACCTCCCCCCAACATTTGTTACTTTTGAAAATCTTGGCCTTAATCAGGACAATTCTGCTAAGAAATGCAATTGCTTTACTGGGTGGGGTGGGAGCTGGTGCTTGCTCTGAAGAGTGGCTGGCTATACCTCCATTGAGTGGCTGAGGCTGATTCAGAGTAAATGCTTCTGTGGATTACTAAGGGTGCATCGACCCTAGAAACATTTGTGGTTATCTGGACTGGAGCAACTGCACCAGTGCTAGCCATGGGGGCTCTAGCATTGTAAGCACTGTGACCAGCTGCTGCCAGTGGTAGCACAAGTGCAGTTATATCAGTGAGGAATAAAAACTCACAGATTTTCCTAGCATAGACGAGATCTAAATGCGTTGCTCCAGGAGTTGTACCAGACCGACTTCTGCTGCTGCTGTTTGATGCGTGCGTGCGTATGTGCATGTGCTTGGGTGTATGTGTTAGCTGTTAAGTGGACTAGTACCAGCTGCATTTACTCCAATGCTTTATGCCATTTCAGTGATAAGTGTGACTCGTCCTCTGGATTATGAGCAAGTCTCCAATGGAGTTATTTATCTGACTGTGATGGCCAAGGATGCTGGTGTCCCATCACTTAACAGCAGTGTTCCCATCACCGTAGAGGTGTTTGTAAGTACCAGCTGTGCCTACCATTGCACTCTTCCCCTCCCCACAAAGTCCTACCCCAAGCAGGAAATTCTCATCATGGCATACTAATGGCTAGTAGCATGGGCACTGCCAGATGAGTATGTCCACGTGCTTGATGTCAGTGCCCCAGCCGTTTTTCTACTTTAGTAAGAATACTTACTCCTGAGGGCATTCTGCATCAAAAAAATAAAAATTATGTGCGCAATATTTTAAAGTTCTTCAAAAACTCTGCAAATTTTATTTGTCAAATAAATGTAGAGGCTCCAGCATGGCATTGGGGAGCTGCAAGGGGAGTGAGGCTCGGCAGGAATGTCTGAGCATGAGGGGGTCTGGATGCACAGGAGTTGCGCAGATAGGGGAGCTGCTCCCTGTACAGTGATCCCTCCCCTTGCAGCTGAGGCAAGATGGGTGCAGGAAGCGTGCCGGGTGGGAGAGTTTGCAGAGCTTCCTACAGCCAGGGGAGAAAACTGGGGGTGGGTCTGACCTGGCTCTGGATGCTGTGCAGGGGAAGAGGAAGTCCCATCCTCCCCAGGCCAGCTGGGACTAGCAGCTGAGCCTGGTGCAGGGTAGGAGCCACCAGCTGTGTCTTCCCCAGTCTCATCTCCTGCCCCATAATGATTTACCTCTCTGCCAGCTGCCCTAGGCACACGAAAAATCCTGCTGGGGAGGGTCACCTGACCGTTCTTGTGTCTTCCCTTTGTTTCCCCATCAGAAAGTCATTTTTCTGCGGGGAAGCAAAGAAATCTGCGGGGGACATAAATTCTGCACATGGGCAGTGCCACAGAATTCCCCCAGGAGTAAATACTGCTTTACATTTACATAGCACCTTTCATCCAAGGATCTTAAAGGGCTTTACAAGCCCTGTGAGGTAGATAGGTACCATTCTGCTCATGCTTTGGATATGTAAAATAATACACAGAGAAGTTAAGTGACCTGCCAAAGCCCACAGACTATGTAAGTGGCAGAACCAGAGTAATGCTCCAGGGTCCTATCTTGCAGTTTCCTGTTGTAAACACCAGATGTTGCCTTTATATCATAGAGCGAGATCACCCAGCATCTGTGGGTATATACGTAATATATCGTGTGCATATGATACAGTACATGTGTTGTATTTATATGTACAAACATGTAAATATATATGCACGCACATACACTCTTCTCTCCATTATTTGAAATTCTCTCTTAAAAGCAACCTAAAGAAATAGCATTCCTTTCCCTCTCAAATGTGGGTTGTTGTTTTTTAAATAAAACCCACCTTACCCCACCCCTTGTGTTTCTAATTGAGAAGTAGCCTTGTATGAGCACCAGCATCATCAGTGATGTTAGCAGGTACATGCACATCTAAGGAATAATTTTTATTCATAATCTTCTCTTGCAGAACTAGCGGAAGCAGCTCATAAACTGATTTTGGTGTGAGCCGCAAGCAGAGTGAAAAAATTCTTGCCGAGAGTTCCTTTACAAAAATAAAATTAGTAATGTAGGGCTGGATTTTCAAAGTGCCAAAGGGAGTTAGGAACCCAGTTCATTGAAAGGTAGAGCGCCTAACTCCCTTAGATGCTTTGCAAACCCAAGCCTTACGGACCTATAGAATACTGCCCAATACATTATAGTAGTTTTGAGGAGAGAGTTGAAATCTGGTGGCTAAATAAACTCAGTCTGTCTCTAACATTTGCTGTGTCTGAGTGACAGAGGGTGATGCAGTGGAGAGACCTAGCTGCTCTCTGAGGTCTCATGGAAACAGTCAAACAGAAGTCAATCATCAGGACCCCACTCACCTGTTCTCCTCTCCTTTCACTGCGTGAAAGCCATTGAAACCCAGGCATGCAAATCTAATTGTAAAGGGCTTGAGCTTACAGCAGGGTGAGGAGCACGATAGGGGTGGTGGTTAGGAGTGCAAGGATAATACTTAGCAGTTATAAAGTGCTTTCTGTCTTCAAATAGCTGAACAACACGAATTATTATGTATATTTTACAAAAAGAGAAACTGAAAGTTTAAGTAAACTTGCCCAAGTCTACAGAAAAAGTCTGTGATCACTCAGGGTTAAACCATAGTTTCTGCTCAGAGTCTGTTCTCAGCCTACTATATTCCTGGTGTAGTCTTTATAGGTAATGTGTATTCAGCATCTGATGGTGATTGCTTTGGGAATCTGACTTTTCTTCATGGAAACTGCTAGGTCTCCCCATAGTGTTATCAGCTTAGCATCCTGGATCTTACTGTAACTTTCTTAACTACTCATGCTGTGGGCACTTGGTGTTACAAAGAAACAGAAGGTGTAAGTTCAGCAGAGTGTAGTATAGATGGATTCACCTAATATGGAATTAGTATTGGTAATACCCCAGGAGCTGACTGGTGAGAGTGATGTCTTCCTTTTCTCCTTCTTATACCAACTAACCTGACAAGAAGCCTTGGGAGATTCCTCCACTGAGTTGCTTGCAAAGCAGTGGAACACGGGGATCAGAATGGGGTGAAGAGAGCAGATGCCTGACAGGAGAGTGTCTTCATTCATTTCCATCTTTGCAAAATTCAAAAGGATTAATAGAGGCTCTTTTCCTTTTTCTTCCCCCATTTTCCTCATTTTTAAAGAGCTAAAGGTGCCTGAAACCAAACGGCACAGAGTCTGACATGAATATCAAATGCACATTAGCACTTCCAGTGTCTGAAATTATCAGTCACTGAATCAGTCACAGTCAGTTGTTTATTTTTCAAATGCTAGCTGTCTTGGCTGGATAAGGTTTGGGTTGCTGCATTGTACCAGATGCTTTCCTTTGCCTTCTGCATCCTGATACAGATGTTCTTATCAGAGATGGTATGTGTGTGCTGATGGGGGAATTAGCTTATAAATGTTGCTCTGCAGGATTAGATCAGATTGTCGATTTGCAACATATTGTGATTTGACAAAGTCTCAAGGAAGGTATCAGCAATGGAGTCTGTTTACTTGATAACCCTTCAGTCTTATTGTGATCTGATCTGATCTTGCTTGTAAGTGGCATCAATGCACGGACCAGAAGATGGAGGAACTCATTGTTATAACAATTGAGTGATTTCTTCTTCCCTCTTCTCCCTTCCCCACAACTCTTTTTATAATATTATGGGGTGGGGGGAGGAATAAGAGGGAGAAATAAGGGAATTTAGTAGTGGCTAAATACTTCCTCCCCTGGCTGTTCTATGGACAGTGTAATCACATCTGTCTAAAGACCACACTTGAAAAGGTCATCTCCTTCTGGCTGATTTTGTACATTGATGATTTTTAAGTAGCTGTCACTTTCTCCACTTTCAACCAAAGGGATTTTCTCTCAACTGAAAAAAAAAAAGATGATGATGATGAAGTGGCTCACAATGGCACTTAAAGCAAAAAAAGACAGAACAAGAGAGTGACTGAGAGTGTGGAGGGAGGTAATTTTTTTTCATCCTTTGCTTGTTGGTTTTTAATAAAGAAGTCAAACTCGCTTTGTAGATTTCCCATTAGGGGACAATAAGCTTTTGTAGAGGGAGCCGCTGAATTAGAACTAATAGCAAGTGTGATGCCAGGATCCCAGGAAATATCACCACTAATAAGTTTCTGCCTAGCTCTCCGTCACTGACATTCTAGACGCTGTTTTGCGCAGTGAGCCAGTAACTCTAACTATATATAAGTATATAATAAAAGAGGTGTTGGTGATTGACAAAGTCTCCCCTTAAGAGAGGTTGCTAGCACTGGCTGTTTGCTTTGAGAAAGAAAATAGAGCCTTTGGCAAGGAAGGTGGAGTGATGGGGAAACATTTTAAATCAGTTTCTCTGAAGCCGATGAGTCAAATATAATGAGCCTGGGAGCAGGGTTGATGGTGGGCAGAAAGTGAGTCTCTTACTACCCTGTTTGGGTGAATCAGTTCTCTTGAAGGAGCTTAGGAGTTGCCATACTGCGCAGACCAATGGCTGTCTAGGCCAGTATCCTGTCTCCAACAGTGGCAAGCACAAGACGATTTGGGGAAAAGTGCAAAAAACCTAGTAGTGAAAAATGACAGAATAAGGTTTCCCGGAGTTGGCGGGAATTTATTCCATAATCTCTTATTTATTCACTTGCTTTCACCATCCATGTTCAGACATCCCCGCCCCACCTCACAATATGCAAGCTCGTTACTGAGTTCCCATAATTAAACACTAAATGCAACACTAATAAGTTTGATACGTTTTGATGGATGGGTTTCCCAATAGCCATGCCCTCCAAGAATGAGAGTATAAAGCGGAGGGGATTTCCACATTAAGGTTCATCACGCTGTGAGGAGGACAATGTGCAAAACTGAGCATCACAGAAGTGATGCAAAGGCTGATTAAAGATCACCTGCTTCCGGCAAAGATAGCAGAGGATGACAATTTAATTAGAATGTGATGAGCATCACTGGCATGTGAAATGGCCTCAAATATCAAGTTCAACGGCAAAAGCCTCAGTCATGGCTACAGGGCTATCAGAGGCCTCTGGAAGCTCATAGGGACTCAAGCAAATGGGGTATTTTATTTTGTGTCAGTTTTTATTCTTTAACTCCTTTCTGTTGTTGGGTTTTGTCAGTTTAACATTATTTGAATGGCATTTAAAATACCTTTAAGCTGATCCTTCTTCCATTTTTAGGAATATTTTAAACCAAGTGGTGTTGATCAAGTTCATCAGGACAGCGGTTGTCTCTGTCTCCCAGCAGAGACAAGCTTAAAGGGACACCATCAACATGAAAATCGTATTTCTTGTCTGAACCTTTTTGTGTCTACTAGTAGAGATAGGATCACTTAACATTTCCATAGCTGAACATGGTGGTGGCAATCGTCAGTCTTGAAAGACTATTGTGTAAGTGCAAAAGCTGTTCACTTATGGTATGGCATGGTGCAGCATCACAAGTGGATAAAAAGTCCAATTCTCGTGTGACAGGCCTTGTCACCAATAGTGTAGGCATAAGGTGCAGGGTCAAAGGATATAACTAATATACTATTAGCACTTGGGGCCAGTTGCTCTTCCCTCTTCTCTCACTTTGCTTTCCTTTCTCTCAGCCACCTCTCTTCAGCCTCTTTCGGAGGGCTGCGCTGCACCAGGGAGTCAATGTAGCCTGTTGCTAGCTGCGTCTTCCCAGCTTGCGGTGTTGATGTGGACAGTTTTCAAGTCCCTTTTGCAAACATCCTCAAACCTGAACCAAAGTCATCCCAGTGGCCCAGGAACATCTGCAGGTTCTCTGTACAGGAGATCCTTTGGAATGCATCCTTCATACATCTGACACAGATGACTGAGCCAACAGAGACATTTGTGTTTGAGAATAGATTAAATTGTACAATTTTGCTTTCTCAAATGCTTCAGTGTCAGGAACTTTGAGTTTCCACTTGAAGTTTAGAGTACAACGAAGACAGCAGGTGTGGAAGGTGTTTAGCCTTCCCTCATGCTTGCTGTAGGAGGTCCAGATCTTGTTGAAAACACACATTTGGTAGCCCGGTAGCTTGGTGTTCAATGTTATCCCACGCATTCTTGGTCAGTTGGTCAAATGCAGTAGCTGCCTTTCTGATGTGAGAATCAGTTGAAGAAAGTGAGCAAAAAACCTGTTTTTTGAGTTTATTTATTAGGTATGTTTGCTAGCACTTTGTGTGAAGTAAGCTTCACTGCTTCTCCTGAAGTCAACAAGCTGGGTTCTCTCTTGCTTAATACACCCCCACCCCCACCAAAAAAAAACCCTCATAACCACCAAGAAATGAGCAGAAATTCTTTTTATGAAAATGTTTATAGGGATTTTGTGTTTAATTTGGTTCTGTTATGTACAGGGGGCTCACTGAGAAATGGAAATCCTTAAAAATGAGTCTGTTTAAAGTTGTCAGTAGACTCTGCTGGCAGCCTCTTACTGCATCTGGCAAAATCATCACTTGTGAATCATGAGCCCGATTCACCGTTGTCCAGTGGCCCCTTTATGCTGGCTGAGATGGCTCTAACTTGCACCTGCCATTGAACCACTGCCTGGGTGGACCCAGAATAAGGGAATCACGAAGATTGTATAAAGTCACCTCCTCTCATCCCCTATGCTGCTGTAGGCCCTGCACTGTGCAGAGCTCATGCACACCAGTATCAGATCTTGTCTACACTGGAAGCCATACATCAGCACAGCTGCAACTGCACAGCTGAATTCTTCTGTCTACGGGGGTTAGATCAGCTTAACTGTGTCACTCAGCAGTGTGCATGTTTGGGGTGGAGGGGAAGGTAATTTAATTTAAATATATAGCAAAATGTATACAGGATTGAACTATAAATTACAACAAACACTGGTAGTTATTAAATGTGTATTGCTCACATCCATTTTATTTCAAAAAGACATCAGCAGGATGGGCACCTTAGAAGTGGTAACTAGAAATATTCATGAATATATTATTTTATTATTTCAACAATATACCCTTTCAGAGGTGAATGTATCCTAGGTATAGACTGTATTCAGGGATCAATATTTAACTGGTGAAATCATTCCAAAGCTAAGGAACTGTTGCTTCTTACCTTGACGTACATTATGTTTACATGCCCAAAGAGCAGAGTAATAAAGTAAAAGGCTATAGAAAACATGACCTATGAAGAAAGGTTTTAAAAAACCTGGGTATGTTTAGTTTAGAGAAGAGAAAACGGATGGGGGAAACTGATAATAGTCTTCAAATATGTAAAGGGCTGTTATAAAGAGGACAGTGATCAATTATTCTCTGTGTCCAGATAGGGCAAAAAGTAATTGGCTTAATTTAGCAGGGGAGATTTAGGTTAGATATTAGGAAAACATTTCGAACTCTAAGGGCTGGTCTACACTGGGCGGGGGGGGGGGGAGGTCGATCTAAGATACGCAACTTCAGCTATGAGAATAGCGTAGCTGAAGTCGACGTATCTTAGATCGACTTACCTCCCGTCCTCACAGCGTGGGATCAATGGCCGTGGCTCCCCCGTCGACTCCGCTTCCGCCTTTCGCTCTGGTGGAGTTCCGGAGTCGACAGGGAGCGCGTTCAGGGATTGATTTATGGTGTCTAGATAAGACATGATAAATAGATCCCTGATAGATCAATTGCTACCCGCTGATCCGTTGGGTAGTGTGGATGTACCCTAAGGATGGTTAAGTACTAGAATAAGTTACTGAGGGAGGTTGTGGAATCCCCATTATTGGAGGTTTTTAAAAACAGGTTAGACAAGTACCTGTCGGGGATGATCCTGCTTCAGCACAGCGGGATGCACTCAATGACTTCTCGAGGTCCCTTTCAGGCCTACTTTTTTATGATTTTATATTTCAGCATCAAACATTCTGGCCAAAATTTTCCAAAGTGGCCACTTGATTTTAGATGCCCGACTTGATGTACCTTGCTATCTAATTTTCAGAAGTGCTGAGCACCCATAACTTCAGCTGAAGAAAATAGGAGCTGTGGATGCTCAGCTCTTCTGAAAACTAGACCCAAGGTGTCGAGCTGTGTGTTCAAAATCATTGGCCACTTATTTGAAATTTTGGGCTAAACCATTTTAAAGTTAGAGGAAAAGGTGAAAACATCCAGGGGGGTTGGATGACTCAGTGGACTGGTGTTATGCAAGTCTCCGAGCTGATCACCTCTATCTCATGGGTCCAACCTGGCACAGGTTAGTGATTATTTAACATCTGACAGCCATTGTGAAATGAGTAAGCGATCTTCCTTTACTAGTAGACAAGTATCCAAGGCACAACTACTGCAGAGTTCTCTGGGGAATCTTAGTAGAACAGTACTTGGAGACTGCACTACCTTCTCACCCTTAACAGTGGTCTCTGCATGTTTAGGTGAGTGTGGCAGTGTGGGAAAAATTGTACTGCCACTGTCTGTGCCATGGTTGTCCTGTGAACAGAGGATTTGTTGTCCCCAGAAATGTCATCTTTCATCAGCCCTATATTCACTTTTGTAAAAGAAAGTATAAGTCCTTTCCTCCTCCTTGTAATCGGGAATCAGATGATTCTTGTTTTGTGCAAAATAAAAAGATAACATGACTTCCAGGACCATGTGTCATTGGCCAGTGTGATCCTGAATGATAAAATCTTTGTGTGTAGCTCTGAGGAAGAAGAGGGAGGAGGAGATGTTGCTTGTATTTGTTTTTGGCTCTTGTAATGTTTTGCTCCCTTCTAAAACTGTGTGCTGGAGGAGGAGGAGGCGCTCACAAGACATTCTCTAATGAATAACAGAAAGAAAGCAGTTTATAGCACCAGACTTAATTAATTGGAAATGTTTATATCAGAGAAGGAATCTCCTTGAGATTCTGTACATCAGTTTCCCACTCCATCCCTCCCAGAAACTGTAAGCTCGATCAGTAGCAAAGCAAGAGAGAATCTACCACTTTTCTCTGCAGAGGCAGATAATTAATAGACATTCCTGTTAACATCTGTACTGGTACTTGTGCACATGCAGAGAAGCTAACGAAAGGAAGCCACTATGGCTTCTGCTCCATTTGAAACGTCTATAGATGAAGGAGGTGAGTGGTGGAGGCACAAGCACTGGCTTTCTCATTTCCCTGGTGGTGCTCGATCCCTGCTCTGCTCCAGGCCCTGCCTCCACTCAACCCTCCCCCCAAGGTCCTGTCCCGTCCCCACCCTGCCTCTTCCCACCCCCGCTCCGTGTCTTCCCACCCTGTTCTGCCCCCTCCCCAAGAGTGCCCTGCCCTCACTCGCCCCCTCCCCCCAGTGCCTCCTGCACACTGCTGAACAGCTGAGCCGCAGGAGGCGCTGGGAGGGAAAGGGAGGAGCTGATCACGGGGCCCGCCAATGGGTGCTGAGGACCCACTATTTTTTTTCTGTGGGTGTTCCAGTCCCCATACACCCATGGAGTCAGTGCCTATGGGTGGAGGAAATTGGTGTTTATCAGATGTGTTTGTTTTAAAAAATCAGTAGGGAAAGACACTTTTGGCCAGAGTCTCATTTCCACTCTAGCCACTCTGAACCATTGAGTCAGAGTGTCCAGCTCAGGCCAAAGTGGCAAGCAGAAATTCCCTTGTGGGGAGGTAAGCTGTCTGCAGGCATAAAGCTGGCTCCTTTGACAGCTGTGCACTCCCTACTCATGGTATGAAGAATCTGGGGAGGGAAGGAGCATTGCTGGAGCTATGTTTTGCCATGTCAATGCTTTCTGTTTGACTGGCATTAGGTCCCAAACAACACAGAATCAGGGCACGGTAAGTGGCTCCCTTATGCCTGCCCGCTCCTTTTGTGCTGACCACAATTTGGAAACAGAGAAGAGATGAACCCTTTGTTTTCAAGCTTTTTATGAGAGCAGCAGAGAAAATGGAGTAGAAAAGAAATGTTCAAAATAAGGTGCCTTTCCTTTCCCAGCATATGCACAACCCCTAGACAGTGTTAGCAGATAACTATGCCTACCTTTTACATAGCACTCTCATCTCCAAACAACTTTCCTATTGTAGCTAATTAACCTTCACAACACCCCAAGGAGAGAGCTGTTATTGTCCCTGTCCTATGAATTAAGAAACTAAGGCACGGAAAGACAAAATATCATAACTTGACCAGAGTTGCAATGGAAGTCTGTGAACAGATCTTCCTGGTTGTAGCCTTGTGCCTTAACCACAAGACAATCCTCCCCCTTTCTGTACTGTTAAAGCAGCAGTGTTCTGGACCAAATGGCAGCAAGTCAATTGGGGGTAGACATTTCCATGTCCTATCACACCAGAGTTTTGTCATTATTCTGTTGTCTTTTTCCAAGTCAGTGTCTTCCAACACCTTTTATTTTCTCTTTAGGATGAAAATGATAATCCACCCACATTCAGTCGGCCATCCTACGTCATTACTGTCATGGAGGACATCATGGCAGGTATGGAAAATTGTGCTCTCACTCTCTTTATGGCTTCCCATTTGTGGTGTCTTACTGGTAATATTTTATATGACCGCCTACTCGGCCAATGGAGAGGTGGCACTAGATTCCAAAAGAGCCCAACTACCTGGCAGAGGCTGTCAGTATCCCATGAGAAGCAAGTTTGCAGAGAGAGAGAGAGAGAGAGAATTAGCTGCCTAATGCCCAGGCCTCCTGATTTCAATACATACATAATGCATTGCACACACACGAGATGTGTGCAGTCATGCACATTGCCTCTCTCCACACGTACCATTGTAGCAGCTTAACCCGCTCGGGTGTTTTAGCATCAGACGGGGATGGGGGGGGGAGTTGAAGGAAGGGCATTCTGAGGAAAGGCCATTGGTTCTGGGTCTTGTTTCCCCTGCTGATTCAACAGATTTAAACTGTTAGGCCTTCCACTGGGCCATGAAGAGTATCTTTTTGCTCTGGCATTTGCCTAGTGGGTGAGATTTGGGATGGCGTATAGCTCAGTGATGGATGACAGCCTTCAGGGTTGACACTTATGAGCACATTACCAAGTGTATATGTGACAGCCTCCATCTCAGCCAGCACTGGGGATTGAACCAGGGAGCTCCAGAGCTGAAAGCCTGGGTCTCGATAGCTTGAGCTAAAGAGCCAGCCTCTGCAGCTGGCACTGTAATGCTCACATCCTTTGAATTGGGCACAAAGGGAGAGACACAACACACACTGACCAGTGGGTGACATATATTTGTTAACATTATTCCCCGTCCAGAATTTGTGTGATGGGCCCTTTTTTAAGTTGAAAATTAAAATACATCCCTTACATATAACTCAGACAAAACTATTGCAAATCCCACCCTGTACGTGTCTCAAGCGCTCTGTGGTGGTGGGGTTATTTATTATTTGTATTGCTTTAGTGTCTAAGAGCCCTGGTCACGGACCAGGGACCCCATTGTGCTAGCACTGTACAAAGACAGTCCCTGTTGGCCTAACTCTGCTCGCCCTGGAGTCAATGGTAAAACTCCCATAGAGTTCACTGGAAGCAGATATAGGCCAACTCTGAGTGCTTTTGAAATCACACCCACAAATAGATTATGTACTTACATCCGTACAGGATTCAATGAAGGCACCTATAGGTAGGGTGGCATAAGGGTTGGGAGAGGAGCTGTGCTATCCAATGAGTGCTAATTGGTGGCATTGTGCCTGCCTAGAGCAGAATCTGTGATAATGCCTCCAGGAACACTGGTAGGGGGGCACATGTTGACTGACATACATTGCTGCATCATTGGAAAAAAGAGTTGCTTGTATTTCTCCAAGTGCCATCCTAGGCTGGTCAATGCATGGGTAGGGGCAGTCTATCCACACATGTTTCCTCTTGGATGCTCAACCATGCTAGTGGGCCTCCGACCTTATAATTGGCAAATACTGGATGCAGAATTATTGCTCCTGCCTGCATGGTAGCATGAGGCTGACAAACTCCCAAAGCACCTGTCCTTGGTACAATCCTAATTTTCCACACAGTGTGTCCATGCATACTGTGCCCAGGGAGTAACTGGGCTTCTGCTCTCACCAGTCAGTTGCATTAGGAAGCAGCATCACCCTGTTCATAGCTATGCTGGTAAATATCAAGTAAAGCATGTGCTCAATTTGTGCTTATACAGTGAAAATCAGAAGAGCTAGCGTAAACCTGTAAAAGGCAAAATTGACTTTCTAGCCAATTGGAGCTCAAGCTCCCCCACTCTCCACTTTCCCATACGGTTCACACCCTTGTCTTACAGAGAAAGCAACTTGTGAAAGCAACAGCCTCCCAGCTATGCAACCAAAGGTCCTCACCGTGGCACTTAAATCCCGTTAACATTAAATACCTTTTTGTTAAAGAGTTTATCCTTGTCAGCTTTCCTGGGGCATGTAAGTAGCAAACCCATCATGAACTGCTCGCTGGTCATGACCGAGCTGGTGGTGGTAGTGATTACACATCCGATCAGAGCTGGCTCATGCAGCCTCCTTCCCCTGGATTAACATTAAAATACCACTAACATGGCACTTAAAATCCCTGAGGGCCTGTGTACTTTCTTTAAGAGCTGCCAAGTGATTAAGTCTCTCACCTTGGGATTCCTGGACACAGTGACAAGTTTGAATGGGGTTTTAGAGCTACTGATAATACAACAGTCAGTTTGGAGGGCTGGACCAGTTAGCAGGATAGGAAACTATAGACCTATTAAAAGAGCAGGCCGGGAATAGATATGAACGTGCTTCCTGGTTTGGAGTGACCACGAGCCAACTGGGTTTTGGGGGTGCTGTGCTTTCTGACCCAGCCCTTGTCCATCAGTTTGCTAACAAATATGCACCTTTGATTCCTCATTTCTGGTGTTTTCCAAGGAGCCACAGTGCTATTTTTAAATGCCACTGATTTGGATCGGTCCAGAGAATATGGTCAAGAGTCAATTATCTACTCCCTGGAAGGTTCCTCTCACTTCCGGATCAACGCTCGTTCAGGTGAGCCTGCCCACGTAATCTTTCTCTACCCCCCCCACCTCTCTTTCTCCTTCCAGCATCTTTCATATTCTCTCCTTTTCTGTCTCTCTCACATCTTTCTTTCTTTCCTCCATCCTTTTATTCTTGTCATTTTCCTCCCTCCATTCCTCCCCCTCCCCACGATCTTTCTCTCTCATGTTCCCCACTGTGTTTATTGTAGGAGAAACACATCCTAAGGGAGTATAAAGTGCACCTGGTCCCAGGACGTCAGGCACAATTACCCATCCTGCCACTATAGTACGTGGTGCCCAAATCCACAGTCATTTTCTAGACGGAAGTGGGAGAATGACTAGCAAACAAAGGGCCCTGGTCTAAGGGGAACTCTAATCAACATTCTACTCTGTTATTCAGTCTAGGAGAAGGGAAAAGGGGTTTGGGGATTAGTGTAGATGACATAACTGGCCACGATTATGAAGACGCGCACACCACATTGTTCTAAGCTGTTGCTGACCTAGCAATGCTGGGAGGAAGCTCTCTGGAAAAATCTGAGTATCCAGTGCGATCCAAGAACTTCTTTCACTCACAGCCTCACGTCGAATCCCGGCACATTGTACCATACATTGGTACATAGGGGCATGTAAAGAAAGGATGGAAAAGTAAGATACTGCAGAACTGTGTCTGCTTGCTCAGTGCCTTCGAGGTGTATGCACTTTCTAGAGACGTTCCTGATTCAAATTAGCTGAACCTGCTCTGTAAAGGTGCACTTAATTAGATGCAATTTTGTGGACAGGAGGAGTGATCCATCATTGCGACACATTCATATTTAAAACTTTTTTACTGATTACTTTTTTCAGTCTGTGAATTAATTGATGCCACAAAACTTTGGAAGCCAATATATTTTAAGACCTTTTAACTTTTTAAATTTCTCTCATCTAGATTAATTTTCCCACTCCTCCTGCTTCCTTCTCTTGCTGCCCTGGACAGCCCCTCACATAAAAGCTCCTCCATAGTGGAGGAGCTCCACAGTCCTCCGTGCTGAGCTCCTTTCAACAACTGGAACATGGAGTAGGGGGAGAAGAAGAGATGATTGGCGGGAAGGTGATTTGGTATTGAAAGGCGATTACAGATGGTTGAGGAGATGATAGAAATAATGTCATTGTGGTCTGCCACAGCATGGAAAATTCTGTCCAAATCTAACTAAGGCTTGGCTCCTTCCTATGAGCTGCTGTTACCTTGGGAATATCAGCCGTTCGATTCTTGTGTTATTTTTCTACGTGTTCGTTAAGAGACAGTGATGTCCTCACAAGGCTGTGAAGTCACTGAGCTCAAGCCAGGTAACATTACAGTGATATCATAGATTACCTGTCATCTAGGTTAATATATCTGAACTTTGAGAGCAACAAAGCAGAGCCTGAATTCATCCAGATTATTTCCAGACTGTGCAAAGCTGATTCACAAGCTTTGCGCAGCCTGAGTCTGCAATTGCAGTGAACCGACGGACAAGTGCATTGCAGAGTGGAACTGTTTGTTACAAGTGTTCCATCACAGAACACGCTACTACACAACCGCATCACTGATCTGGTCCTCACCACAGCTGTCACCATGACACATTGTCCGTAGGTCATGGCTGGAATCTCAAGCTCCAATAGCTAATTACAAATATAGACCAGTCATTCATCTAGTGTCACTGACATAACCATGGGTTTCAGAGTAGCAGCTGTGTTAGTCTGTATCCGCAAAAAGAACAGGAGTACTTGTGGCACCTTAGAGACTAACAAATTTATTAGAGCATAAGCTTTCGTGGACTACAGCCCACTTCTTCGGATGCATATAGAATGGAACATATATTGAGGAGATATATATACACACATACAGAGAGCGTAAACAGGTGGGAGTTGTCTTACCAACTCTGAGAGGCCAATTAATTAAGAGAAAAAAAACTTTTGAAGTGATAATCAAGCTAGCCCAGTACAGACAGTTTGATAAGAAGTGTGAAAATACTTACAAGGGGAGATAGATTCAATGTTTGTAATGGCTCAGCCATTCCCAGTCCTTATTCAAACAGGAGTTGATTGTGTCTAGTTTGCATATCAATTCTATCTCAGCAGTCTCTCGTTGGAGTCTGTTTTTGAAGTTTTTCTGTTGTAACATAGCCACCCGCAGGTCTGTAACCATGTACTCTAATGCCCTCACACAAAACTTAAAACATGGCCTTTACTAGGAATACTTAAACGTATCGGGGGTGGGAGGGTACCAGTCCCCTTAAGTACCCTGGCATTGCCGGAGGACGGGATGGAGTGGACCCCTCTGAGGATTTACAAATATTGCCCTAGAAAATTATAGTTGTCTATTTTAAACAGAATCATGGAATTGACATTGCTTCTCTTTCAGTGTCCATGTCTCTCGGCTCTCTCTGTATGTGATCATTTGTGGAAGAAACTGATCGTATTTCCAAATCTGAATTTTTCACCCCTTCACAATGATCTCTCTCTTTGTACACACACATTCAGGCTTGTGTACACTTTTGTGCATTAGTATTTCCAAATGCTCATGCCACTCTCCTCATCCCATCTGGGCATGTGCCCAGGAATCACTATTATCCCATATCTCTTTTCTCTCCCATTTTCCCTTTCTGCAGGTGAAATCACCACAACCTCTTTGCTGGACCGGGAGGCCAAATCAGAGTACATACTCATTGTCCGGGCCGTGGATGGTGGTGTGGGTCACAACCAGAAAACAGGAATTGCCACTGTGAGTTCAAATGCTTTTGGTCTCAGCCAAACTGCTCCTTACTCTGATAGTACAAGAGATGTAATGAGCAGCCGGTACTAATATAAAGATGACAATCTTTCTTGAACCTGTTCTTCCACTTGCGAGTCACTGGAAGTGTCTTTGCACTGCTAAAGGGGAGAGCTCTCTGAGGTAGTTCTCACTGGTGCTGGGTACAATTGACCCCTTGATAACTTGATGTTTCCTGTTGAATCTGGGGCAGGCAGGTTACAGTCCTGCTGAGTCTGAGGTGGCTGGCATGTCTGCTGCTGTGTCCTCTTTGAGGCTCCATGGGAGTGTGGACCAGTCTCCTAATAGATTCATTAAAAGGCAAAGAACAGTTTCTGGAATGGAGAAAAGTTACGTTAACATATGTCCGAAAAGTATCTGTAATTAGAGAACCTGAAAACTCGGTGGAAAGTTGGTGTCTGATTAAAGTTTGACTATTGCATTTAGCTGGAATACACACCCAGGATTCACCAGCCACTGCACCACCTTTTGAATAGGAAAAAAGAGCCCAAAACCCAGTGCTCCATAGGGCATACGTGCCTCGGGTTCCCTAACAAACCACGCTAGTGCCCTTTAAATAGCAAACATTGCCTGTGATAGCCCTAGAGAACGCACATGTTGGGATTCACACCAGCTGACCAGCAGCTACTGCACCACCTTTACACACCCCCAGAAATCCACACAGGGAATGCATGCACACCCCAGAATAAGCGGACATGCCACTCCAGTGTCTTGAAATAGAACAGCACCTGGGAGAAAGGGAACAGTTTGGCTGTGGATTAATATCCCAAGGGAAGCAGTGTAAGCTTGGAGCCTTAAAATGGGACTGGAAAGGACATGAAAGAGAGAGAATGTGCTGTAGAGAACAATCCTGCATCTGTCCCTAGGTAATGGAGTAGTTGATCTGCTAGGTCTTTTCTTTCTCAGATGTTCTGAAACAGCCCTAAAGAGCCTATGCTTGTGATTCAGCTACACCATCAGCAGGCCCCATGTGCACATCCTCTGGGATAGCCATTGGGAATACACATCTGAGCTTCACCTAACAAACCTCTTCTGTGCCTTAAATAGAAAACGGTGCCTGGGATAGCACTGGAGACCACAAACTTGAGATTCTCCTGACCTACCACTGGATGGCACCTGTGATCCTCCTGTGTGTGGCTGAAGGAATGTGCATCTCTCTGAATTGCATGATCTGACCTTAGTCTCCTTTTGAGCTAAACAGACACATGCACGGTTTGCTTTGGTTTGTTTTAGGAGAATATTTGCTAATATTAAAACCCTGATCTTGACTTAGCCTCTCTTGGAGCTTTGAGTGATATTGTAGAAGCAACCAGCAGCTGGGGACAGCTATCTGAACCCTGAATGCTGGGACAGACATGATAGGGTTCCTACATCCCATTCTGCATTTAGTAGGCCATCTCTTGTACATGAACGATAATAAAGAGAGCTTGTAAGAGCTGGTTAAAACTCTTAAAGCTGTTACAGTCAACAGCTTGTTTCCAGTCAGTGAGTGTATGTATGCTTGCTTTCTGGTGTGCATTAGGACCAGAAGAGTGGGATTTGGCACTAAGGAGATTTTAGGAGGATTTGTGTTTTAAAAAAAAAAAAAAGGGTGCCCCATGAACCAGGGCTTGAAATTCAATAGAAGTGGTTACCTGACAGTGTTTTGTTGTGTGCCTGCCCACTTAGCTTAGTCACCCTCCCAAAGCTAAACACACTTTGATTCAGGTTTCCTCAGCAGCAGCATTCTGCCAGCACCTCCTTCCCTCACAGATTGGCAGAGATGTGGGACCTTTCCATACAGCCCCAAGGTGAAGCTGGAAGCAGAATGTGCACATAAATGTAGGGTTACCATATTTCAACAATCAAAAAAGAGGACGGGAGGAGCCCCGCCCCTGTCCTAGCCCCGCCCCCGTCCTGTCCTAGCCCCGCCCCTGCCCCTTCCACTCCCTCCCACTTCCTGCCCCCTCAGAACCCCCAACCCTCCCCCCCACTCCTTGTCCCCTGACTGCCCCCCAGGACTCCACCCCCTCCCTAAGCCTCCCTGCCTCTTGTCCCCTGACTGCCTCCTCCTGAGACCTTCCCCACATCCTAACTGGCCCCCTAGGACCCTACCCCCCTACCTGTCCCCTGACTGCCCCAACCCTTATCCACACCCCCACCCCCTGACAGCCCCCCCCAGAACTCCTGACCCATCTAAACCCCTCTGCTCCCTGTCCCCTGACTGCTCCAATCCCTCTCCCCACCCCTGCCCCCTGACAGCCCCCCCCAGAACTCCTGACCCATCTAAACCCCTCTGCTCCCTGTCTCCTGACTACCCCCTCCTGGGACCCCTGCTCCTAACTGCCCTCCAGAACCCCACTCCCTACTTAAGCCTCCCTGTTCCTTGTCCCCAACTGCCCCCTCCTGAGACCCCCCCCACCTGTACCCTGACTGCCCAAAACCTTACACCCCCAACCCCCAGACAACCCCCCCGAACTCCCAAACACCCCCCTGCTCCTTGTCCCCTAACTGCCCCCTCCTGAGACCCCCCCACCTGTACCCTGACTACCCAAAACCTTACACCCCCAAGCCCCAGACAGCCCCCCCCAGAACTCCCTGACCCATTCAACCCTCCCCCCTGCTCCCTGTCTCTTGACTACCCCCCCACCCCAGAACCTCCCTGCCGCTTCTCTGGCCCCCGGCCCCCTTACTGTGCTGCAGAGCAGCACGCTCGACAGCGGGGGGAGGGCAGCAGGCTCGGAGCTCCAGACGAACAGCTAGCGATCTGTGAGTGCAGGGAGGGAGGGAGGGAGAGGAGGGGAGTGGTGTCAAGTTTCAGGAGGGAGGAGGGGGAAGTGCAAGCAGGGCTCTGGCTCTGGCTTTTGGAGCACCGGCTGCTTTGTAAGCGCGCGCACGCTCTGCATGGGAGGGGGGAGGAGGGGAAGTCCGGACATTGACAAATTCCCCCCGGACGCTATTTTTAACCCGAAAAAGCCGGACATGTCCGGGGGAATCCGGACGAATGGTAACCCTACATAAATGTATAGATGTAATTTCACTAACCCAAGCACTGGGTGGGCCTTTTCTTGTCACCCCTCCTCCCGTTTTATTTTATTCTTCCCCTCTGAGACTTTTTATTTTGATCGCTCTTGACTTGGCCTGGATTTAAACTGGAGAACTAATGTGTGAAAGGCTCTGCATCCCACCGTCAATCCCATGATCCATCTGGACCCTGTCTACCCACCCCCAGCCACCTCTTTTACTTAAATTGGGGGGAAAAATAGTTAACGCTTCAGAGTGCCATTCTCTTCCTGTATGTATTCTGTACCCTTTTCTGCTTCTCTGTTGTTCCCTGCTCTGCACCCACCATCCATGTTCTCTTACCCCTTGCCTATCCCTCGCTCATTCCCTTCTTGCTTCTTCCACTTAATGGTCTTGTTCTTTGTTTTTTCCTCCCTTTCCTAACATTCTTTCTCTGTTATCTCTACATCCTGCCACAATGCCTGAGTCAGGTGCCTTGCTGGGAAGAGAACTTTTCAGAAATACAGTAAAAAGCCCTGTTCAATAAGCAGCAGCCCCAGGCCACTAAATTAATGGGAATTTCAAACTCTGTAAATAATTTACCGGGGTAGTGAGAGATCAAGGAAATTGCTCAGACTGCATCGTGTAGTGTCTCTGATTAGCGTTTATGAGGGAAGCAGCTGCTCTCAGCCCTGCCAAAACTTTTTCAAACAGAGAATGGCTAACTTTGCTACAATACAACTCTAATAGGGCAGTTGTAATGAACAATGGCACCCCAGCTACAGCCCCTACCAACACTGGCTATCTTGCATTGCACTGCCTGTCATGGGAAATCAGGCAGCTCCCCTTGGCCTTCCTCAAACTGCAACATCTGGAGGTCCAGTTTAGGTTTCCATCCTTCTGGCCTTACTCATGGAAGTAGTGCCATTACTGGGATCGTTCATGTAAGGTGAGTAGGAGTTGTTTGATTCTGGGCCATAGCAGGGAGTATGTGGACCAGAGCCCAGGCAAGGCAGAGAGTTTGGGGAAGAGTGTAAAAAATGTCCTGCAAATATTTGTTTGAATGTTCAAACAAATTCCCTTTCCCTGTGCCTTCAGCGTCCATTTTCCATGAATCTGCTAGTATGTTGTTCTTAACCCAGTGATCACAAGAACCCTCCCTTTATGATTAGGCATTAGGAATTCTGAAATGTTCTTCTGTTGTAACGTGGGGTCCCAGTATGGAAAATGCCCAAACCATTGTCCTACTCCTTGAGTTTACTGATAGGAGTGTTTGTGGAAACAGCAAATTTTAAGGGAATGTAGAAGAATATTCGTATAAAACTCACTCTGAATTCATCAGCGCAAGGATTCACTCTAAACCTGAATCGAAGTGTTATGCTTTTCCAGTCAAGGAAAGGAAACAGCGCCATTCAACCTATATATCCATACAAAATGAATCAACTTTCTTTGGATTTCAGATATGGAACATGCCACCCAACATACAGACTGAGACTATTCCGCAAATAATTTCAAATAATGAAAAAATTGGAGAAAAGGCTGAATTGGTCAAATTTCCATATTTACGGTGACTGTTTCATTTGGCTCTAGACAGCAGTGTTTATGGAGAGGAAAGTGGCTCTCATGGCACTCAGCACAGGGCTTCTGAAACGGTGCATGGTGAGAAGTACCTTCTCATCTGGTAGAGACAATGAATTGGCTTTAAGAAGAAATCCTTTTAATTACACTCATCATTTTGGAACCACCCACAGGGACAGCCATCTTGCTAAAATGACATCATTTGTGACACTGGCTCAGAGGGAAAGGTGAAGGGACCAGGGTCAGACATTGTAAGCCCAACCCTATCTGACATGAATAAGCAGAAGCACTGAGGTAGATTTGCAGCTACTCTAGGGTCATACCATGCTGGTTACTGGATAGGAAAGTCCATATTCACACTTATCATTTTTCAGGTGAACATCACTTTGCTGGACATTAACGATAACTATCCCATGTGGAAGGATGATCCGTACTTCATTAACCTGGTGGAAATGACCCCCCCAGACTCCGATGTCACAACGGTATGTGCCATGACAGCCAAAAGAATGCACCCTCTGAATCCAGAAGCACAAAGAAACTAGTTTTAATCTTTGTGCTGTCTGGACTGACTTTTAGCATGTGTAATATTGAAGGGCTTGATGCCTTTAACTGGAGACAAAGATCTGTGCATGCTTCTGCCTTGCAGTGCTGCCACGGTACCTCAGTCCTGTTATACTAGCCCTGAGTCCTGCAGCACCTTTGTATATGTATCTCTCCATCTTGACCTGCCATCTCCTGTCCCCTCCATCGTGCCAGCCCTGGCACTCTCCCAGGCAGGAATTGGCACACTATGCCAAATTCATTTTCGCCGCATTCACTGTGTTTGGCCCAGTGAAGAGAACAGTTATTCTAAGAAGTCTGTTCCTTTAATCCAATGGTGTTCGCATGGCCAGAGAGTGGGATACAGCCAGGAAATCCTGGTGCTTAAAGCCATGGAGTTAACAGGCCTTTGTTGAAAGAAAAACTGCAGTTTGATTTTAAAAATGCAATAACCACATCATCTGGTTGGATCAATCACCAATAAGGTTAAATGGTTATAAACTATAATGAATGAGACAGCCACCATCTTGCATATCTCCTGAGAAAATTTGAACTGCTGTTTAGCAGATGAATACGGGAACAAGACTAGAGGCTTTTGTGGCTGATTAAAGGCAAATTTTGCTGTCTATTAAAGGATTTTCTTGTTAATTTAACAATGGTTTAAATGTCTCCACAATGTTTTGTACCATTTTCTAATAAATATCAGTATGACCTTAAAACAGAAGTCCCCAGCCATTCCATTCATGTATCTACTAAATAGCAGTTGCTTTGTCTCAAGCTACTTGACGTCAGTGGGACTCCATGTGGGTGAGAGGGTCTGCGTGAGCCGATCCAACTGCAGAAGAGGGGACTCTATCAGCTGATTGGTTTTCCTGCTGGAAAGTGCCAGTGAAATGGCAGCTCCAATTCAGGGACCCCAGCACTGTTTAAAATTATGAAGAACTCAGCATCATGGCAGATACTTCTCATTTTAAAAAAATGAAAATTGAAGAGTGGGTCCTTAGCTGGGGTAAATCAGTGTAACCCCACTGCCCTATGTGGATTTGTCCATTTGCACCAGCTGAGGATCTAGCCTGGAGTTATCCCACATACTTGCTTCCTCTAATATTCATTTAGCAATCTAAAGCCCTGATCTTGCCAAGACTTATACATGTGCTTAGCTTTGTGTTCTGTAGGTAATCTCATTGAAGCTAATAGGACTATTGTTACAATGCAGAAGGTTAAGTCTTTGCAGGATCAGAGCTTAACGTGTTGAGACTACAGCAATCACTGCAGTTTCCTTACAGATAGCGCAGGTTCTCTACAGCATGAGACTGGAATCTGATCCATGTGCAGTATGGGACTTGAACTTTGTGTCCTCCATTGTGCATCTGGGCCCTGATATGATTATAAAGGCGTGAAAGTCCATTTGGAGAACACAGTCCTTGAACTGCAGCCATGTTTCCCACCCCAAGCATGTTGCAGTCTTTCCTCTGCGCGCGTGTGTGTGTGTGTGTGTTTCTTTAAAACAATGTTTTTGGCTAACTTCTGCTTTCCTAGCCTCGCCTGTGACCTCCCTCAAGGACCTCTCTGAAAGGCATTGATTTAAAGTCTTTCAAATCTCTTCAGCAAAATAAAAGAGAGGAGGAGAGAGAATTATTTTCCATCATGCTGGGAGAAAAATGACGGGCGTGAAACAGAAAATAAATGAGGGAAAAGTGAAGAGAATCCACAAAATCATCAAACAGGAAAGACTGGGGGAAAAAAATCCTGTAGTGAAACATTAATCTTGGAGCAGGAGGGGGAATGGATTCCATTCCAAGTCCACCTTGCAGAAATTAACTCTGCATTCCTGTAGCTGGCCTATCTGCTTCCCCTTCCCCATGGGGGAGCAAGCTGTGCTTTCTGAGTGCACGATTCACTTGGGCACATGGCTGTGGCTCCTTCTGCATCTGTTCTTATTGGGAAGAATCTGTCGGCAGCAGGATATGGGAAAGCAGAGGGGTTTAATAATATGTTAAATTATTATTATTTATGCTGAGCAAATATAATGTATTCCTATGTAATTAAAATGAAGCATTGTGGCTGATAAAGGCAAACCGAAGTGGTGGTTTCTATGGCATATTGGCTTGTAACCTTTTGCTCTGCCACTATATCTCTGCACTTGTAAGGACACGCCTGAAGGAGTTAGAACAGACACTTAGGCTACATCTACACTACAGGGGGGAGTCGATTTAAGATACGCAAATTCAGCTACGTGAATAGCATAGCTGAATTCGACATATCGCAGCCGACTTACCCCGTTGTGAGGACCGCGGCAAAATCGATCTCCGCGGCTTCCTGTCGACGGCGCTTACTCCCACCTCCGCTGGTGGAGTAAGAGCGTCGATTAGGGGATCGATTGTCGCGTCCCAACGGGATGCGACAAATCGATCCCCGAGAGGTCGATTTCTACCCGCCGATTCAGGCGGGTAGTGTAGACCTAGCCTTAGATCACATGGAGAGACATTACCTGGGCAGCAGCTGGCTGGGCTTCCTTCCATCTCAAAATATTCTTGTGCTCTTTGTTACTATGAAGCTTCCATCAGTGGTGATCCTCAGGGACAGGGTACTAGACTTGTTGACTGTTGGTCTATTTGTATGGAGCTTGAGGACTGGTAAAAGCTATGATGTTGCAATTTCCACTTTGCCCATAATTCCACCCATTATCCATTCCATAATTTACAATACCTACATTGTATAGTATAGCACAGTGTTACGGTACACTTCTATGTATTTTGGTGCATTACAGTTGTGCTCAGGGGCCCCAATCAGGGCCTTATTGTGCTAGGTGCACCATTGTAAAGCATCTGGCATGTTTTGGGGCACAGTACAAATAATAAATCTCTGCCATTGGTATTGCTGTGGCATCCAGTCAATGTTATCTGCCATTTGTGCTATGATTTCTGGGTAAAAAGGGGGGAGGTGAGCAGAAAGATTCAGGGTTTAGAGGTTTCAGGACTGGCCCCTAAAGATCAACTGTTGCCAGTTGGCAAATCCTCCAACTTCTATATCCCAACACAGATGAGCTGTAAGACCAAGACCCTGCTCCCTTGTGGCAATTAAAACTCTGATGGAAGTTTTTGTAAATTAACCCCAGTGTCCATATCAAATTGCTGTGGGGGTAATTTGTCTGTCTGAATTCACCCTGCAGTTTGAGTCAGATGCCGTATTCTTCTCTACATACTCTTCTAAATTGGTGTATGGGGTTGCTGTGCTCTGTTACAGCACCCACCTTCCACCCAAGAGAGAAGCTGCACTTAAGTGGTGGGCAAATAATCCTTGTCTACTTCACAGGGATATTGGGCAGGTTGATTAGTCTCTGTAAAATGCTGTGATGGAAGGTGCCATATAGGGGTTCCATATTTCTTTTCCATTATTTTTGCTCTGTAGGGATGTCTTGTATGAAACAAAATCTGTATTTCTTCAGCATGCCACTGCTCCTGCTGCTTATTCCCCACTGAAAGTCATCTTGCATTTGACATCACAATTAGTTGCTGGAAAAATAATAATTATATCACCAACATAATACTAAATCAGGTGAGTGACAAGCAACGGGAGCAGTGAAGTCCTAAGTAACAAAGTTCTTATTTTTATGTAAATATCCCTGGGAATTAAAAACTCCGAGGGAGAAAAATAAAACAGAAAATGTCTGACACAGAAGAGAATGATGCCTAAAGAGGGTTATCTTCAGAGTTTCCCATGGGGCAACACAAGCTCTTTAGTGCACTTAATTTTTTATTTCTTTTTGGTTTGCTTTAATTTCCTTTTCAGTTTTTCATCTCAGATCTGAGAGTTGACTGCGTGGATGCGCTGTACTGAACAGGGTTCCCTTGATTTAGCAGACTGACATCTGCACTTGGTCTCTCCAGGTGGTTGCTATTGACCCTGACCTGGCTGAGAATGGCTCCCTTGTGTACAGCATCAGGCCACCGAATAAATTCTACAGCCTCAACAGCACCACGGGGAAGATCCGGACCACGGGGGTCGTTTTGGATAGAGAGAACCCAAACCCCCAAGAAGCTGAACTAATGAGGAAGATCATGGTCTCCGTCACTGACCGTAAGCTCCAACTCAGTTATTCTGCTCCATGCTGCTTCTCATTACTTACTGTATGCCTTTGCCATTTGTCTCTCCTGTTGCTCCAAATATAGGATCTATCTATTTTCGCATCCTGTTTCTTTCTCTTTGTACTATTATCAAGCAGCGTGTAAGTTACTGGAGTGGCATGATAGAATTCCCTTAAAATATCGTGTTGCATAATTGTTTTTGACATAGCAGGACTGGTAGCAACCACTGTGGCTAAGGTTACATAAGCATTTCCATTCTAACCTTCTGTTTTCACTTGCATGTACTTTTCTGAAACTTTCACATATCAAGCTAAAATTTTCCAAGTCTGTTCTCTGCTTGAAGGCAACTTAGGGTTTTTTGTTTTTGTTTTTATTCTGAGCAAAATAGATGAGCCATTTCTGAGGAGAAGAATGGGGAGGGAGGGGAAATACTTGCCCAATTATAAAAAAAAAAATACAATTTTTGTGATTTCATTTAACAGACCAGACAAATTAGATGAGAGAGGTGAAATTTGGCCTGGAAATAGCCCTTACTGAGAAGTGCTTTTGAGTGCTGTGGTGAAAACTGGGTTTTCTTTCATTGAGTTATGACCAGATTGTACTTTGTGCATGTACAGTGTGTTTCAGAAGGATTTGCTCACTCAGCGTGTAGAGTGTGCAGCTGGCAAAGGCTGTGGTGTTTGCACACATGGTTAATTTAACTGGGTCCTACAAATCAGAAGTTAGGGAAATTTTAAGAACCTTTGCCCCAACCCAGGCATTCTCTGTAAGTGTTTGCGGCAGGGCTTTTATAAACCTCCTCACACCCATAAGAAGGATATGAGAGGAGCTCCTCTTCTGCAGACAGTAGAAAGTCAGCAGGAGGGGACCTCTGCTACTGCACGCCATTCAAGGGGAACTGCTGTCATGTGCAAGAGGGAAACCCTGCTTCTGTGTTCTGTATCACGAGGCCCCAGGCTGGTGTCTCTTCTTTGAGGGTTGTAAGATCCCTGGGGCACATTGAACTGCTCTGAAGTCAGGCATGCCACAGCCCTTAAAGTCTGCAGGAGAGGGGGCTCCCTCCTGCAGGACTTGCAGGATACATGGGGCATGACATTCCAGTGATCTCTAGCTAAATAATGTTATCATTTAGGGGGAAAGGGCTGCTGAGTGATTAAAAAAAATCTTTTTCTCTGAAAAGAATATCCTATGAGGACTGTTTGTTTTTTAAATTTAGTTAAATGAACATTCTGGTTGCACAGCTAAGTACTCAAAAGTCAGGCAATGACAAAGTAAGGTTGTATGTAAGCCTTAACCCTGTCCCTTCCATGTTTGCATTACTACTGCACAGTATTAATTACACCAACACACATTTTTCAGGTTCGCTGTATGATGAGGATCATATAAGAACATAGACATTTTTTGTTCTGCAACTACATACACATATTGTCATCACATTGTCTGCTGTTCCCAAGGGATTATTTTAAACGGTTAACTAGCTCTGATGATTAGTTTCCAGCCTGGGGACTCAGTATCTGAAGTGTGTGGCCTGCCAATTCTAGTCCTAGTGGTATCTCTGCTTGATCCAGCCAGGGGAGAATCATACTACGTCACTCTCCTTCCGAAAGAAAGGTGACCCTGTCAGTAGAACTGTCAGTGGCATTCGTTCTGGAGGATTTCTGCCATTAACCTTGCTTGTTGATTGAAGTTGTGCCTTTCCTGCAGGTGGGAGACCGCCTTTACGGGCTACTGGTAGCGCCACAGTTTTTGTGAATTTGCTGGACCTCAATGACAATGATCCCACCTTCCAGAACCTGCCTTTCATTGCTGAGGTCCCTGAAGGCCTTCCAGCAGGCTCCTCCGTCTTCCAGGTGAATCTGCTGCTTCCATCATTTCTGTTTCAACCTGTATTTTGTAGTGGTTGTGTAGTCATGTTAACCTGTATTAACCACCATTTGTAAAAGTGCTATGGAAGTGCCAGTGCTATGGAAGTGTTTAGTATGATTATCATTGCTGCATTTTGGTGAGAGCCTTCTGTGAAGTCAGTACCCTCCCCCAGATAAATATGGCCAGAGTCAGCAGCCAGCATTGTATAAAATGGGGATGCCGTAAATGATCATTCATTTCTGAGCCCCAGACTCCATAAGACAGGCAATCTTAGGGACCTAACCAAATGCCAGGAGACTGGCTCAGGTTAATTTACATGCAATTGTGATGGTAATAAAGGGGTTATTTTCTCCTCACCCAATCTCTGTCTCTCGCTGGCCGCTTTCTCTGTGAGAGAGGTGTGTGTACAATTGTTTAAGCACAGGGCTAAAAATGGGGAACTCCTGAGCTCAGGTCCTGGCTCTGTCCCTGTCTCATGCTGTGGCTTGGGGCAGGTCACTTGCTGTCTCTGTACCTCCATTTCCCCATTTGCAGAAAGGAAACATCAGTATTGGCCATCCAGGAGTTGTGCAGGGGTTAGGTAATGTTTGCCAAGCACTCGCTGTAAGTACTAAGTAGCAGAACTCCCACTCCTGAAACCTCTCCCCACAGATGTGACACGGATACTTTAACTCAAGGGGAGTACATTTCACATGCAGCCCTGTGTTGTCACAGCATGGGTTCTATGTACTGTAACTACTAGCAGATGTGACGGTCAAAGTATCCTTTGTATTTAACTCAGAGTCTGTGGGAAATGGAATCTCTCGCTCTCTGGGTCTGAAGTTTATGTATTTTTATTTTATTTTGACCAAGGCAACACATTCAGGACTCTAATATGAGACGTGTGATGTTGGTTTCTTTCCCATGCTTGTTTCTCCCCTCCATCCTCACTAGGTGGTGGCCATAGACCTGGATGAGGGTCTGAATGGGCAGGTGACCTACCGCATGCAAGTGGGCATGCCCCGAATGGACTTCCTCATCAACAGCAGCAGTGGGCTCGTCAACTCCACAGCAGTGCTGGACAGGGAGAGGATCTCCGAGTATTACCTCAGGGTGGTAGCAAGTGATGCGGGAGTACCGTCCAAGAGCTCCACCAGCACCCTGACAGTCAGAGGTGACTGCAGGGCTGGGCATCCCAAGGCCCTTACACTCAAGCCAACACTTGGCGTTCTTTCCTAGACCTGGTTGTTTCCATACCCCTAGTCCCAGAATCCCCACTGCCATGCATCGGGAGGGGGCTATCCTCGTACTGCCGTCCCCACATGGTTTGGGTGTATATCTTCCTCATAAGTGAGATCAGCTGGGGTGCTCATGCTAGCAGTGCCCAGACATGAGCACTGAGACAACCAAGGCATGGCACTGTCAGTGGGGGTTGGGGGAACCTAGATTTCTGGATCTGTTTCCTCCGTTGCTCTCACAGCCCTGGCATTTCTGTTCCTTTCAGGGTGTGCTGCAAGGACAGTCTGTTTATCTGGATCTTTGCCTGAAGTTTCTGTGTTGCTTGGGGGTTGGGTTCTCAGAGCTGACATTTTGTTAATTAACCTAGTGTTTTAATTCACGTGAGTTTACTTAATAGCCATACATAAGCCTAAGAACAGCCATACTGGATCAGACCAATAGTCCATATAGCCCTGTATCCTGTCTCTGACAGTGGCCAGTGGCAGGTGCTTCAGCAGGAATGAGCAAAGCAGGGCAATTATTGACTGATCCATCTCCTGTCATTCAGTCCCAGCTTCTGGCAGTTGGAAGTTTAGACATAACTGGAGCATGGGGTTGCATCCCTGATTATCCTGGCTAATTGCCATTGCTGGACATATGCTCCATGAACTTACCTAATTCTTTTTTTAACCCAATTATGTTTTTGGCCTGCACAACATCCTATGGCAATGAGTTCCACAGGTGGACTGTGCATTATGTGAAGAACTACTTTCTTTTGTTTGTTTGTTTTAAACCTGCTGCCTATTAATTTCATTGGGTGACCCCTAGTTCTTATGTTATGTGAGGGGGTAAATAACACATCCCAATTCACTTTTTCCACATCATTTATGATTTTATAGCCCTCTATCATATCCCCCCTTAGTCCTCTCTTCTCTAAAATGAACAGTCCCAATCTTTTTAATCTCTTCTCACATGGAAGTTGTTCCTACTCCTAGTCATTTTCATTGCCCATCTTTGTACCTCCGTCAGTTCTAATATATCTTTTTGAGATAGGGTGACCAGAACTGCATGCAGTATTTAAGGTGTGGATGTACCATGGATTTATATAGTGGCATTATGATGTTTATTATCGATCCCTTTCCTACTCGTTCCGAACATTCTTTTAGCTTGTTTGACTGACGCACATTGAGTGGATGTTTGCAGGGAGCATCCACAATGACAGCAAGATCTCTTTCTTGCTTGATAACAGCTAATTTAGAGCCCATTATTGTGTATGTATAGTTGGGATTATGTTTTCCAGTGTGCATTATTTTCCACTTATCACCATTGAATTTCATCTTCCGTTTTGTCACCCAGTGATCCAGTTTTGTGAGATCCCTTTGTAACTCTTCACAATCTGCTTTGGACTTAACAATCTTGAGTTATTTTGGATCATCTGCAAATTTTGCCACCTCACTGTTCCACCCCTTTTTTCGGATCATTTATGAATATGTTGAACAGCAATGATCCCAGTACAGATGCTTGGGAACCCTGCTATTTACTTCTTTCCATTGTGAAAATTGCCCATTTATTCATATCCTTTGTTTCCTGTCTTTTAACCAGTTACTGATCCATGAGAAGACCTTCCCTCTTATCCCATGATTGCTTGGTTTCCTTAGAAGCATTTGGTGCAAGACCCTGTGTCAAGGCTGCTTCCCCATTTTGAACTTTAGGGTACAGATGTAGGGGCAAGCATGAAGACTTCTAAGCTTAACTACCAGCTTAGATCTGGTCTGCTGCCATCATTCCCCAAGCTAATTCCCTTCCCTGGGTAGCCTTGAGAAACTTTTCACCAATTCCCTGGTGAATACAGATCCAAACCTCTTGGATCTTAAGACAAGGAGAAATTAACCATCCCCCTCCTTTCTCCCACCAACTCCTGGTGAATACAGTTTCAACCCCCCTGGGATCTAAAAACAAGGAAAAATCAATCAGGTTCTTAAAAAGGCTTTTAATTAAAGAAAAAGGTAAAAATCATCT
The DNA here is from genome assembly GCF_013100865.1 of Trachemys scripta elegans. NCBI lineage: Eukaryota > Metazoa > Chordata > Testudines > Emydidae > Trachemys > Trachemys scripta. Next base: position 84,185,478 of record NC_048304.1, on the reverse strand, counting down.
CTGTAAAATCAGTACAGAAAATAACTTTACAGCGTAATCAAACTTAAAGAGCTCAGAGGACCCCCCTCTAGCCTCAGGTTCAAAGTACAGCAAACAGAGATAAACACTCTAGTAAAAGGTACATTTACAAGTTGAGAAAACAAAGGAAACTAACACGCCTTGCCTGGCTATTTACTTACAAGTTTGAAATAGGAGAGACTTGTTTAGAAAGATGTGGAGAGCCTGGATTGATGTCTGGTCCCTCTCAGTCCCAAGAGCGAACAACAACCAAAACAAAGAGCAGAAACAAAAGCTCCCCCCACCCCCAGATTTGAAAGTATCTTGTCCCCTTATTGGTCCTTTGAGTCAGGTGTCAGCCAGGTTACCCGAGCTTCTTAACCCTTTACAGGTAAAAGGATTTTGGAGTCTCTGGCCAGGAGGGATTTTATGGCACTGTACACAGGAGAGCTGTTACCCTTCCCTTTATAGTTATGACACCCTGTTAAAGGCTTTCTAAAAGTCCAAGTACACTATATCCACTGGATAACTCTTGTCCACATGCTTGTGGTCTCCTTCAAAGAATTCTAATAGATTGGTGAGGCATGATTCCCCTTTACAAAAGCTATGTTGACTCTTCCCCAGCATATTCTGTTTGTCTGTGTGTCTGATAATTCTGTTCTTTACTATAGTTTCAACCAATTTGCTTGGTACTAAAGTTAGGCTTAGCAGGCTGAAATTGCCAGGATCGCCTGTGGAGCCTTTTTTAAAAATAAGTGTGACATTAGCTACCCTCCACTCATCTGGTACAGAGGCTGATTTAAGTGATAGGTTACATACAACACTTAGTAGTTCTTCAATTTCATATCTGAGTTCCTTGAAAACTCTTGGGTGAATACCATCTGGTCCTGGTGACTTATTCCTGTTTAATTCATCAGTTTATTCCAAAACCACCTCTGATGACACCTCAATATGGAACAGTTCCTCAGATTTGTCACCTAAAAAGAATGTCTCACCTGTGGGAATCTCCCCTATATCCTCTGCAGTGAAGACCAATGCAAAGAATTAGTTTAGCTTCTCTTCAACTACCTTTGTCTTCTCTGAGTGCTCGCTTAGCACCTCAAGCATCCAGTGGTCCCACTGACTGTTCAGCAGCCTTCCTGCTGCTGATGTACTTAAAAAAAAAATTGCTGTTAGTTGTTGTTGTCCTTAGATAGTTGCTCTTCAAATTCTTTATTGGCCTGCCTTATTGTACTTTTACTCTTGACTTGCCAGAGTTTATGCTCCTTTCTATTTTCCTTACTAGTATTTCACTTCCAATTTTTAAAGGATGCCCTTTTACCTCTAACTGCCTGTTTCACTCTGCTGTTTAGCCATGGTGGCATTGGGTTTTTTTTGTTTTGTTGTTGTTTTTTTGGTCCTCTGACGTATTTTTGCTTGTTTGTTTTAATCTGGTGCATATGTTTAGATTGAACCTCTATTATGGTGTTTTTAAATAGCCCGCATGTAGTTTGCAGACATTTCACCCTTGTGACTCTTCCTTCTAATTTTCATTTAAGTAGCCTCCTCATTTTTGTGTGGCTCCCCTTTTCAAAGTTAAATGCTATGGTGGTGGGTTTCTTTGGCATTTTTCTACCTACAAGGATGTTAAATTTAATTACATTGTGGTCGCCAGAGCCTATGTTAAACATAATTAAGAAATGAGAAAAGAAATAACCCCAGAGTTCCTTCAGTCCAGTGTGTGGAAGGATCTTTGTCTGCACCTATAGCCCCAGCATCCTCTCTGCCATGCACCAGGAGGTGGCTAGGCCATCTACCTCTAGGCTCCAGATTCTCTTCCCTCCTCCCTTGGGAAGCAATGGGAACTGTCTCTGTATGTCTGTCCCTCAGAATGTCTCCTGTCCTAGGCTGATTGAGAGTCTACTTGTACTGTAAAATCTTGTATGCCTTTCAGGGCAGCAATCGTATTTTCATTCTGTGTTTGTAAAGCACCTAACACAATGGGGCTCTGATCCTGAGTGGCGCCTCTAGGCAACCCCTCAGTACAAATAATAAATAACAATAAAGGAATTGTACAAATGGAATGTTCGAAACAGTCACCAGTGAAGGGATCTGTTTGAGAGCTTGGTAGTTGGCAGTGGCCTTTTAAGAACAGCAGACTAGACTGGGTGCATAGGCAAGGGGCATACTTGACCCTCTGCTGTCTGTTACAGTTCTGGATGTGAATGACGAAAACCCCACCTTCTTCCCAGCTGTCCACAACATCTCCCTACCTGAGAACGTACACCGGGACTTCAAAGTGGTCCGTCTGAACTGCACTGACGCTGATGTGGGTCTGAATGCTGAACTCAGTTACTTCATCACTGGTACCAAATATTCCTATGCCTTCTTATCTCTGATATATCTTGGCTGTACCGTTAATCTCTGTGCAGTGGAGAACATCAATCCATCCTTAGACCTATTCCAGAGTCATGATGCAAAGCACTGTGGGTAAAACATATGCAAATCAGACAGCCAAAGGGGCTTTTCATCCTGCTGTTGCTTTGCAAGGCTGATTTGCTTACATTTTCCTATGATGCTTTGCAAATGACTGAAAAACTGTTTGAGGCTGAGAATTATCTATGCTTCTTCAACCTGAAAGCGTAATCAGCTGTGTGTGTCTGCGCAACATGAGCATGAGGGCTTGAAGCAGGAATTGTTAGTCTCCTTTGCAAGGTCAGGTGAAGCATTGCCAAGGGAGCTGTATTCAGGCAGGCATGCAAGATGACATGAAAATGTGCCGCCTCCTATCTCGTAAGGCACCGTTGATATAGCTGTTAGATTCAGGTCCCTTTCCACTCCCATTTTTCTGGAATACTCTTGTCATAACTCCAACTATTCCTAGCACTGAGTAGACCAAACTCTCTGGAGGCGAGGTATGAGCTGTGGCTGGCCACAACTTCCAGTGATACCCTGGGATGGGAAAATAGACATTTGAGACTCCTCCTTATTGAGATGGCTTCACCCCCATGGAGTAGTGGGAGTGCTGGCAATGGCATGGGGACAGAGGAGCTAGAGGGAGTGTGAATGTGCTGATGTGTTCTGTATGGGAGAGGTGGAGAAGGATGTTTTGGTTTACAGAAGTGGCGCTTGTCTATTCGATGGCAGTGTTGTTGTGGCGTTTGTAGGTGTTATTGGAGATGGTGTTCTGAAGAGTTTGCTGTCGTTCTGATATACAAGACAGAAAGTTTGTTGTTCACGCTTCCCGAAAAGCTTTGGAATGATGTTCCACACATAAGCTCTGCTTTCTCCAGAGGTTCCAAACATTGTGCATTATCGCCCTCTTCTGTACAGAAGTGATGATGATGCCCCAAATTTGTTTAGCTTTATATTAGCTTTAGCTATTAAGTAGTCCCATCCTTTAGCCAGGAAAGAAGTGCTGTACCTGCATTACTTCTCTGCATTCTTCTTATACATTCTGATTCTCACTCATATGGTTTTGATTGAAATCAGAACCAGAACTCTTTTCAGTTCTCCCTCTGCCACATCTTCCCTCTCAACATCATAAAAGCAAAAGGATTGGCTTAGTGCAGCTGTGAGATATGCAACTAAGTCATAAGGCACAATTCATTTAAAGTGCATTTATGGTTGGAAGCATGTCTCTAAAAATAGCACCTTATACAAAATACCATATTCCCCCCTCCCAGGTCGAATCTGCTCCCATTACTGAAACAAACATGCTTTTATTTCTGTTAATACTGCAGAGCCAACAGAGTGATGGGAGAGCAAACTGGATTCTAATCTGCCTTGTACATCATCACCAAAATAGTCAGTTGAGTTCTAGTTGCAGAATCTCTAATACTGAAAGTGAAGAAAAAGGCCAAAAATAAACCCCACAACTTGGTCTTCACATCCCAAGCTGAGTTTTCTGCACCTGCAGTTAAAAAAAACAAAACAAAACAAAAAAAAACCCTTCCAGTACTTTGACTTGCAAAGTGAGCACATGTGACTTGGACATGAAGAGGGAAACACAGAGAAACAGTAACATCACATTATGATCACTCTTCTTACTATAGCTGCACTGTGTTTTGTCCCACAACCCCTATGGTCCAGCAAGAAAAAAATACATATGTGTTTCCCCATGGACACTATGAAAACTGTATGAAATGACCCACTTTTTTCTTCAGAGGCAGAAAGTCTCCATTTGGACTTTTTTAACTTAGCACAGCATTCCCCATAACCTGTGTTGGGCTGTAACCTGTCTAATAAAGGCCCTCGGCCAGTAGTTGGAGGGATGGGGAAAAGGGAGCCGTTTACTTTAGCAGTTAGTGGCCCATTCATTCTTTACCATATAAAACACTCCCATCTTCTTCCAAAGAGTGCAAATACGGAGTTGTTCTGGTATATCCGACAGAGTCACAGATCAGGTCATGCTGTGATGGCTTGCACTGATTAATCCATGGCATTGTGACATTTGGTTTGTTACTTGGGTAGCAATGTGTTGAGCTGAGTAGTGTGAGGGATTGAGATAATTGCATTACATTGGGCAGCCATGAGGGTTGTGGGAAATGTGCTATGTTTCATACAGTTGACATAATTTGGTTGCGTTACCTTATCCAGTATCCTGGAGACTGCTTTCTTCATGTGATCTGGCAGAACAGGTACAAGACAATGTTGTGCAATAATGATTTTAAAAACATGTCTTCCCAACAGCTTTCAAGAGCCAAACAGCATAATAATTATGTTGTCATCCATTAGTTGGAGCCATAACTAGAAAGCACTCATTGGTTTTACAGTGGTGTTTTCCCAGTAATATACCGGTTAGGTTTCCAATCACTTTTTAATTTGTGTCTGTTTTCTCGCTCTGTCTTTGAAACATTTTCATTTGCTTTTCTGCAGGTGGAAATCAGGATGGTAAGTTCAGTGTTGGCTTCAGAGATGGTGTGGTCAGAACAGTAGTGAATCTCGACAGAGAAACTATGGCATCATATACCCTAGTCCTGGAGGCCATAGGTAAGGATTTCCCTTAGTTTTTGTTTTTGTTGTTCAAACAATCAATTTAGGTTATATACAAGTCTTCTTTGGAGTGCATTGGCGAGAGAGAGAACTGTCTGCCAGCACCATGTAAATCAATGTCAGTAGATGTGTTTTAATAATAATGATTCATATCCCACTTCTGTTAATATATCTCAGCCCCAGTGTGAAGGGACCTGCCTTTACTGAGTGGTAGGGGGATTCCTTATTTGTGTTCATTCAGTCCAGGGCTTTCCCTGCACTGCTCTACTGTGATCTGGGGGAAAAAGCCCTCCCTCGGGTAAGGAAACAGTTCAATCTCTTGTTACTGTATATCCTGCTGTAATGAAAATATTCACTATGGAGTTATGGTGCAACAATATCAGTCTGAAAGTGCCATGCCAAAACCTGGTTCACTTGCTGCCAGTTGACACTGTGGAGCCAGCTGGCATGGTCAAAGGGACTCAGTGCCAACTATTTTCTGACCATGATCACCAAGGGCTTACAGTTCTGTGTTAGTTTATAGGAGCCTTGGCATTCTTTGGAAAGGGAGATCAGTGGCAAGGTAGGGATTTTCTGTAGACCACAAAATTGTTGGAATGCATGTGAAAACCAGATGATATAGGGGGCGGAACAATTTTAGGGAGACCAGCAGTTCCCAGTGTTGCAGCTGTGGATAATATTATCTCCCTCTTATGGATTTTGGCCCCCTTCTAGCTACAGAAGCAGAGGAAACTCCTCTGTCTCCTCCATCTCCAAAGAACCCCATGTAGGGTTACGTTGGCACTTGGTAATACAAATCAGCTGGATATTTAGTGACCATTTCTGAAAGAACAAAGGATAAGCACTGATCCTCAGGCAGTTATCAGAGTGTCTGTCTTTCCATGTTGCCAGGTCCCCTGGCCCCCAGTTTGCTGTATTTAAAATTGATAAGTGTTAAGGTATGTTTTTAAAAACATGTTAAATTCTTATTTCCCATTGCTCATGGTAACACCTTGGAGTCTTGAAACCAAACTGCATTTTCATGCCATCTTTTTGTTTCCTGCATTGTCATGCATATTGATTTATGCTGCTGCATCAGAGCTGGGCATCTGATGCTGTTTTCCTATTTTTCTTTTGGTTAGTTAAAAAAAAACATTTGCCTTAAAAAGGAAAAATAATTGCATGGATTTTTAAATTGCATAGATGGTGAAGAAGAAAAGAGAGTTTGGGGGCAGAGAGAGAGAAAATGTGGGCCTCTTACTTTTCACAGTTTCTTTAATGGGTGATTAATTGGCCACTCCGTGTAGAATATAGGTGTGTGTGCATTTTTTATGATGCCATAGTCTGTTTCCCTGTGGAAGGTGTAGCAGAATTGGAGCTCCCTCATTTGTGGCCTGCCTCTTGGCGTAAGAAGAGGAAAGGCCTTTTCATCTTGTAGAAATGTAATCCTCAACGACTAGTCAACACCTGACAAGAGAATTATGTGCTTCCTGTCTGTGAGAAGAAGAGAGGTGAGATGGACCCCCTTGTGTTTTCTGTTCTTCACAGACAATGGCCCCACAGGGAACAGGCGGACTGGGACAGCCACCGTGCACATCACTGTACTAGATGTCAATGACAATCGGCCTATCTTCCTTCAGAGCAGTTACGAGGCCAGTGTACCTGAGAACATCCCAGACTCCAGCAGCATAGTGCAGGCATGTATTCCCCTTGTTCCCCGGGCTCCAAAGGTAGAGTGTTACTGTGTGAAAGGGAATCTCACCTCCCTCCCTCTTGCCACGTTCTGACTGTTAGCTGGAAAGACACAGATGTATAGAACTTAACAGGTCTTTCCACCTCTGGCCATGATCCATCTCCCTGCTAGTCTAGGATTATTCCTTACTGTACACTTAGGAGCCAGTCCTTCCTCTCCTTTGATGGACTAAAAACACCAGAGAGAGGCTGGGAGAGAAGAAGCTGGACAAGTGAAGTCATTCGTTTTTTGGATGCTGAGCAGAGACATGGAATGGGAGGGAACCCTGGAAGAGAAAAAACAGGAAACTGCTTTGCCCCACTTCTTGAGGAAAAAAACTCTGCTTGTGAAAGCCTCTTCCTTTCTCTTTCGTTGGCTTTTCTTTTCTTTCCCGCCCAGCTGGTATATGTGGCTAAGAACACAGCAGCAGCAGAGCTGCACTCTGCAAGTTTCCAGTCTGCCTGGATAAAGTAACGTTTTCCATGGTGAGGAGGGAAAGGAGACAGGCCTCCATAGCAGGCAGCTAGTGCCCCAGAACAGAGCTGCTTTCATTGCAACACTGGCTGAGGCTGCAGTGTCTTTTCTCTCCTCCCAGTGAGCTAAGAGGCTGAGACGATATAGAAGTCTTGACAGAGAGAGAGGGAGGAGTTTGGAGTCTCATTTTTATTTTTGTTTCCCCTTTGGAACTAGCCATCAGTAGAGCTGAATGGCTGAATGACCTGGGGAATGAATGCATGTATTCACTCAGCCTCTGAGGGTTTCCAACCTCACTTCAAATCCAAATGTTTTCTGGAGTGGGCACTAACGAGTCTTTGCAGTATGCTCTGTGAAGCCTTCTTATGCCTTGAATGCATTTCTTAGTGCTGGAAAAAGGGCAGTGAGGTGACAGGGCTTTGTCCGTCATGTGGAGGGAGAAGGAGATGGCAAAGTGATTCGCTGGGGAAAAAATAGTGGAGCCTTTCAACTGTTGGTCACTAGCTGAATCCCACCCAGGTTGGTAGTAACTGAAAGTCACTATCATCTGATGGCCCTTATCAAAGGTGCCATCTATGAAAGGAGTTCCATCTGAGTAGTTCTTAGTGGACATATGACCCTACAGAAAAAAAAATCACCACAAGTGGTGCTCTTGGTTGTCTGAATTTTAGCTTTTTATGTGCCTGGTTCTGAGTTATGCTGACTGGCTTTGCTGCGCCTTAGCTATGCTACAGTGTTATTTCTGATGTGGGTAGTTTTTAAATTATGCCAGTGTGCTCAGAGCATAACAGTAGGTTCCCTTTTTACTCTGTGCATATACATCTAAATACATAGGTAGAGAATCCAAGGATTGAACAGGCCTGGAGACTAAGTTGCTCTTTTACCCAAGAGCTGATCCCTCTAGATCAGGGCCAAGTCACGTTGCCAGGGCAGCGTGGGAAGAAGTACTGGGCTCTGTTGCTGCCCATGTTGTGCCTGTTCTCTGAACTCATATGGGACCCTGCTCTCCAGGCTGTCAATTCAGCTCCACATCCAGAAGCAAACTTTTAAAAGATATAATCAGTAAAAAATTGATGACTCCAGCCTTTCCCCCCCCCCCCCCCCCCACGGATGAAAGGGAAGAGATTGCAAAGCATGTCTGATTGCCTTGAGGGAATAATGACAACATTCTTAGTTATGGGGCAGGTGACCAGTCTGTACTTGGACACCTGTAACTCCCAGGTTCTTATGGGTAAGGGTGGAAATGTCCCTCTCTCAAGTGTGTGTTCACGTACGCCCGCAGACTCCTCTTTGACCTCCCACTTCCAGGCAAAGACCAAGAATTATAATGCTGCACTCAAACCCCATGAAGCTCTCTTGTAATGCATTTTCTTTCCACCTGTCCTAATCTTAGGGTTGGCTAGGGGATAAACCAGCCCCGGTGAAGTTAGAGCAGCCTCCAACTTCCAGGGACTGGGGACTGTGCTGCTGGCCCAGGATTGCTGAAGTACATTGTTCTCCATCTCTGCCACTGCTGCGCTGGCCACACCCTCTGTACCAGAAAGTGAGGAGCAGGTGGTGTAAAGCTCACTGTGCAAGTTTTGCAGGGCTGGGCATTCACCCACGCAAGGGGAATCCTCAGTGTCCCACATAGGCCAGACTACAGGCTTCTTTTGTGCCACTGTGGAAGCACAAAGGAACCTTGGTGGGTGCCAAGGACTTTCCCCCCATCTTTGTAACCAACCCTCTCCCTTCTGGAGGAGCAGCCACAGCATTAACTTTCTGCTTCGGGGTAATGTAGTGATGCTGTTCAGACCCCCTACGGGAAGTCAAGTAGTCTGCACAATCCCATAACTTAACCCTATTTTCATTCATTTGCTGGATTTGCTCTGGACGAGCATAGACTATCATGCTTTACCTTCAAAATGTGTTTTATTTTGTTTTTCCTAATCAAACTTGCCAGGCCCCTGTCTCATCACGCGAATTAGCCCCTTTTGATGAGTTGGAAACAAAAATATGTTTGCAAATCAAAAGATGTTTTTAAACAGAAGGAACATACATGCTTGACAATTGCCCTGTGTTTATGCAGAAACTGTTCTGATTGCCTGTCTTTTGATAATAACATATTGTGGAGCAATGCAATAATAACTAGGAAACAAAACTGAACCTGGTAGTCATGGCTTTCCTACAGAAGACAATACAATGTTTTCTAGAATACTCCCTGAAATGAAATGCACATGAAAGTCTGGAAAGAAAAGAAGGTGGTAACCCCAGAGAATTTGCCTGTAAAACAGGCTTTCCTTCCAGGAAAGCTTGTTTTCCCTGAAACAAAACCAAAGGGAAATGAAATACATTAAACTGGGTTTAAATGATGTCAGAGTGATGATATAAACAAATCCAGGAAACAAATAATTTTGTGGGTTTAGTTTAAAATAAATGTTTACAGCTGAGTAAGTTAAAGAAGATGCATTCTTCTTTCCCTTAACGTTTCCCTGTGTTTTAAATTGTGTGTCATGAACCCTTAGGGCTAAATGGGAACCTAACAGTTCTCATTGTTCTCAAGATGCTAGCTGGAAAGAGTGCTGTTCCATTGCTAGGCACTGGGCACTTTTGAAAAAATGGCCACTTTATTTAAGTAGCTAAATGGGAGTGGTCGGGTATGGAGCTTTTTGGAAAACCTGGCCCTAAGATACTAACATGCTATTTTTTATACTGCTTTTTTAAGAGAACCTCTTTGTAAAAGGGAAGGCAGATTACCATGCCAGTCATATATCCTTCACAGCAGAAATGAGGGGCTCATCCTTGCACAGCCAACTTACCAGTTGAAACCCTCCAAAGGCCCTTTTAATGCATTCACAAGCATGTTTACCTGATCCTGCTGCTTATTTATTGAAGTGGTTTTTCAGTAGAGATTTGTGGAGTCCATGATTACATAGAAACGTATAACAACCTACGGATTATATCACTGGGATGAGTACATAGACATTACATGGTGAACAGAGAGTGAGTGCAGTCGAGCTTATTTAGCACACACCTGCTTAGGAATAGGCCAGCTGAGAGAAGACATTTTCCATGCACAAACTCCAAATCCTTACAGAATTATAATGAGGCCCCAGTTCCAGAATAAACCAGCTAAAAGAATAAGCTTACAAGGGCACGAAAATGTAAAATAAAATAAAAAATGTAAAGGAATACATCTGCTTAAAAGGAATACACTTCTGTAATAGCTTTACTCTGGGTCACTCATCTTAGACGTGGTGTTTGTTAGCCAGTGAGATTGTTGCTCTCTTGCCCAAGTCATTTGTTACAGATGTTACATGACTTACCCAACGTTCTTCAAAAGAAACCAAGCAGCACCTTCTGAGCTATCTGTGAAATCTTCCTGTGGGTGTCATTTGGACCTACCCCTTTTAGGCCAGGAAACAGGAACCCTGAATATTTTAGTTGCAATATTCAAGACACATATTAAAACTGAAGTAACACAATTTCACATCCTCTTCCACCCATCCTCAAGTTCCATTTCTCACTGTGTCCCAGAAAGGGGCATTTTTAGTGGTTAAAAGACAAAGATCCCACGGACCCCAGTGTTAGAAATTCTCAAGGCCTCCAGCAGGAATGCTTAGAATAGCATTTATTTCACTTTCCTTACTAGTATTAAAGGCTAGTGCTTAAAGCAGATGGTGCAAATAAGTGAGCCCTCAAGAAAATGTTTTAATTTGGTGCATTGGAGTGGGGGGAAAATGAGCTCTCTATTCTCTGTGACCTAGAGAGGGATCCAGTGTCCCCACTAGTTTTTTCCCTTCTTTGTCTTCTCCCTCACAAAGCTCAGGGGCCCTCCACCACAAAAGGAGATCAAACAGCACCCTTTGGAGCCCAGCTTGTATGTCCTTGTTTTAAAATGGCACACGTGTTGCAAGTGAAGATTGAAGGAAGACTGAAGATTCCTAGAAAACATCCAGACTGACATAACATCAGCATGTTATGTTGTTACCCAAGGTGGCAGTGATGTATCATAGCATTGCGTAGTGGCGTTGGTGGAGGTGAGGGGATGTGACACTATGGCTCAGCATCAGGCCATGACCTGTTTGTCCCAGAGAACAAACTTTAAAATGGTGGCAGCCCAAATGCCACTCCTGAATCAGCCATTGCTGAATGTTTGAAGGGAGATCTGGTCTGAACGCAACACCTGCAAGACACTTCCTCCCATCACCTCCTTGCAAATTCAATACAGTGCCTTGCACTGGGTCTGCTTCCTTCCACCTATACTGGCTCAGGGTATATACAGTGAACTGAACACGGCCACTTAGCCATGGCCCCACACCTACAGATACCATGTGCTTCTTCATACGTAAAACAGCTGCGTTTGGGGTCTTTTATCTGACTTTGGCAAAACCTATGAGAGCTTCTATTCTCCATGAATTAAGAGCTGTAATGGCTAAGGCCTGGTCTACACTAGGAAATTAGGTTGGTATAACTATGTTGCTCAGGGGTGTGAACAATCCATACCCCTGAGTGACACAGTTAAACCGATGTACCCCCTGACCCTAGACGGCACTGGGTCAATGGGAGAATTCTCCAGTCGACCTACCTACTGCCACTCTGGGAGGCATAGTACCTACACTAATGGGAGAGCCCCTCCCGTTGTTGTAGGTAGTGTCTTCACTGAATCCCTATAGGAATGCAACTGCAGAGGTGCAGCTGTGTCACTGTTGTGGTTTATGTGTAGACATATTCTAATGCTTCTGTTTGTGAAGAGAAGGCAAATATTTTAATATCAGCGTGGGCACCCCTTGGTCTTTATAGTAAAAGAGATGGAGGAAAAACTTCAAACTACCAAACTTGGAGAAATAGACATCTTAGCCCCAGGGAGACACTTTCCAAGGAGCTTTAGAATTAGTGATGCCTTCTGTCAAATGCTTTCCCTAGCAGAGGTTGCTGGTCTTATGTCACTCACTGCTGGTTAATTCCAGATTGTAGGGCCCCAAGAAATAGTGCCACATTGGTGTAATCTGGTTCCCTCAGCCCGTCTTTACAAACGTCATGCTCCCACATTGTGGGCTGTGGAACTCCTTTAGAGATTTCCGTAGGTACAGGAATCGCTGCCACTCTGCTCTCCCAAGGTCTCTGTCCTGACACTGTGCTCAGCAAAGTGGTATTGGATGATTTGAGATCTCATTGACAGCGGTGAATGGGGTGTTTGTGCAATGAGGTGAGTTGTTTTTTGCAGCAAAACGGTGGAGAAACAGCTGTCACATTTTAGTGGATTCCATGAAGTCCCAGTCCTGGGTGGCTGGTGGCATCCTTGAGCAGGTCCGATGGCACTGGGAGACAGGCTGGGTCCGCCTGAAGCTGTTTATGGAACGCCTTAGGGAGCCCAGTCGCTTCCAGAACCTTAGTTGTGGTTCACTGGCATCCTCTGGGTGGTAGGGCATGCACTCGTGTGGCCTATAGCGGGCCTGGTCGAGTGCTGCTGGTTTGCAGAGAGTGATGAAGATGAGACAGGTAGCCAGGAGGAGAAAGATGCAGATGAGTGCGATGATAATAGGCAAAGGGTCTGGCTTCTCCCCTGGGCGCATGGGACTTAGTGGGACCAACTTGGTGGTGGTTACAAGGAATCCAAGGATACTAGGTGTTGGAGAGGTCTCATTCCCAACATCCTCTGTGTTCATCTTTCCTGCAATGCAGAAGATTATCAGAAATAAGATGATTTAAACTATTACTATCTAGAAGCTGTTCCGTAGCTGAGGTAAAATTGACTGATGGCCTCAGTCCATAGAGGTTCACACATCACCAAAACCACCCTCATGACTAGTGCCAGTTAGCACTCATGTGGGTAACATCAGCAAGGAGGACAACGACTACTTGGGATTAGAGATGGAATGACCTTATCCTTAGAGGATGGGTCCTCCAGAACTGGGCCGAGGCACATCAGTGGGCCAGTGTGTGAGATTCATGTCTTATACGTGTTCCTTGGTTAAAGAGAAGACTTCAGTTTGCTAGGCTGCCAACCCAGCACTTTTCACCAGTACTAAAATGCACCTAAAAACACGATGCAGGAAGCTTCCACTGGCCCCAGTAAAAGTGAGGGTAGGGGAAGTTTCCATGAGGCCCATCATCACATGGGCGAAGTGCACCTCTTTGCATTCCGCTCGTAACTCTGACACCTTCTAACAAGCAGCTGGCTTTTTATTTTTAAGAAATTGAATTACCCTGGCTGATAGTCCAGAGTTTGGACTCTCTAGAAATGAAGTACGGGGCTGGAAGCCTGTGAGAATGAGGTTATGAAACTGTTTGTTCCAATACACCAGCAGGGACAATGCAACAAAAGGTACCCTATTGTGGGATTTAGATCTATTAAATACAGTTTCTGTGCACTGAACTAAAATACAAGATAAAAAACAACAGAGCCCCCTGACAGGAATATCTGTTAAAGGGAATATATAGCCACATACTGGTATGTGGAGCAAAATGCACCCCTCCCCCATTGCCCCCGGTAATTAGCATGTCACATCTCTAGTGCTGCTATTCCAATAGAGCTCCATTATGTAAAGCTCAGCAGTAAAGAGTAAGGAAGGCAGGGCCAGTGCAAGGAAGTTTCCCACCCTAGGCGAAACTTCCACGTTGCTCCCCCCCCCAGCCCTGCAGCAGCTCCCCGCCCTCCCCCTCCGCCCTGAGGCGCCCCCCGCCGCGGCAGCTCCCCACCCCAGCTCACCTCTGCTCCGCCTCCTCCCCGAGCATGCCGCCCTCGCTCTAATTCTCCTCCCCTCCCAGGCTTGCGGCACCAAACAACTGATTGGCGCCACAAGCCTGGGAGGCAGGAGAAGTGGAGCAGTGACGGCGCGCTCGGGCATGGGGCATAGGAATGCTGTAAAAAAAAATGAGGGGCACCGCTTTTTAGCACCCCCAAATCTTGGCGCCCTAGGCAACCACCTAATTTGCCTAAATGGTAGCACCGGCGCTGAAGGAAGGGAATACTAGAGCTGGTCGAAACATTTCCATCAAAACATTTTTAAACAGAAAATGCCTTTTCAATTCATCAGAATTTTTCATCAAATATAATTGGGGGTTTGGGGGAAAAATTTGGATTTTTTTCAATGAAACTCCAGAAAATGTTGCTACCAAGGCTATTCTAATGGCATTTAGTACAACCATGCAGCTATGTGAACTCAGTCTCAACACTCCTTTTAACATTTGATTGTATTTCTTTTCATCACCGAGCTGCTTAGATTTTCAAGAAATATAAGGGCTGGGTAAATATTTTTAAAATTATTATTAATTGGTTTATTATAATTATATTACAGTAGCCCTGAGAAGCCCCAACACAGTAAATAATACATGGGGCCATATAGTGAACAAGAAGGAGAAAACAAAATCTTAAATAAGCAGTTCATCAAGTGAGGACTGTCTATCCTGTGCACTGAATGGGGCAGGGTTGCTGTGGAAAAAATAGTTTGTAATCATGTCATTTAAGACCCTCACATAATGCATATGCACAGGCAACCTTAATTCTGGCATTTTCTTGGTTTTGAGTGCTAGACTTTGCAAACTTAGTAATGTTATTTTAATGTAGTTTTTACGGATAATGTCCTTGTTTTTTTTTAAAAAAAACAACACACAACGCGAACTGAAAAAACAGAAATTCCATCATGTGGCATCAAAATGACACCCACATGCATTGTCAGCGGGGATGGAATCAACCGCATGGGCCTCAAGTAATTCATAGCAATAGTAGGTTGTCATCCTATATGTGGATGAGCAGAAGAGGGAGATGGGACTCTTTCCCAGTGGGTTTCATAGATATTACTGTGATTTTTTTGAAAGGCTTATAACATGGCCAAATTGAGGCAGATTTTCATGGGGATGGCAAAGGCACAATCCCTGACAGAAAGGCCATCTCCTGCCAAATTTCAAGTCTTTGCTCCAAAGGGGAGCTAGAGCTTTTCAGAGAAAAGGTCTCAAGAATTTAACATGAGCAAAACAAAGTATTTTTCCATAGCCTCGTTCCCAGAAATGGCTGACCCATTTTGGCTGAAATTTTCCAAACAAATTCAGTCTGAGGCAGACATCCAGTAGAGAAAATGTCAGCCCAGATGGTTGAAGTTTGACAAAGTTATAAGTAAGTGAAAACAGGGACTTATAATGCAAAATGCCTGGTACACTTAATAATAGGCAAGGCTGCCCCCTGCCTATAATAAGCAAGACAGACAAAGGAAGTATTGTTATCCCCATTTTACAGATGGGGAACTGAGGGACAGAGAGATTCTGTGGCTTGTCCAACATCACACAGGAAATCTGTGGCAGAGCAAGGCATTGTACCTAGAGCTCCTGATCCCGTTCAATGCCTTAGCCACAAGACTATCTTTTTCTCTCTTTGTCTTTACAACCGTTTTTCATATCATGCTAATGAGTTAGTTTCCGTCAAAATTTTTACACCTTAGCCAGCTTATAAAAAAATGTCCCCAGCCACGCCCCCTACACTGAGGACCAGTAAAGGAGTTAGCTTAGGAGCAGCTACAGCAGTTCGGTATCACTCTGGAATCCCCCATGCTAGTGGAATCCTTCACAAGCCATCTAAGCCAGCATTATTGTTGCTTTGCATTGCCAGAGCAGTGCAAAGCAGCTAGAGCTAGGCCAACCTCTGGCCCACAGATAAAGAGTTAGCCTGCAGTGGGTGGTTTTCAGTGGAATTGCTGGTAGCCATTGTTAAAGAGGCAACTCGCAGGTGTAAAAGTCAGTGGAGGGACTTAACTATATAATGAATTTATCCAAATGAAAGTTGAATCAAGCAACATGCACAGAACGATATAGGATATTTCCCATGTATATCCTTGATGATTCATATACGAAGCTAACATTTAAATGGCTGTTTCTATAGAAGCTTGAGGCTTATGCTGTTGCAACAGTCATGGTGGACAGTTATCAAGATGGCTGTAGAGGAGCTATCCAACTCACAGTCTAACTCCCGATTTCTGTGAGAGAAGCAGGAAAAAGTGAGTGTGCTAAGTCATGCTTACTTGCAGCTTTTAGTTTAATCCCTACATCCAATATAGAAAATCCATTCTGCAGGTGAACTACACTATATCCTGACACCAGTGACACTGAGAGTTGGAAAAATATTCTGCTGCATATTTCTACAGAGATTAAATCACTATTGCAAAATGTTTGCTATGCAAATAGTCTAGGTACTAGAATGGCACAATATGCAATCATAACATTTTTAAATACATGAAAATATAAAAACCCACAATTTTTTAAATTGTCTATAAAGCTTTAAGGCATATCTATTAATTATAATAAAAAAGACAACAGCATTTTACATAAATGCACTCTCTCTCTCAATCATTAAGCAATCACATTATATTCCAGCATTAATAGTGACTTAACCAACCAGTCCCTAAAAATACTTGTGACTGATGGTGTCTATTTAGTATGATGAAGAACATATGGTGAGTGACTAGACTTAAGATTCAATGTACGCAGCTATAATTCAGTCCCCCTGTGACACTGTATCAGAATCTCATTCCCCTGGATCGCTTCTTAGGCCCATTTATCTTACTAAATGTCATGTCAGATCTGAGGAGGTCCCTTCCCCCATCAGTAGAAGCCCTTTTTCGGGTTGGTAAGATATGTGTTTGCTTTTGTTTCAGCCACTGCCCTTCCCGGTCCTTCTTGTGGTGGTTCTCATGAAAGAGGTTTATTCACAATTCTTTCAGATGGAGAAACTTCCCTCAATACATGTAGGGAAAAGTCACCACATTCCCTGTAGTTTCCAAAGCTGCCCTGCTGCAGCCAAAGCAGCTCAAACTTCACCTGGAGAGCTCCAAGAAAACCACATGAACCGAATTACCTACACAAAATCAGATTATTTCCTTTAGCATGTGGCAAAGTGAAGGGTCAGTAGTCCTCTTCACAAACTTCAGATGTGCTTCTGAAGGTTTCCAGCTGCCTACCTTCAGTGGAAAGATTTTTCATGTTAAAAAAAAATGCAAACTTTCCAGACTTCACACCCCTCACCCTGGCATCACTGCAGTGCTACCACAACTCCATTGGAGAAGTGTCTGAGGGTCCCCAAGGGATACCACCAGGATTATTGTCAGTGTTCACCAGAGAGTGACCCAAAGCACTCCTTTCACATGGCCTCAGTGGCAATTCCATTTCCAGCCATCCAGGGGAGTGAGGGAGGTTTTGAGTCATTTTCCTTCTTCCACTGACTGAGTCAGTTGGGGTATTCTCAGCATGATTCACAGGGTTCTGGCTCACATGAACACTACCAGAGATTATTCTTGCCAGCTGTTGTGATTCTGTTGCAAATCTTGCAATATTTGGTATTTTTTCTTAAGGACCCAGTCCCTGGATTCAAGTCATTACATGAGAATCTCAGCTTTCCACGCAAAAAAAAAGAAGAAAGGAAGAAAGACAAAGAAAATTCCTAGCCTTCACAGTTGCAGAGCAAAGCTTGAAAACATGAACCCATGTACAGCACAGAGGTTCAAAAACCAGAAAGCAAAGAAAAAGAAACCAAAATGTGTTAGATTTTAAGCCAATTTCATTTGTGGAGACCTGTCTCAAGAGCTTTGAATTAGGGTTACCATGTTTAGCAAATTAAAAAAGAGGACCCTCCAAGGGCCCGGGCCCTGGCCCCACCCCTTTCCCCATCCCCATCCCCGCCCCAACTCTGCCCCTTCCCCGCCCCCTCCTCCCTCCCACTCCCAGCCATGTGAAAAGGGCTGCCCGAGCGCTACCGGCTTCACGGTTTGCCGGGCAACCCCCAGACTCTGCGCCCCTGGCCAGCGCTTCCCCAGCGCAGCTGGAGCCCTGGAGGGGAAGCGCCCAGCCGGGGGCGCAGGGTCTGGAGGCTGCCCGGCAAACCGTGAAGCCGGTAGCGCTTGGGCTTC